>NC_143397.1:36268997-36572027 GCF_052110815.1 Crocodylus siamensis | reverse complement strand
CTACACTAAAAATCAGTCCCTATTCTTAAGTCATTCCTTGAAAATAACCCAATGAGTTTACTACTGCAATTTAGCGTAGCTGTTTTTAAAAGCTACCTCTACTTTGCAGTCAATTTTGCTGATTCCCTTGGGTGACACTGTACAAGGTTTCACTGTGCTCCCAGGTCCTCTCTGCCTTTGGTCTTCATAGATCCACTGATATAGCTCCTGCAGCAACCCTGAAATACACCCAGCATATCCTCAGCTATTTAGGCCTTACTAGCTATCCTTACTAGAATGATGCTTTTTACCCCTAATGCCCTTAAGAGTTCTAATGCTGTTTCCAGACCTCCATGGCTTCCTGTATATTATTATGAGAGAGAGACAAATGCCACTGAAATTGCCCATGCATATGGTTACATTGTAGTAACTGTGACAGCTTGCATGGAGCTGGATTTGAATTACCGCACTAATTTTAAATATTTTAAAATACTTTTAATAGGCAAATTTGTGTTATTGTCATGCCCACAGGAAATACAGTACCTTGGACTAGGGAAAATTATCCATCTTCATTGAATGGTAATGCAATAATCAGATCCTTACATGGACATTCATATTTTGCTTAAATTTGGCAAATTACTGACTAGACTTACTAGTGAATTCCTATTGTACTATGCAACCAGTTAAGCTTATTCTCTTCTTTTTCTTCCCCTAAACATATATTTGGGATATAAACATGCTGGACCATGATGTTAGCTGAAATAGGATAATGGTATGAGTGCTTCAGAGTCATTGAAAGACAGCAGCAGCTATATGATGGTTATCAATGCATCGCAAAGAGAAATGTCACCTCTACAATTATAATGGTAGCTAATAAGTGTGGTTTCACTAAGAAGTGACAAAAAGCTTTTATGCTTATTTTTTAAAGGCCCTGGCAATACTAAACCAGCAAAATCTATAGCCGTGCCTCCGGGACCTCCAGTGTATTTGGACCTGGTGTATATCCCCAACCACAGCAATAGCAAGAATGTTGATGTCGAGTTTTTCAAGAGGGTGAGGTCATCCTACTACGTGGTGAGTGGGAATGATCCTACTGCTGAAGAACCCAGCAGGGCAGTTCTGGACTCCCTGCTGGAGGGCAAGGCTCAGTGGGAAGGTAACATGCAGGTAAGCTGTTTTATAGTATTTCTCCTTGCAAATTCAAAACCTTTTGAAAAGCAGCCATAGGGACCACGAGAAGCCACTTACCTGAAAATTTGTGAAGAGTGCTGTTTAGGGTGTCTCTTCTTGTAATGATATTTGAACACTGTCTCATAAAACTTTTAAGGAGAGTGACATACAGGCTTAGCTTTTGGAAACTTCACAACCTGTAGGCCAGATAGGAAGTACTTGCTTAGATGGTTTGCCAAGTCATTCAAGCAATGGTAGTTGTCTGAGGCTTGAATATTTATGATACAAAAGGAGTCCTGGCCAGTTTAGCTAATCTGAGTGACTAAAAAAGAACCAAGTACATAAACAACTAGGTTTAAAGATTAAGATCACAATAATATTTTCTATTGGCCCAACTCCCTTATTTGGATAGACTTAGACAAGCTTTCAAATGCACTACATTCATAATACTTTTAACTAGAAGAGGATTCAATGCAACATTTTGCATTCAAATAATTTTCTAAATCTGCAGTTGGTCTAATAAAAGATATCACTCACAACAATCTTTGCTTTTTTCATAATTCCTGGACCATTGTGGCTATAGAATCACTCCAACACTACCACTAATATTTTATCCATTCAGAAATCTGATGCACAAACACAGGAGATACATAATTATCTGGAGTTTGTATTAGCAGGTGAATCATGAAACAGACAATGTGAAAACTGAGTTAATTAAAATCTATTTGCTGTCTAGTATTATGCTATACTCTGTGGGTTGTCATATCTCTTGCTCAAAATATAATTTGTTCATCTTAACGCTTGATATTTTTCATTTATTAGGAACAATTTCTGGTGTTACGTGCATATAAAAGGTGTATTTGAGGAGCTACTATCACTTCAGTGCTGCAAGATTTCCTAGGCTAACAACCAAGAAAGTTGTCCTTTTTTCAAATTTGCCTTAATGGTTCATATAATAAACATTCAATCCCTATTTTGTATTGTAGAAGGTAGGGCAGGGTGGACTAACTGGTTTACAGAGGCATAAGCTTTTGTAGGTAACCTGTTTGGTCAGATGCTCATTTTAGCATCGTCATAACTTGTCAAAGCATCTGATGAAGTAGGCTATTGCTTACAAAATCTTATGCCTTTTTGAGTTACTTAGTCTCTGAGGGCTTTTTTACACATGCTCTGGAAGTGTGAGGGGAGTGGCACTTCAATTAAAGTGGCTCCAAGAGCTGCTCTAATTAAAGCATCTACAGTATCTCATATATCAAAGTCCCCACACTTCAAAATGTTGACGGGGGTGCTTTAACTGAAGCTCATTGAACACCCACACCCACAGCCGTTTTGGAGTGTGGGGATGCTGAAACAGGAGATGTGAAGGCTGGCTGGAGTGTGCTAAGTAGCATGCTCCAGTCCCCTCGGTTCGCTGCAGGTCCCCTGGGATGCCACCCCGCCCTACCTTTTGCCTGACTTCAGACTAAGACAGCTAACTGTTTTCCTGTTCTGTATCTTAGGTGACTTTAATCCCAACCCATGATTCAGAAGTGATGCGGGAATGGTATCAAGAGACCCATGAAAAACAGCAGGATCTTAACATCATGGTTTTGGCAAGCAGCAGCACTGTTGTTATGCAAGATGAATCTTTCCCCGCATGCAAGATTGAACTGTAAAAACAAGGCCATGCATCACAATATTAAACTTTGTATCCAGAAATTCTTCAATTTGAAAATGCCTTTTCTAAAAATTCAACCCATCTAATTCAACTGCTGAACTATATACCTGCCAAATGCTATACTGTGTCATGGTGATGCAAGTCACTAACATTTTTCAGTCTTTGCTGATTGCTAAGGGAAATAACACTATTCCCACAATAAGGTTCAAATTACTGCAGTTACAGATCCAGCTTCATCTCCGCTGAACGTTTGGAAACCATGCACTAGCAAACCCAACTGACTTCTGCCAGGTAGAGGCATTTGCCCTCAATAGCAACACAGAGAGAAAGAGAGAAAGAGAGAGAGGGGTAGGAGGAGAAGGTAATAAATAATTAGGTCTGCATTAGTCTTATGGCAATAGATGTATCGCTTACTGCAGTCTGCTTATGCTCTCACGTGAAAGGAAAGTTTTACATTTGTATCAGTCTGAGCTATCGCAAAGGGGGTGTGATTTACAAAATTAAGTTAGTAGGAAGAAAAAAGAAATGGAATGTGGCTTTGGAGGGATATAAGACCTAAGCACTCATTAAGCTGTTACCTAGGTTAATTTGAACTCTGCATACTGACATATTTCTCACAATAAATATGCAAGTAGCTTGAACCCCATTCAGAACTCTAAAACTTTTCTTTTAACATGCAAACATACTGGTCTAAGGCATGCTCCCAGTGAAATTCCACTTAGTCCACTCAGAATTGACAAATCTGCATGAATAAACACCCACATCAACAGTTAATTAACTGATGCAAAATACCAAAGCAGTTGGGAGTACATATACATGGTAGACAATTTGCCTTAGAAAGTGACTTGAATGTACAAAGAAACTCAATGCACTTATTTTTTAATGTGAGACAGCAAGTTTATAAAACATCTGTGTAGGATTATAGTTACACCAGTAAAGAAGTGTGAGTGTGCTTGTGTGGTACTAGGAGCCTATCTGATTGGTCAAATGGCTTGGTGCTATGAATTACGTATGTTAGCTGAACACTTCATTGGTGCACCTGGACAGCTCAACAAAACGAGACAGACATTTTTTGAAAGCTTCTTTTGTACTGTAGAAGCAAGATTGAAGTGGTGTCCAGTATCAGAAATGCAAAACTTAGTGAAACACACAGGATGTTGAAAAAGGTTCTCTGCAAGTCTGTACAGTATTTTACCTTCCTTTGTCTGATATGATTTTATTTGTTAATTTAAGAGTGCGTATGGGAACAAATGTACAGAAGAATTTTTTTTAACTCTGCGTGAACTTTTAATAGATGCCTTTTTAACAAAAAGTGTTCATTTACAGGAAAATGCGAAGAAAAAAATTTCAGCTGATGGGAATTTTTTTTAGTAGTTTTGTAAGATAAATGCATAATGTTGTTTAAGGTTCTGGTGAGAATGAAGTATGATATTGTAGTAACATTTATTGAAAATACTTAACTGCCAAGAATTTTTTTGGGGGGAATCCATAAAATTAATCTTTCAGTGATCACAAAAACGGGATTTGAAATGCTAATTGACTATTCTTTAGAAGCCTAGATTTTCAATTTCAAGACAAGTAAAAAAGATGGAATAAGCAATGATAGGCTGAAACAAGTCAAGCATTTTTTTAATGTTCCCAGTATCTGCAGATCACTTCCAAAGGAACACCATACATATCAGTCCACTATTTAGGAATGTTTGAATTATTCTGTCTCAGAAGCTTTACCCCTAAAGAAATTATTGTTACATTTTAACAGGTTTGGGAATCAGAATTTCAATAAGATAAAGGCCTCATAAATGGAGATTTGTACTGGTCTGTACAACTCACCTTTAGAGCAGGCTTTGAGTTCCACTAAGTAGTGAACTGTGACCTCACTTTACTTTCTTTACTTATAATTTATTTTAAAAGTTAACATGGTTAGTTTATTTTTGTTTCATTAGGTGTATGTTTGCACTGCTAATTTTATGATGTTTTCATTACTACTTCAGAGCCCTTTAAATTTGGGCCCCTGGAGCCCTTTTAAAACTGTGAATTATTGTTTGTCAAATGTTGAGGCTTTTTGTTTTAATATTTTATTTTTGTTAGATGTCTCTAGCAATGCTATTTTATTTATTGTTCTACCTTTTAAATCCTAAAAAATAACTGATTGTGGTACAAAAGACAGAGGGAAATGGATTGTGAAAACACGTGGTGTTTGCTGAGCTCATACTCATTTACTAAACATTTATTTTGTAATATGTAGTCTCAAGGCAAAATATTTGGCAGAATTAGTTGTATTGTCTCTACAGCAATTCTTTCTGCTTTGTCTACTCTCTTATGTAGGGTAAGATTTCAAAATTGTTGGGTGGGTGGGAGTAATTTCCCCCAGACTTCCTGTCAAGATTGTGAATGGTTTGTGCCTCCCCTTTGGTAGGAAATCTATTTAACAATGAGCAATACTCCTAAAACTAACACCAGTATGCATTAGAATAACTTCACTGAAATCAAGGGAGTTACAGGACTATAACTGTAGTGCAAATGAAATCAGAAGCAAGCCTTAAATCTCCAACTCCCCAAGCAAGTTCATGATGGCTCAAATACTGGTTTTATTAAATAAAAACAACAACAAAACCCACCAGATTACAGTCAGTCTTAAACTGTATGTGGTTTTTTGTTGCTACAGGAATATTAAGAAACCCAGTCCAGTTGTTGTGTATTGGCAGACATTATTTCCTAGGAGCCATGGTAATAGTTACTTCATCCACTCTTCCAGGCTACCAAGCTTGGGTGTCACACAAATATTAACTTCTCAATTAGCTCCTCTTGCCCTTAATGCCTTTTCTGCCTGTGAAACTAATCTAATTGTGCTAGTCATAGTTGTACACAATTAGTTTAGTAACAGTCATCAAAATGTACCATGTACATTAATGGTGAGTGCTGTTGATCAGCACAGATTTCTAGGAGCATGGTTTGATATTGGTTATTCTAATGATAAAGATTCAATATTTGAGTGTAAAGAACACTCTGCTTAATGATGGTATTAACCATGATAGCATCCCCGAATCATGATCTTTACAGTAGTACTATACTGCTGAAGAAATTCAACAAAGAATTGACATTTTGAGATCACATCCCATTCCCAGACTCAAGCAGATCGATCCTCTCTTGCATGCTTTCTTAAATAAAGTCTTGTGGTGGGACTGACTGTATTGATTCCTACTTTTCACTCCATCTTCCACTCCTAATTTTTTTTCTACTTTACCTACTGTGTTGAATGGAGCAGGCTGTGTATATGAATGTTTTTTTTAACTATCTAAAATAACATATATCAGGAACCATCCAATACTCATTTGCTAAGAGCAAATCAGTTTGTTAATGGAATTTTCAACCCTTCCCACCACAAGAAATTCAGTCGCAAAAAGCTACTACTGTACATTTTTGGCCTTTCTGTCATATGCCTCTCTAATACATCTGTCACCAGAGGGTCTTGCTCAGTGATGACATTTTGAGAGAAATGGTAATTTTTTTTGGTCTGGATTTATTAGAAAAGGAGAAATACAATGTTTACACTTGAAAGAAACTGTAAGCTTTCATCTTTTCACTTAATAATTGAACAAAACACTAAAAGCAATCTAGGGATAAGCATTTCTTTGGATGGATGCAATTATATTAGTCACCTGGTTAAAAATGTTTGCTATTTTAAAAAGAAATCTGTTTCTTGTGACTTTACAAAAAATTAAATAACAAAATAAAAAGGCAGCATAAAAATATTTAAAAGAAAAAAAAAATGCTTCTCTGCACTAAACTAGCTAGGAGCTCCTGCTGACCGGAGCTAGCCATTCAAGACTGGGCTGTAATTGCAACAGGGAAAAAACAATTATGAAGTACAGTACGCTTTTACACATTTGCATGCAGCCATATATCTTCCAAACTCTGGAAAGTTAACAGTCTTGTTGCTGGCTGAGAAGCACCTCACACACTCCTCTCTCTTGTTCTGAATGGTGTTTGTGTCAGTCTGCAGCTGTGTATGGTATTATGTCTTATACTCCTGCATCACTTCTATTCTATCCAGTCATATCTAATGTAGAAAATTAGTTTCCAGTGAAAGTAATATGTAGTGCTTTTATGATATTTGTGTGCAATATCCCCTCTTCCATTCAGGATATTTGATGTAAAGGAAACAAATTCAGTTCCACAATAAAAGATAAAAGTGGTTAAGTAGTGTTGTCATTTTTTTGTGTCTATGTGTATGTATTTATAAGTTTCCTTTTTTTTTTTAATCAGTTATCCAGTACGTGGGTTTGTTCTCTATATGTGGGTGACAAAGTTTAAATTGGAAATAAAAGCAAATTAGAAGTGAGGAAATCTGTCTCCATTTAGAGAGAAAAAGAGAAATAAATGGAAGAAATTATTTTTATATTGTACTATAAAACAATATCATACTGAACTATAATGTAACCTTTCATCTTCCATTTCTGTCTGAGAATTTTCTATTATTTAGTGTAGCATATCAGAAAACAGAATACATTTGAAAAATACATGTTGCGGTTGTTGTAGAGGAGGGTAACAAAAGAAACTACATTAAATATATTTCTTGCTGGTTTGAAAAGAAATGATCGTTTCAAAAAAACCTCTAGACTGATTGTTCATATAGCCCAGTAAGAAGGAATCAGGTCAGTTAAAATGACATACTTGGGAGAAACTAGAAGTTAATATGAGAGGATTTAAAAGTATCCCCTTTGGTTTTCGTTTTTTGGGGCTCGGTTTTGTAAATTTGAGCACCTTGTGGGATCATACCTGCAGCCTATATAATATTTTTGCCTTCCTTTGTGATTCTTGCTCTTGTGAAGAGCAACAGTGAACACTTGTGTTTTTCACTTTTATGAATAATAGCTAGCAAGTAAGGCGTGTTAACTCTCTGTAAGTAAAGGAAAAGTTCTTTTCTCACAGTTGGAAGGGTTCATGAAGATGAACGTAGCAATGGGACGAAATGCATGAAAACTTAGGTAACCATGAGACCTTTCCTGATGGAGAGAGCTATCTGATTGTGGCATAGTCTCCTATAAGTACTGGGAGTTATGGAAACTTGGTGTTTGAGACATTTAAATAGCCACAAAAATACACCATGCAGAACAAACTTGCACATCACAGGGAAGCACTGGGTGCTGTAATAGATCATTTCAGTCTCTTGTCTTTGATTTCGTCAGTAAACTCCTAATACATTAATAAAATATACAAATACAGGATGTGAGCTATGAGCTGGGCTTAGCAGGTAGAATGTGAAGACTACAAAAAAATGCCAAATATTATCTTGAATTTGAATGTGTACAGTGATTCTCAAGCAGGGGGCTGTGACACCCTGGGATGCCTTGAGACCCTTTCATGAGTGCTGAGGGGGCCACACAATGTTAGCACTGTTAGGTATGCAAACAAGATTCAAAAGATAAAACCAGAGATCTCAAATAAGCATTCTTAACCTGTTGCGGTCTTTCCAGGTTCTGTAGTCAAAAAACAAATGAAAACTTAGAGTTGGCATTTTCCATGAGGTGTCTTGAGTCCTGAATCTGAATGAGGTTGGAACCACTGCTATAGTATGATATTATAGGTTAAGATAGAAGAATGATAAAAGAAATCTCAGTCTGCAAACTAACATTTTTTCCATACCATTGCAGACCTCACCCTGGGTTTTACAGTTGATAGTGTGGCTATCACATCTTTACTGTTGTTGCTAACAAATTTAACTTGGTTGCAAAATAATTTAGAATGTGATATTAATCCCCAGGATCTGCAACTCGGATGGGAGAGCTACATAAGCTTCCCAATCCTAGAGCCAGCTTGGGGCTATTAAATTATGCCTGGTTGTCTACGCCATTAAGGAGCCATTTGGAGATTGTAAGACAGTTACTATATGTTATCTCCCAAAAAGCACACCAGCATATCCCTGTCTGGAGGATTATGAGACCTGGGCATGTTGCAATTGGCCAAGCCAGAGGTATCTTGAGTCTTTAAATGATTAACTTTCTTTCAGTAGAGTAGTTACAAGAATAAGGAGACTTTTATTTAAATCCAATCCACTCCAACCCACTACTCATCCAGCAATGACAGTTAAATAACAAGTATTGTTTCCAGGAAAAGTGTCCTGATAACAGCATTGCTGCTGGTGCACAAACATAGAAAGAAAAAAGGCAAAGCCAAACAGCAAGGCTTGCCAAATTGTGACATACCAGCCCTCCCCTTAAACCGTATAAAAAGGCTTAGACCTCCTTAAGACAAAAGATTATTAAAATGGGTGTAGATAAGGGCTGCTAAAAGAATCCTTATTAAAAGATTCCTTATTAAAGAATCCTTCTTAAAGGATTTCTTTCTTTTTTTTTTTTGGTTGATGCTTTTGGGACAGACATTTTTAAAGATTCAGATGAAAGCCCAGTCATTTGTTTTTCTTTCTGCTTTAAATCAGTGAATATCTGTTAGTAGTTAAAGGTTAGTGAATATTTAATACCGAATTCTAGTATTTTCTAGCCCTGAGAAACTGTTCTTTGTACCTTTTCACAGAGCTGCACCTTAAAAGGCACTGAACCCTCCTGTCAGTGGCATCAGTGTCACCATTTAATAAATACTGCCTCAAGGATGGAGATATTTGAGTTATTGGTGAGAACCTTTCTAATGCATCACAGTAAACCTACTGTGCTTCTCAGTAGCTATAGTGAACAGGTACACAGGATATTCCTAACTATCTGCTGTCATTCATAGGCTTCCTTCATGATGACTCTCTCTGGTTGTTTTATACCTTCAGTCTCTAACCCCAACTCCAAAGACAATATACAATCTCTAGAGGGAAGCAGGTTCAAGTAGCTCACGTAAACACCTCCCTCAGTTTAGTGTACAGGTCTTAAGCCTATCCCAACACCACAAGGTGCTGAGTGGCTGCTCAGAAAAGGTGAATGTCCTCAACTCACAATGGCTTTACTGGAGACTTTTGATTTATGTGGGAATTAAAGGTAGGCAAGTGTTTCTTTCCATCAGAAACTGCAACTGCATTTTAACTGTTTATAAACCATGAATTGATGTTGGGTTTTTGTTTGTTTTTTTTTTAAATTGAAGACTGCTGCTCCTTTGCTGTTAAATAACAAAGAACTAAAGTAACAATCCAGAACTGTGGCTTATTGGTTCACTAATGGTTTTCATGAGTTAATGCAATGCTGTGCAGCTGTTTCTCTGAAGCCTTAAGAATGACAAAAGCAGAGACTTTGCAACAAATGTCATGCAAGGGGTCAGAATGTGACTGCATATCTGCTGGGAGCTTTACTAGCATGAGAGTTGCATAAATATGATTAACACATGGCTGTAACTCAGGAGCAGTATCTGATTATACTATTAGAATGCCCAATCCATCACCTGCAGTCATAAATTATGCAGAGGATATATGTAACAGATGGGACAAATAATCTGAATTGCTCTCTATAAATAACCCTAATATAAACAGCAATGTGTATGTACCCTGCATTTGTGTCTTATACTAGCTTAGGTTCATATAATGCTCACAATACAGGTTTTGATGGTGTTGAAACTCAGCTGTGCTACTTCGGTAACATCAACAGTTGAAGAAACCACTCTAACTACTTAACACTAACTTCATGATGCTACCACTCAGGATATCCAACAAGACTCTAGTTTTCAAAGACATGATTATACTAACAGCTACTACTTGTTCTGGAAAGCAACAGATCTTGGGGCTTCCAATCTAAATGCACATGTGGCAGATACTTCCAAGAACCTCAATAAAGAAAACAGTCTGAAAATTATCATTTGTTTTTGGCACATAATGTACTTGTTTTTGAAAATGTACTTCTGCAAGTCTATGGTGTGATTTTATTTTATTTTTTGCAGGGATGCACCTGTAATTTTAAACGGACTGGATGGAGTAGTGTTTCTAACGAGAGTTTAAAGGCAATTCAAACCCATTCATTTTATAAATATGTGTAGTCCAGGTGGTGACTAATTAGTAATTACTTGAATGGAGTATGTCTTTCTGTGCGTGCACTGCCCATGAGTAGATTACGTGATTTTTTAAAACATTGTTTTGACATTACTCTTGGATGATGGTCTGTAATTAATTCTTGGTTTACAGTTAATTTACAAGTAGGTTAGTTCAAGTGCTCACTCTTCCCTATTCAAGGTATGGATCAACTAAGTCTATGGCAGATGCTTTTTCTCAATTAAATAAAATTTCATGTGTTAATTCTCATGGCAAAAACATTTAAAATTCACTGTCCAAAAATGTATTTGCATATTCCCTTCCAACCAAATTTTGCCTGCCTTATCATGGTCAATAGGATTTTCCTACTCAAATGGTCCCACTGAAATGAATGTGATAACTTAAAGCATAAGGCAGTATATGGGCTTGATCTGGCACCTGCTGAAGTCAATGGACCAACTACCTTTGATTTCACCAAGGCAGGATCAGAGCTAGTTTACCTGTTGGTCAGGGTCAGCATGGATTGTGGGGATTTTTATCTTCCTTTGTATTTGGGTGTACATGTTTGAGCATAGTCCTCTTCCTTGAATTTCACAAGTGTATTTTAACAACACTTGCAGCAGTGACACTGACAATAACCTCTTCCTTCCCCTTCTTTCTTGTGGCAGGTATGGGAGCTCTTAGTGCTTATTTGGGAAATGAACCTTGTAGTTGTGCCATAGAGTTTTGTGTAGTTTTAGGAATAGGTTAGCCAAGCACTTGGATGGGAAGGTTTGGGTAGGGATGATCCTGTCTTGAGCAGGGGACTTGAGCACTAGATGACCCCTGGAGGCCCCTTCCAGCCCTACTTTTCTATAGATATCAGAATCTGGCCCTTGATATGTCCCATTCTTATGAATATGTCTTTATTAAAATATTCCCATACAAGTAAAGAAAACACTGACAAAACAAATTCCTGAAAGTATTCAGACTAATACAGATGGAAATGGACATTTGATTTGTCCATCTCCAATGGGTACTTTACATGTAAAAATGTCACTGAAATATTTAGCTCTAGTGATCTTCAAAATACAATCCCCTTTGTTAAAAGTCAGATTTTGGGGAGGGAGGTTGTTTTTTTTGAAGCAGCTGATGGGGATGCCCCTGGAGTGTCTTCACTGCTACACTTCCAGGTTTCCAGGGAGTGGGTAAGTAAGGCCAGAGGCGGACCTGGGCACTTCTGCATGCTGGGTGGTAGCTGCACTGCTGGCAAGCCAACAATGTAGCAACTGATATTATTGGAGTCCCTGCCTCAACCTCAGTTACTAGGACTGGCACCTTTTAGCTACACTATTGGGCAGGGTATATTTAGGGGCCGCCCATCTGAGACATACTGTGAATGTGGTCTAGACATAACTAATGTAGAGAGCGACTTTTTCATACCTTTACAAAGCAGAGAGCTCCCATTCAGAGATGCACCAGGTTGTGGTCCCTTTTAATTTTTTCCCCAGCCTGCATAAAATTACTTCTCAGACTGACTTGCTAAAAAGAGAGAGTTCCCTGGGACCCCACAGAGCATGTACACAGCCTGTGTGACAGGTAGCTGAGCAGCACTAGGTCTTTGCCTCTACACTGGGAGAGGCCTATCCAGCATGTTTACATACTGCTTGCTTAAATAGTAATTTTGACAAAGTTAAAGTTCTAGAGACGTAGAATAAAATATAGAGGTGGATCTGTGATATGGAAAAGACTCTCTGTTAAATCATCTATAATCTCCTCCTACATGGCATTATTCTCTCCAATGTGTTCTAATGTGATATTTTAAATCACCCAAGTAATGGGGTTTCCATGCCACTATTTCTTTTGGAAGGCTGATGTATAACCTAGCATTTTTTCACCACCCACTATAGCTAAGCCTAGTTAGTTCCCAGACAGTCACCAATATCCAAGTTCACAACTGGTTACAGAATTAATTGAATGTTTCTCACTGGAACAATTTATTTTGGAATATGGACTGAGCATCTGGATTAGCCAAACTGCACTTGGTGAGACCAGGTAGAAAATCTTCTCTGCAGCTTGGCCAGGGCTGTTAGATGTAGTGCTGTTTATATGTGCATGGGTGAGTTATAGCCTGCCTATCCTGCCTGGTGAATACCAGTGAAGGCATGCTAGCAATTATTTGAGCTAATTGTGAGTATCTCTCTTCAGAAAGAAAAGACACCCAGTGCCCTTAAAGCAGGGGCAGTTTGGCCCACCCGGCCATTCTATCTGGCTTGTGGGGCCCCTAAAAAATTCAGAAAATTAATTATTATCTGTCCTTGACTGCCTGTCAAAGATGACAAGGTGCCAGCAGCAGCAGGACCCAGGGGGAGGTGGGAACAGAACCTAAGGGAGGCAGGACCCAGCAGTTGCAGCAGCAAGGTCCTGCCCCCACCCCCAAACTGGAAGCCTCTGCCTGAGAACCTAGGGCTGTTCCCTGCCTTCTTCCCTCTAGAAGGGTGGGGAGAGAAGGGGAGGACCACCAGTGATTGCCCCAGTCCTCAGGGCTGGGCCAGCTCCTACTGCATCCTGGGGTCCTAGCAATACAGCTGGGGACCATGTGGTGCTGGAGTGACCAGCAGGCAGGCAGGGGGGTGAGGAGAAGTGGCGGCAGCGGTGGGTGGGAAAGTGGGGAAATGGTAGTGGCAGTGGGTGGGAGCATGGGCTCATGCTGGTGCCCTGGAGCCATGGCCAGCAGGGTGGGGGGGCTCTGCCTGCTGCGGTCTGTGAGCACCCCAAAGCCTCAAGGCCTGGTGCTGTTGCTGGTGGCAGGGGTTGTGAGCACCCACACCCCCCATGCAAGCCCCACCCCCTCACACACTGCAGCCACCCTTCTTGTCCACACATGCCACAACCCTCCCTAGCCACCCTCCCCCTCATACACTCACAACCTCCCACAAACCCCATACCCACCCACACACCACATCCACACCCACACCCACATGCTCCCCCACCCCACATACATACCCACACCCCCCAGGCCCCATACACACCCACAACCTCCCTCACATACCCTCCACCACAACCCAAAAACCTATACCCACCCATACCCCCTCCCCTCCCCCCACAATATGCAAGAATGAGACTTCATCTTAAGCTATTATACAATCACTGCTATGTACACTATGCAAACACAAGCAAATCATTACAAAATATTTGTTTTAATCAAATTAATGAATACTGTAGCAGATATTTGATTTTTAGACTATAATTTGGTATTTTTCTGGTTTCAAGATGGCAAACCCCCTTGCTGAAAGGAGTACATCCAGGGGCAAAGGGAGGAACTTTCTGGTGTCAAAGATCAGAGGTTAGGGGGCAGGACTTCTGGTCCCAAGATAGCGACCAGGGGGCAGGGCATATGGCCCTTGACAGCTTACTAAAACTTGGTAAGTGGCCCTCCAGTTGAAATAATTGCCCACCCCTGCCTTAAAGGAATCAAGAAGCTGCCTTTAGCTTAAACTAGCTCTCCAGTTATTATATTTTGTGTTTGAGAAGCAGCGTAGAGAAAGTTAGACTGGAGCAATGCAAGTCATTTCTTCAGTTCTCAGATCTCCTTGACCACAACAACAACCTTGATTTTTGGTCTTGACACTGGTCACGTTAGCTGATGAGCTTGGCCATGAATTAAGATCTGACTCATGAAGGGACTCTTTTAGAACTGTTAGGCTAAATTCAACGCCATGCTCATGAGGCAGCGTTCTCCCTGAACATAGCAAGGTAGGCAGGGTCCCTTCCTTTAATGCTGATAGCCCCTGAAGTAATTGCTTGTCAACCCTGAGGCCTCTTTCCTAAGGGGAATCTATAGAGTTCTGTTCTGTCAGTCCTTCCTGCCAATGCCTTTATGGGTGCTTTAAGATACTTAGTAAGGATGTAGTGGTTGCAGTGTCTCTTAGTCTGGGTAACACCCAGTTTTATGTTGCCAGACCACCACACTTCTGACCCAGGTTAGCAATTTACACAGTACTTAATAGAAGTGCATGCTGAGAGCCCAGATAGACTCCAGTCATTTTGACTGTTAATGAAATGGGGAATATGCAAGAGTCTACATCTCTTTCTCACCACTGTGGGAATGTGTCTGCCGTATATTTTACAGGATCATTTGCCAGAGATCCTCTGGAGTCGCTGATGTTGTGAGGTATCCTGGTAGCAGCAGTTGCTAAGATTACTATATTTTAATGTATGTGCTTAACACAGCATCATTTTTTTCAGGTACAGAAGTTGTCAGTTATCATTGTCCTTGTCATCTTGTGGTTGAATTACTGCCCTCTCCTCCAAGGGGGGTGGGAGGGACAACCATACCTTAAAACAGTTTTGAAATAGCAACTAAGACAGAATGTGGCTGCTTGCTTATCAAGTATCTCTGATCTAGACATCACTTTATACCTATGTTACATAAACTGCACGGTTTCAACCCTAAACCAGTTTGGCAATCCCAGGGGTTCTTCTCAGTTGCACTGCTTAATAGAGGCTACAAAGTCTCCAGTAATATTTTATTTCTTGCCTTATATATCCCCAAAATTGAGGATTCCAAAAGCCAAGAAAATATCACCATGCTAACTAAACCAGCTTTGTGGCCTAAATGTGCTGCAAGAAAAGTGCAAAGGGAGTGTAGGGGTCACAATAATAGTCTGAAGTTAAGGGATAATTTTGGCATTTTAAGTTGGTTTAGATCAGGAGATGGTTCACTCTGAGCAATATGTGTTGGATATAACGGATGTACATTGCCCATTAGGAGGTATAAGTGTACTTATTAGCCTTACTTAAACAGGTCACTGGATACATTCTAGAGAACATACAAGGGACATTTATGCAAGGGAGATAATAATGGATATTGGTCTTCAGTGCCCACTTTAAAGTATTCTGTCAGTAACAGCTGAGGAAGGGAGAATTTCCTTACCTAATAGCCAAAGTATTTGATGTCAGTTGGGAATTTATCTCAGCAATCTACATTTCAAATGAAAAAAATATATATTTTGAATTCTTAGAGTGCTGCTACTTTTCAACTGCTAGCCAAATTAATGCATATACCAATTTTATCTAAATTGTATCTTATTTGGTTTTAGCAGGAGGATGCTACATCTTGTGTAAGCATGTGTGCAATTATACATCTACAAATGTACTACACCTGTACCTGTAAATTGGGCAACTGATTGTACTTGCACTGATTAGTTACTTAGGTGTACCCTATTTGCAATTCAGCCACTGTGCATGGAAATATTCCTGATAGCTATCACCATGCTTTCTGTACCAAATGTCCTTGGCTCTCTGCATGTGGTATATGAATTAAAAAAACTATCCCAAAGCCTTTACAGAAAGAAAGAAACCAACTTGACTTAGAAACAGTGTCGGAGAAAAAATAGAAAAACATGTTTACAAAAATTCCTCTAGCATTTATTTCAACCTGCAGCTGCAGTGCAGAAGGAAAACAAAATGTGGGTATGCATTTCTAGAGGGATACAGGACACATAAAAGGAGGTGCAATTACTGCCAAGTAAGAGAAAAGGGTTGGTCTTCATTGGAAGGTTTTCAACATCCTGCTTAAAGTGCAGCAGCTTTAAGGGATTGTGTTTGAAATGGTGCTGTGTAAAGCAATGCAACGTCAAACGGTGAGGGGCATTTGAGACTTTATTGCTGGGGAAGAGTTGACATGTGAGCCCAAAGTGAACTTCTTTATGTTTCAAAGACAGGCTGTGCAGGTTTCATTCAGTTAATAAACCTTTCATATTTGTAAGGAATACAGAGAGCTTTATTTTTAAAACAGAAGCAGCTGGTTAGGCAGACCCACTTTTTACCATGAGCCAAACCTATTTTATCACTGATGTTAGCATAGGCACTGCTAGCTGCACATGGAGGTATCCCTTGTCACATAAGAGGCATTCAAACATTTGAAGAGCAGGCAGACAAACAAAGGCTGGGATGAGCCCCTTGAAAGCCCGGTCCCAAATATATTATTCTGCCATTGCTGTATGTGTGCACAATTGCATTGAATGTGACTGAGATGATATATCCAGCACCTGGAAAACAGACTGCAAAATCTGGCAAATGGGACACGAGTCAGGTGAAGGGAGAAAATGAAATTTAACCTTTTATATGAGGTGGGGAAAGGAAGTGAGACAAAGCAAGCTGATGCTGCTACTGATTTTCCTTGCTATTTTATATGCACAGGCATTTACTAGACCTATGTGCCTTGAGACTGCCATAGAGAATACTCACTTGACATTATACCAATCAATCAGACAACTGGACATTGCTATTCTTAGATGATTTTGATTTTATTATACCTGCTTATTCCCCACAATATGCCCAGCCAGCCCAGTCCAACTAGAGAAGCCTCTTTACCAAACAAGGGTGTAACAGGGAGTTTTTCATGCCTTGGGCAAGCATGGTGGCTGGGTCAGCAGTGGCACTAATATTGTGTCCACTCTGGTGCCCCAGGCTGGTGCTCCACTTGCCCACCCTTAGCAATATTATTGCTACTGAGCACCAGGGTGAGATCTGTGGGAGACATGACATGTTGGAGACATGAGGAAGTTGCAGACCTAGGAAAAGACAAAAGGTTATGTGGCCTGGGTCTACTATGCTGGCAGTAGGGTACTGCTGAGGGATTGGGGAAGACATGAGATGATGGGTTAGTAATTGGAGGGAGAAATTTGCTGAATTTGGGGGTGGGGGTTAGAAATAGGTTACCCTCAAACTTGAAGGATCCCTGGATTGGAAGATCTGGCCTAAATGTGGCAGTGGGTTGTGAAGCTCTGAGTCACCAGTGTGTGGTGGAGAGCTTGCTGATTAGGTAGGGAGATGCTCAGTGGGATTGAAGTGGAACTAGGGGATTGGTGGCGACATGGATCTCCCAGTGGACTTTACATTTGGTTATGACCCTGAAAGTTGTAAGATAGCCTGGGACCTGCCAATGCAATAGCATGCCTCTCCTCCTGTGCCACACTTGGCATGGGCACAGTTGGCAAAGGTACTTGGTCTGGATTCCCTTCATTCTAGACGTGGGAGGAGTTCTATTCAGAAATAGCCCAGATTTGGTGGTCTTCCAAGCATGATGCAAAAACCCCATTGACTTGATAGGGTTTTAGTGAAGGATTGGGTGTATGTTTCTGGAACAAAGTGGGACAGAAAGGGGCTTTGTGTAGTAGGCTGGCTTATTTGTTCCTCTTTCTAATGCTGCTTGTTGTAATATTAGTTAACTTGCAAGGCTCCTACAGCTCCTGTACAGGCCTTTTTATAATGTAAAGCTAAATAAGTAGAAGCAGTGTCAAGCTCCTTGCAGCACTACTGAGGATCACATGACAGCAGCTAAAGAAACAAGACCTACAGCAATGCTCCCCTTGTGGACCAGCCCAGCACCAGCTGGTACCTCCTAAGCATGTGTCCTATTGTTTAAAGAGGTCACATGATAGTCATGTGACATGGAACAGTAAAAGCATCTTATAGCACAAATCACAGGGGTGTGGTGTTTCTTCATGGTAGGATAGGGAAGAGCCTTGGGTGAAGCTCAGGACTGCCATGAGGCTGGGAAGAGCACCCCAAGGAAAGGATTGTGATTGTGCTGAAAGTCAAAGATGGAGCAGACACTCTGAAACTGTTTGTGGGTTCATACTGAGGGGCTGTGGTAGGGGCTTACAGATGCAGGACTGTTGGTGAGCCCTTTGATCAGAGACCCTGATTAAGGAGCACAGGGTTATTATTAATAGATTTAAAACTTGTGGAGAGCAGGAGAGCTGTTTTTAGCTTGAAACAGCTGAGGTAGTAGAGACCTGAATCCTAGCTGGTCACTTTTTAAGAGATCTCAAGCAGGAGCTTGCAGGGAGGGTGGCCTTGACATCCTCAGTGCCTTGCATACAAAGGAAGGACTTAGAGGAACAAGAACTGGTGTTTACTTTCTAACTCAAAAGAAAGATTCACTAGCTGAGAGGAGACTGTCTTTATTGAGAAGAAATGGAGCTTGGCTGTGCAGTTGGATCCTGAGTGAGTACTTCCATCGCAATGTTATAACACAAACAGAAGCTGAGGTAGATCCTGAGCTAACACACTGGAACTAGGAGTGATTTGCTTTTAAATGTACATGTTCTGAAGGACTTGTCCTACATTCAAACTCACTTAACTGCAGATGTGCATAGTTTGGTTTTGGGGTTCTGAGTCACATTGGAGTTACAAAAGAATTCTTTATAACCATTGCATGGACAATCCTATGTTAAGGTAAAAAAATATTTATCAAACACTCTGCTAAATTACAGGTAGCCATCTGTAAATGCTGCAGTAGAGTAGTTTTTCACCAGGATACAACACACAATGGTTGTTACCTGGACTTCCTTTCTGTTAAGGAAGAAACTTCTGTCCTGTCAGAAAGTGGGTAGGTTCTCTGGCTGCCTATATTCTTATATCCATAGATGTTAGGGTTGGAAGGGACCTCAGTAGCTCACAGAGTCTGACTCCCTGCCCTGGGCAGGAAAGAGTGCTGTGGTTAGATGACCCCAATGAGGTGCTTGTCCAGTCTCCTCTTGAAGACCCCCAAGGTAGGGGAGAGCACCACCTCCCTTGGAAGCCCATTCCAGATACTGGCAACCCTAACTGTGAAGAAGTTCTTTCTAATGTCCAACCTAAATCTGCTCTCTGTCAGTTTGTGGCCATTGCTCCTAGTTAATCCAGGGGGTGCCCTAGTAAATACAGCATCCCCTATTCCCTGCTGCCTCCCCTGATGAATTTACAGGCAGCCACAAGATCACCTTTCTTGCAAAGGCTGAAGAGATCTATGTCCCTCAGTCTCTCTTTGTATGGTCAGAGGCCTGCAGGCAAGGCCCTACAAGTGGCCCTCCCTGAACCCTCTCAAGATTCTCCTGCATCCCTCTTGAAGTACAGTGCCCAAAACTGGATACAGTACTCCAACTGCGGCTGCACCAGCGCTGCATAGAGGGGAACCATCACCTCCCTGGACCTGTTCATCATGCATTAGTAGATGCATGACAAAGTGTGGTTAGCCTTGTTGATCACTTCATCATATTGACGACTCATATTCATCTTGGAGTCAACTATGATGCCCAAGATCCCTTTCCACTGCTGTGCTGCTGAGGTCACCCCCCAGTCTGTAAGTGTGGTGGTGGTTCTTTTTGCCCAGGTGCAGCACTTTGCAGTTCAACAAAAACAAGTGCATCCTATTTCATTCTGCCCATTTTTTTGCAACCTGGCCAGATTTGTCTGGATCCATGCCCTATCCTCTGGTGTGTTAACTTTGCCCCATAATTTGGTATCACCTGCGAACTTGGACAGGGTGCTCTCCACGCCCTCGTCAAAGTCCCTGATGAAGACATTGAATAGCACCGGTTCAAGGACCGAGTCTTGTGGGACTCTACTGCTCAATCCACCACTGCTCCCTGGGTGCAACCCCAAGCCAATTTGCCCACCTGACCGTGTAATCACAGCCTGTTAGTTTATTTACAAGAGCAGAATGAGATACTGTATCAAAGGCCTTCTTACAAGTCTAGGTAGATAACATCTACTCCAACTCCTGCCTCTAAGCATTTTGTGACATGGTCATAAAAAGAAACAAGGTTAGTCAGGCAGGACCTACCTGCAATGAATCCATGCTGATTTCCTTTCAGCATTATTCCCCCTGCTGGGCTCCCACAGATGTGATCTTATTTTCCAGAGTTTTCAAAGGTAGAGGTGAGACTAACTGACCTATAATTTCCCAGTTCATCCCTCTTCCCCTTCTTGAAAACAGGGATCTCACTGGCCCTTTCCCAGTCCTCTGGGACCTGACCAGAGCACCATGAGTGCTTGAACAGCTGTGCCAGTGGCTCTGCTATGACACTGGCCAATTCCTTCAGCACCCTTGGATGAAGTTCATCTGAGCCCAAAGATCTGAACACATGTTGTAACAGTATGGAACAAAAAATAGATAGGATGGTCCTAATCTACCATAATCCCTGTCTGTCCCCAACTTCATCTTGGTTTGTGCTCACAGCATGCCCTGTTAACTGTTTTTGACACCTCTCAATGACCGCAGGTCATTAAGATTACATAAGCATCTGAGGTCAGGAATAAACAGGCAGAGGGTGTGCAATGCTTCAAAATTAAGAAAAATGATGGCTTGCTGGTGTCTGAAGGGGGGGATGGGAATGCCACTTCATTGACCCTAATGTCTGAGTAGAAGGGATGAGTGAAGTGGAAATGTTTATGTGCCTGTACCAGCCTTAACTGCATAGGCTAAGTTTTCAAAAATGAGGTGTCAAAATTAGACTTCTGAGTCTATATTTAGTGACTGGATTTGTCCAAATAGGAGTTGCTGGTGTCTATCATATTAATCCTCAAGAGCTAAAGGAAGCCCAAGAATTATTTTCTGTTATGGAGAAGGCCCTAGTGCACTGAGATAAAACCAAAGTGAAGGGAAGAAAGGTCAGCTAAAGCATTTGCTTTTTGATGTTTTTTGTTTTCTTTGGTTCAGACTTGCTCTAGTCTCAAAGCCATCCACCAAACAGCTGGCTGCTTCTCATCTCTCTTAATCTCTTCCTCTAACTTTTCCACCTGCTAACTAGAGTAATATGCAGGGATAATTCTAAACTGTATGCATTTTACTTCAGGAAACAGGCTGAATGGATGGAAACAATTAGAGTTAGAGTCTAATTTGCATACATTTAATGTCACATTCACAGCATGGTTGTACAGCTGTATTAATAGCGGCATGAACTTAAGTTTATTACCAAAAGATCTATAGCAATATAGCAGTCTCTGAGTTGTACTATTGAACAGATGCATGAGTTAACTGCCTTGCTTCTAGCTTCTTCCTGGCATTTTCTCGCAGCTCTTTCTCTCTCTCAGTGAGAAACATTTGTTCCTGCTCCCACTCCTTAAGCTTCTGCTCATATTTAGCAATGTCTTCCACTTCACAGGCTGGCAGCTTTTCCTTGACAAGTTGGGTGGTCAGTGTCAACAAGCTTTCAGATTCCACCTTGCCAAGTGAATGCAGCTTGGAGTACAGCTCCTGTGGAAAAAATGAGTTTTCTTTTTAAAAAGTTAGTCAGCCACAACAGCCATAATAACTGTTGCATGTAACAGTCAGAGCTGTGCCATTATTGCTGCATAAGTCAAGCAGAAGCTAGGGTAGACATCGTAGACTGGGCACCTTGTAGACTGACTAAATCAGAGACACGTAAGCTTTCATAAACAACATCTTATTTCATCAGAGGCTATGGAAAGCAGAAAGCTTTCTAAATAGAAAGCAGAGAAAATGATCACTGCTCATGGATAAGTTAATTTATGCATTTATCTTAGGAAAATGATTGTGCAATGCTAACAGCATTTTGCCAATCCTCCCAAATGCAGGGAACTTCAAAGTTAGCTTACCTCAGCTCTTATTATCAAATAAAATCAAGTTTAAATAGAGTTAAGTAACTGCTGACCAAACCTGCAAAACTAAAAGAGAAATGCCTTAACAAAAATTTTAAATTTCAAATGATAGCTAACTGGTCAACAAATGTAAACTAAACACTTCTGGCTTCTTTCTAACCCAGGGCTGATGTAAGGATTTGATCTGGATGACCCCTATTAGCATCCTTTTCAAAAGATGCAAATTGTTTTTAGACAGTCTTACTAATGGCATACTAAATAGTTCCCAAGAGTTCTTGCAGCTACAGCAAATCCCACCATACTCCCCTACAGATTTTCCCCATCAGCTGATGTGATCTGAAGTTAAACTCTGCTTAGAGAGACCTTGCACTATTCCTTTTTCTGTCTCCGTTTGGAGAGGTTGCTTTTGATTAAAAGCCATGTTGCCAAGTGTAGAACTTGGCCAGAAAGTCATGCAGTATTTCTTTCTTGTACTTTGCTTACGTGCGTGTGTGTGTGGAGTACCTCATGGAGGGGGAGAGAGAGAGAGAGAGAGAGAGAGAGAGAGTGAGTGTGTGTGTGTGTGGGGTACCTCATGAAGTACAAATATTAATTCACTTAAGTGCTGTATGATATAGATCATCCAGTACAACTATTTCTGGCTCTGGAATTTTAACGTATAAGCCTGATGTTGCACTGACAAAGGCACTTAACTGGCTTAAAGATGTAGTTAGCTACAGCATAGAAGGAGCTTCCTGAAGGACAAATATGACAAGGCTTTAAGCAGAGCCTTTACCCACTGCTCCTTCATGTTCTTTCATTACTGTCTGTCTTTCATTGAACCACTAAGGAGATGTATGACATCTTAATGTCTCATCTAAAGGAGGCTCCCAATATGGTCCCCTGTCCCTGGCTCCCTGCACAAAAGCATGAATAAAAAGCTTTGCTTGTGGAAGACTGACAAATGTTGCACTCCAGAATACACACATGCACGTGTAATTTATCCCCCAATGCAATGGGAACTACAAGGCACCTGGATGGAAGCCTGGGTGCTGGAGTCATGGTCAGCTGTTTTTCCCACTCTGCACTATGCTGAGTTTTATGTGCCACTGACCACATTCCTCCAATTTGCTCAGAACTGACAGGGAGAGTTGCTATTGAGCTATGGGGCTCAATTCTGGAGTGCGCAAGAGACTGCAGTGTCCCTCTAGAACCCTCTCCATTTCTTCTTGCCCAGAACAGCAGAACCACATTGGCTTTTTCCCATAGATTCTAGGGTCGGAAGGGATCTCAGTCGGCCATCTAGTCCGACCCCCCTGCCCCTGGCAGGCAAGAAAAGGGTCATCAAACCTGGGATCATGTGATCCCAGCCAGGTGCCTGTCCAGTCTCCTCTTGAAGACCCCCAAGGATGGGGTGAGCACCACCTCCCTTGCAAGCCCAGATCCTGGCAACCCTGACCATGAAGAATTTTTTTCTGATGTCCAGTCTAAACCTACCCTCCAGTAACTTATGGCCATTGTTCCTTGTTTACCAGGGCACCCCCTGGAACAACAGAGCATTGCCTACTTCATGTCGCTCTCCCCTTATGAATTTGTATGCCACCATAAGGTCCCATCTCAGCCTTCTCTTGGAGAGGCTGAAGAGGTTAAGGCCTTAGCCTTTCCTCATAAGGCCTTCCCTGCAGGCCTCCAATCAGAAGAGTGGCTTTTCTTTGGACCCTCTCCAGGTTGTCCGCATCCAACTTGAACTGCAGTACCCAGAACTGGACACACTACTCCAGATGTGGCCTGACCACTGCCGTGTCGAGAGGAAGAATCACCTCCTTGGACCTGTTTGTGAAGCACCTATGGATGCAGGACAAAGTGCGATTGGCTCTGCTGACTACTTCATCACATTGACGACTCATGTTCATCCTGGAGTCAACAGTGACTCCAAGATCTCTTTCCGTCTCAGTGCTGCTGAGAAGGTTGCCCCCCAGCCTATAAGTATGATGGCAATTTTTTCTCCCTAGATGCAGCACCTTGCACTTGTCCTTATTGAATTGCATCCTGTTGCTCTCGGCCCACTTCTCCAACCTGCCAAGGTCAGCCTGGATCTGGTTCCTCTTCTCCAGGGTGTTAGCTTTACCCCGTGTTCTGTCAAGAGCCAGGAAGATTTTTTGCAAAAGGGGTCCCAAATGCTTTGCTTTGAAGTTATCAGACTAAGAGAATACTTGATGATATTTGGATGAGCATTATGAAATAACTGAAATTTGGGACTCTGCTTAATAGTGTGCAATATGTAAATGAAACTTGAATTTTAAGAAAGGAACTGGCCATACATACCATAGGTACAAGACAGATGCATACTTTGACTTTTTTTTATATTGATTCTCCATGGCTGTACTTGCAGCCCAAAAAGGAACATTGCTTTTAGACAGAATAATGTTGTATGCGTCTTGGCACGTGAGAATGAAGATGGCATTTCTGCAATGACATGCCTCTCCACTGATCATTTACACAGATGGAAAGAGTTGCTGGAAGAAAGTTGTACTGAATAGCAGGTCTTAACATGTGGTATTTGTGGATAGATAATTTATTTTGTTCAACTCTTTCTATAACAGAGTCTAAATTATAGTTCTAACAGCTTGATCTGGAAGTCCAAGTGCTCTCAAGTCCTATTCCCTTGAAGGGTACCTTCACATCTTGCAAGACATCTTACTTGTTAGCCTCTCTGAAAAGGGTCATTCACACCATTTCCAAAAATGGCCATTTTGAAGACTAAACATAGAAATGAAGCCAGAAGTATATATAAAAAAGCCAAGTTGAGCAAGCCTAGGTCTGAGGCACAGTCATAGTTTATTAAACAGCAGTTATTGGCCTTCTGTGACTTAACATGGAATGGAAATACATCACGGAGACATGGTGTGATCATTGACTCGCCCATGCACATACAGTATGGACAGCATAAGTTGTCTGCTTCAGATGGAAAAATATAAGCTTCTATCAGCTGAACGAAAAGCAAAACTGTCAGTTGTATGAAGGCAGGGGTTTACTCAGGCACCTTAAGACTGAAGGCAACTTGACCAGAGCCTGCTGTCTCCAATAAATCTGTCTGCATCCCCATTATACATTTTTTAAAATTTATAAAATACATACATGCATTATTGATGTATTTGGATCTAGCCATTAACAGATCCTGTTTGCAGTTTGAAACTGCAAGAGGGGAAAAAACAACAGTAACTCAGTTTTCTCTCCACCCTTGTTCTTGTACAGACGATGTAGCTGTCGACTGCAGTTGGCACCAGGATTCACATTGGGCATTCTTGTACCAGCCTTTTAGTCTTTGTAGGGTATGGTAGTTCTTACAGTCAGCACAGCTGTTGTTTTCCCAGAAACTTATTTAGCAGAGATGCTAAGCACAAACAGACTCCTGAAGATTTTAACTGGCGTGTCCTTTTTTCTTGTCTGTAACCCCCAGAATATATACAAATGGGTTTGATTCTAAAAGGTGCTTAGCTCAAATAAAATTAAATTGGGGGGAGATAAAAAGGCCATGGAAGTCCTTTAGATTTACTTCTAAAACTTGTTTAGAAAAACAAGTCTATGTGGCCAGAGCAACTGTCCATGGTCATGAAAGCAGTAATGAAAAATCTGACATGCTGCTTGCACTGTGTAAGAAAAGAAAAAATCCATTAATACCAACCACTGCTGGAAGCATAGCTTCAAAACAATTAATTAGGGCATCTGATATAATAACAGTGCAAATCACTGGAGTGATTAATATAAAAAATAGTCTATTTATGTATGAGCGTTATCATGATGAGACTAAGGATTTGCATGTTGCATGTTAACAGTGGTTGGAAGACTTTAAAACAGGGAAAGGAGGAATAGAGACTTATCTGATATCCCAGACTGAAGTTTTAAGTTGCAATACTCTTATTTGTGAATGTTGTCATTAAGTGACCAACAGAACCTGTACAATATCTGACCAATATAATGCAACAAAACAGAACTCACAGAAGGCCAGATAATGGATCTGTAATGACACAGCATGTTCACTAACTAGGTCTTGATTTATCAGTCTGATGTATGAAAAGTAAAGATAAAATCCCAGGAGACGGACACAAGTAGCCTTAAGCATTTGATTCTTTGAAGGCAATTTCCTGTTTGAGGCAATTAAAATGCATTTCAAAGTCAGTTTAAAACATGCCAGGTAGCATAACTGATGCACCGAATGGTTGTCCCCTACCCATATAAAAGGAAGTTATTTACTTGCTACTGCATACAGTAGAAACCTGCTGTAGCTTAGTAAAGCTGTAAGAAAGAAACACCTTACTTTGAATTGAGTGAGGTATTCAGGCAGCCTGGACCACTCTGATTCTTCTGATGTTTCTTCAGATTCTGTTTGTTTTGGCTTGGGAACTGATGCCGTGACTTCTTCTTGAGATGGTTCTGGATCTGTTTTTGCCTCGGGAATGGACTGCAAAATGGTCTCCAAAACATCAACCTGAACAACCAAAATCAGAATTTTTACCATGCAGCTGACAAACATTATTTCAACATCATTAGTCTGATTTTTCATGAAACAGCCTGCATTTGCAGATGGCTTTATTGCCAGGGGAAAAGAAACCAGTTCTGTTCGAAGAACTAATGCTACCTATCAGTTGAGGAAATAGAAAGCTTTGATTTTTGGAAGTGTTTACAGAGTTTATGTAACTGCTCCCATGCATATATCTATGGCAAAGTTCTTGGTGACTTTTAATGCAGGGCGGCATAGAGTTCCAAGCAAACAGACTAGCAGCTCTACTAGTCTAATGCCTGGCCAATAAATATTTCACAATATTCATAGTGAAAACAGCACAAACAATCTACTCCAATAAGTGCATATGGGAAGCTACCATGAAAAGTTTATGTAATAACTACAACAGGGCAGCTGAATGATCTCTGGCTGATGTTCATTTTGAGTTTCCTTCAGCTGAATGACAAAAGACAGCATTCAGAAGTGATTTAGATTTAATAGCAAGAACAGAAAAAGGAGCACAAACATATAGCATCCACAGTACATATGAGGTTTTAACTTATGAAAACTCCTCATTCTGTTCACACTACTTTCATCTGGAGCAGGGGTATCAAGCATATGACCCATGCATGTAGGTCATATAACCCAGGGGACTTCTTGAAGGGGTTTGTTGCTATGGCTGTTAGAGCTCTTCCAGGAGCAGTATTACTTCATTAGGGCTCTTAGTCAACCTTGGTGACTAAAATAGATGGCAAGGGGAAAAGAAGGGGCAAGCAGCAGCTGCATTTACTCCCTGGGTTCTAGAGTTGTGCTGAAACAGAGGTTCTGGCAGCTTTGGGATATTACCCCACTGCTGCTTGTAGGTCATCCAGCACATGGGGAAACCTGAAAATCTGGTTCAGGCCCATGGAGACAAACACCCCTGACCTCAAGATACTTTGGTTCTTGGAAAGAAATCTCCCCTCTCAGAACTGAAAGGAACACATTAGCTCAATTAACCCACAGTTTTTACATGCATTAGCAATACCAAGCATGGTATCCAAAACATTGAAGGTATTTGCTATTTTGATGCTTACATGTGTTTGAGGGAAATCTGTATGTGTATGGTTGAGGGGGGAAGCATTTCCCCCAAAACAAAAATTATTCAGATAATCCAGAAATGTATTTTTCAGCTTCAAATTTTATAAATGCAAAGAGCTGCTGTTCTTCTCTGAATCCTCATTTTGCGTGGATGTCACTGTAATGAAGCACATCTATAAATAACCACTGAATGTTTTTAAGGTAAAGGTAGATACTCCCCCCGGGGCAAAAGTAAGCTTGATACCTACAGTCTGCATTTAGATTTGAAGATCATTTTCACATGTTTGCATTTGTATAACATTGGATGAAGCAAGATCAGGCTTATTTGAAATGGAATATTTCCCTACTGCTCATTTCTTGATACTGTAATTTAATGGCTCTGTAAACCAGCTTGAAACTACTAATAATGTAACAGCAAGATGAGATAAACAGAAAGAACATGTGTGTGTGTGCTTGGAAAGATGTATATTCTCATTTAGAGAGTCCCTCAGAATAGCTAGAGATTTAACCTTATACGTCTTTCTCATGCACAGAAACAGTCAAGTAATAGGTATAGTATTATAATAATAAAAAGGCATATCGAGTCTTGGATCAATGGGGAAAGAGGTGTTGTAGGTGTAAGATAAACGGAAGCATTAGACCTTAGCAGGACAAGAAATAGCTTTCTAGCCAACTTGCCAGCTGTTTTTGCCAACTGGAAATATTTAACCAGGTGTTGCATCATGGAAACAAAGTAATTCTGAAATGTCTCTTTAGATAATGAAAAGCTTTCAGCCACCAAAACACTGTACATATGAAAAAAAGAGTGGGGTTACAGAGCAGAATGGTTTGCTGGGTTTCTCAAACAACTTGACTACCTTGAGTCATACAAAGGCACAAGAATTTAGTGGTTTTGAAGCAGCCTCTCTTTACTCAGACCACTCAGACCATAAAATTACTATGTAACTTTAAGCCTCTGAAAGGCTTGCTCCAGAGAGACCCAGGACACTGCAAGGAAAAGTTTTACAGCACCAGGTTGCAAGCACTGGAGTCAGTGGAAGATCAGCTCTTCACTTCAATCATAAGCTTCAGTGGTAGCAGGACTTGCCCGGGTGTCTGAGCTAGTCAAGTACTATTAGTCACTCTAATCATGTACATATTTTTATATCTAAACGGATTTTCAATAGTAAGCTCTTGGTTGAACCTTGAAATGAAATGCATCAGATAGATCCTCAGCTGATGCAAGTCAATGTAGCTCAATTAGTTTTCAGCTAGTTAAAAATAAGGCCTAATGTTTTGATTTATACTATCATAATTACAGTCATTTGGAGAGAGGCATTTTGTTAATTCTACACCATGCCAACTGATTTTTCATATTTGCTGACTTAAACCCAATCCCCCATTTCCTATCCTCAACCCACATGCACGCACTTTCTAATTTACCCTGGTAACTGAGAGCAGAATCAGGTCAACAAGACCCTCTTTTGCAGAAATTAAGATGTTTCATATACAAATACCTCATGAACTTTACTTGTTTAGCCCTGCTAGGCACTAATTCCAGTTCTGGGGACAAGTGTCTCCTTAACGTGACTATGGTGTCTGATCAGCACCAACCTCATTTTCTACAAGTTTGACCAGAAAACTGAAAATGCACTTTAGACTTCATAAAAACCACAGGGTAGAATTCTGAAAAGCAAAGAAGTGACCTAAGTTCTTAGGTCGAACTTTTTTCAGAATTGTACTCATCCCTCTGATGGTTCAGTCAGTGAAGTCTCATTCAGTAAAGTACCTCTCTCATTCAGTAAAGTCAGCAGTGAAAGAATACTGCCAGGCCTTGACCACAATCACGGCATCCTATGAAGATAAATATAAACCTGAAGTGACCAGATCAGATCTGCTGCTCCATAATGAACACAACAGCTGGTTTCAACCATGCAGTCAATGGCCCTGAACAGCCTGAATAGTTGCTTCCTTCCTATATATACACAACTGTTAGAGATACAAGAGGTGGGGGAGGCAGGACAGGAACTTGACTAGCTGTCAGGACCTGGCCCAAACCCCAAGCTGGGCACCAGCTTGGTCTTCCATCAGGCCACAGGTCATGGACAATGGTGGAGTAACAGGGAACCATGCCCCACTGGGAAAAGGCCGCCTACTGCTGGCCCTGGGCTCCCAAATGCTAATTGGATCTTCCTACCTACTTTGCTATATAAGGTTTCCTGAGGAAGCTATCTGAACAACAAGGCTCTTGCTGCCCTTGGACTGTCCTGCTGTCTCCTTGCCCCTGTCTCCTGATTCCAGGTCTGACCACATGTTGCTGACCCTGCCTGGACATTGACCTCTGCATTTGCCTTGTGGCTTAGACTGTTTGGAACTTGGCTCTCGCAGACACCTGACCTAGCTTGCCCTGCAACCTTGCTTTGCCTGTTGTTTTGACTTTAATTTGGACTTTGACCCAGCTATTCCTCAGCCCTCTGGCTACTAACTTACATTAGCCACTAGGCAGACTGCCCATGCCTTGATGTGTAATACAGGCTCTGCCTAGAGGGCACCTAGTAAAGGATAGGTCCCTTCCCCCTTTCTTAGCATAGCCATCCAGAAGAAGGTAGAAAGATAAGCTGACAACTGATACCCAATTAAATTTCCCTGCTTCTGTGCCCCAGCCCCAGGAACTAACTTTTACCAACTGGCAGAAGCTGAAGGTAGCATACTCCAGGCTCTTCCCTTCCTGGGCCAGGAGCCCTGAGAAAGGAAGCCTAAGAGTATGAACTGCTGGGTTGGTGGGTGCTGTGGAACCTCCCATGAGGGGGCTCCCTGGCAGGGGTGCTGCAAGTGGTTTGAAATCAGAGGCAATGTTTTTGCTCTAAGCATTGTTTGGCTCACTGAATTTCTTACAAGATGTTGGATTTGAGGCTGGATTCAGCTGGATATATGCTGCTTGTTGTAGGACAGTTGCCCAACTGGCAGCCCCCAAGAGGTTAAACTGCAGCCCCAGACTTCCGGCCTGAGTGCTGCTCCCTCTTGCTCTCTTTCTGCTGCTGCTGCTGGAGTTTCCAGGTTCCTCCTCCCTCCTGCCCCCCCTCAGCTTCCACTGCCTGCCCCTACCCTGGGGTAGAGTCGTAGGGCTCATGGGGCTGAGAGAGCCCATGGCGGGAGGGCTCCAAGGGACCTGGAAACCCTGTGTGTTGTACCTGGGCATGCAGGAGCTACGTGGTATGGTGGGGCTATACAGTGGTGCACTGTATAGCAGGAAGCCTGTGAAGCACATTGGGGGCCTATGTGATACCACCATGGGACCTGTGAAGTATGACAAGGGATACTAGGGACCTCTGTGGTGTGGAGAAGGAGGGATCGTGTACTGTATTGTGGTGGGAGCAATGCAGAGGGTGGGGGTTGCTCCTGCAGTGGGTTGGGGCCTTTGCAGAGTAGCAGGAAAGGCTCATGTGGTGCAGCAGCAAGGAGAAGGGGGGCTCTCATGCAGTGACAGCCATGTGGTATGAAATCACCAGAAACCTGAAGATCAGTTAGCTGTGGCTCTGTTTTGCAGTTACCAAGTCCAGGATACTGGCTACATAGGGCCCTCAAGCCACATGCTGTGCAAAACTATTCCATCTTAATGCTCTTTCACACTTACTGCTTCTTTGCAGAGCTTTATCTCCTCTGAGAGCAAGGCCACTTTCTCCATCACTTGCAGAGCTCTGTTTAAGTATCCTGGTGTCCATATCAGTGGCATTTGATGGTACACAGCTCGCAGGCCTTTAGTTAACTCCACTTTCCCTGTAGTAAAATGACATTTTAAGGATTTATACTTTATCACTTGAGGCCTCAGACAAGGGATGAGTCGGCTATTCTGTACAGAGCCATAAAGCAGGCCTGTGAGCCATGTAAGCAGTAATCTGCCTTTCAGATGGAGATGTTACAGGAGACATTAGACATTTGCAGGAGTGGCCTCCTGCATGCCCAGCAGACTCTGCTTTTGGGGCTGTTCCCAGAGTTTTCACTTATGAAGACTTCAGAAGCCACTCTAATTAAAATGCCCACAGTGTCACATATATTCAGCATCCCCATGCTTCAAAATGGCAGTGGGGGCGCTTGAACTAAAGCTCTAGCCCCTCTCCCCTTCACCCTGCAAAATGGCGACAGGGCACTTTGAACTAAAGCTCGTCAAACATTTGACGAGCTTTAGTTCAAAGTGCCCTGTCACCATTTTTCAGCACAGGGATGCTGATACACGTGACGCTCTGGGCATTTTAATTATCATGGTTCTCAAAGCAGCACTAATTTAAGTGCCTCGCAGAGCATGTCTATAAATACCCTAAGCGTTCAGCTTAATTAGAATTAAGATTTTGACAAATGTAAACCATTAAAACCTACCCTGGGTTTTTCTTACACTGGGGAGGACGATTCAGGAAAAGTATAGTAATAAGTGCACAAAGCTTATGGACCATGGATAAATGTAAATAGTTAAAGTGCTCCAGGCAAGGCTGTGCCTGTAGACATCTTTCACTCTTGCAGAGTTCTGTTCCATTAGTGTTCCAAGATTGTAGGATATGTGACACAGCAGTAAACAGTTTGTGATCCACTGAATGTCGAAGCTACAGAATTGAGCACTTGCTCACAGACAACAGTGAAGTCCATTTTCTAAAAACAAGTTTCCCAGACAATCTATATGGCATTAACAAAGTCTGGATGTCAAGCAGAGAACAGACATTTCTAGTCTGTATTACTGTCTTTGGTCAACAGTAAACCATGAGTCTCATGGAATGTCAAATTAGTTTGCATTTTTTAACTCCTTTTTGATTGACTGCATTTTGTCTTACAGTCAGCTCAAATCAGAATCAGCATCCTCATTCTGCCACTACACATTTTACTTTGAAGTTACATTTTCAAAACATGTCTAGTTTGTATTACCTCTGATAGCTTTCTAACAGGAACTGTAACAGTGATGGAACAAATGGATAAAGCTTTCTGCCAAAACATGCTTTTACACAGAGGTAAATTGCAGTTTTGCAGTGGAGAGGGAAGAAGGCTCCATTCATTTTAACCATGTTCTCAGAATGATCAGAGTTAAAAAACTGCACAAAAAATATAAAATTGCCTAACACAGTATCTGGTACTACTTGATATACCTTGTGTGCCAATACAAGCAAGCCTTACTTTTTCTTTAGGCCTAGTATTACTGTGTGTAAATTACTGCATTTTATTTCTGCAAAGAAGTAATTTAATGAGACTCTTCATTAGTAAACTAATAAGGATAAAAGGAAAATTAGGTAAGGGTCTTACAACTTACCAATTAATGCATAGCCATAGAGCTGGGAGCTAAAACCCACAGTATTTTTCTGTTTTAGGCCTGTAAGCAGCAGGGATGCACCAAGGTTTCTTTCTTCTTCCCACTGTAAATGATTCATACTTAGTAAGTATTGTGTAGATCAACGATAAAATTGCAAACGTTAGCTAAATAATTAGCTCATACTAACCTTGTGTTTAAGGTAAAAAAGCATTAAACAAATCAACTGTACTACCTCTCCCCCACCCTGCTCGCCACCATCCCATTCACAGTGACAGCAGTAACCTATATTTAGAAAGATGCAGCTCTTCTTGAAATAGAGTGCGAGAGCAATTTCAGTGCCCCCAAACTGAATTTCAGTGAATCAGTATAAATCCACTGTAAACTGCTGTAACAGTTGATTTTACTAGCTAAGATTCTGCCCTCACATCCTGAAATTCCTACTATTTGCTTCAACTTAGTATTGCTGAAACTAAAATTTACCCAGATCTGTATACTGGTGCAGCCACTTTTGAAAAAAACCCAGCAAAAGTCCATGTGGGCAGGGAGTGATTCATAGGAGCAGAAAGGAACATGCATGACTCCAGCAACCACAATGAGAAGGGGTCACCAAGAGAATACAAAAACATAGGGAGAGGCACTAGGAGCTGCCCTTCTACAAAATCTATGCTACTAAGGGTATATTATGGAAACCCCCAATCACACACACCACTGTACTAAAAATGCTACTGCAAGTTCACAGTAAGCTGAAGACATGGACATCTTGTTAGATGAACTGCTCTGCATGAGTTTCCCTCGAGACCAAAGACCACTAGTGATGATAGGAGAGCAGGGTCAAATTAGTAAGTAAATTAAAACCATAAGAGTTGTTTGGTCTTGGGAAACATCCTGCATTACCCCCTCAGCAAAACAAAAACAAAGGAGGAGACTTCAAGAATTAACCCACTATCCGGTGTGGAACAGAGGATGAACAGATATCAGGCAAGCACTGCATTCATCAGCTAGGACGCTGAGGAAAACAGAGGTACAAAAGACTGGATTGAAGAGGCTCAAACTCTTTGGTGACTTGGCACTGCATGCTGGCAGCTTGCTTCTACCCTCACCTTTTAAATAGTATTAAACAAATTTAATAGCCTTAAAAGAGAGAGAGGGAGAGAGCGACATGCCAAAAGCATTCTGGTGTATAGGGTCTTTACAAGTCAGAAGGATTCAGCTTCCCAAATTAATGCATCATCAAGGGACCCACTCTCAAGCTCTGGCATTGGTGTATATGTACAACTGCTGGACAGTGTGTACACCTGCATTTTAAACAAGTGTTTTTTGTGCACATTGCTTAGCACTTATGTCCACAACAAGAGTATACAAAATTTGGGCGCAGGTGGTTTGCACGTACACAACTAGAAGATAAAGTTTTCCTCCTGCTTTTCTGATTGAGCTTTTTCCTAAGCCACTGATCACGCAAACTGACTGGCTTCTACAAGGCGAATACTGCAAACAAGTTTTATGCAAAAAAAATCTGAAACTGCAATCCAATTGATTAAAACCTTATGGCATTTATGGGATACATTATGTTACCAAATACTTTTTGAAACAGGAATGTGTCCTCAAACACTTTTCTTATCAATAACAATGCACTGCTGAAGACCTATGCCAGACAAGATTACCAATAACCTTCCTGATGAGTACTGCAGATCACTGGCTGGGCTGTTCTGCAGTAATGCCACTTGCCAGGATTACAACTATCACGTTGGCCTTGAACCTGGTGGTTATGAATAAGAAATCAAAACTGAGGCAGATTAGGGGTAAATGATTCACCTACTATGAAACATAAACAAAAAGTGAGAACAAACAACTGAATCCAGTATTCTCCAAGTCCAACAGGTAGCAGAAATATTAATGAAAATGTTCACAACACTGGAACATCATTAGTCATTGCCAATGAAATATTCACATTTCTCCTTTTTATACTAGGAACACCATTATAAACCAGAGGCATAATAGGGAAGCTCTGTGCCCTGGGCAGTGGCAGCAGCAATAGCAGTGCAGCCAGTTGTCAGCAATGGAGGCAACTAGTTTTTTGCACTTGCCTGCCATGACCTTAATTACACTATTGTTAAAAACAATAACATGTATAAACAACCTTTAAATGCTGTCTGAGCAGTGTTTCCCATACTGTACTTCTTGGGTAAATTCTCTCAGCAGCTGTATTTTTACTTGCCAAGTGGCTTGGAGCCAAGTAAGATTCAATCCTTCAGACAAAAAAAGAAAACCCTGATCTGCAACTTCACAACTTGTAGTGCCTCCCTAGTTAATCTCTTGAACTTCCAGAAATACCCAGCTTCCCCTTTGGAGAAAAAGGAAAATATGGCTGTCCCTATCAGTTGTTATCATTTTCCCCATTTTGAAGAAATAAACTGAAGTGGGTGGTGGCTCACATCATTCTCTAGGTAAATTTTACTCAACCCAAACCCCAGCTGAGTATGCGGTAACCCATATAGTTTCAATGTGCAGCAAAGCTTACTGTATGTTCTGATTTGGTCGCCAGGTATTGGTATAAGGTGTAGAGAGAGAGAAGCTGTGTTGAGAGTTTATCGAAACTCTCCTGCAACATGATCTCTGTAACTACTGACATTGCATCTAGCAAGGAAACAAAAACAGTTAATGAGTAGATCTGATAGAGTAATTTAATATTAGCCCTTCTGCTCTTACTGAAAATGCTGATATAATTCCAGATTACTTCAGTGGATGAAGCAACAGAGCCCTAATAAACTAATAAGAGGGTAGATTAAAAAAGCCTTCTCATTCTTAGACTAATTCTCTAGTACTAGTGCTCTGAGGCTACTCAAGTAGGATGCTGGGAAGAGGGAATGCAATACAGCAGCATCCAAGCAGTTCAGTGGAGCAGTTTAGGCTACCTGTGCTGATCACTCTGCAGTCTGGCCTTCTCCAAAGGTTATGGCCTCCAAAGGTTATGGCCCACTGCCGTATGTGTTTCTTTTCCCTGCCTTTAAAAATGACTGTTTTAGCTCTGTGAAAGTACCTTGCACATAATACAAGACACTTGAATTAGGGCATGGCTACAGGAACAAGCGACTAATAAGTAAGCTAGGGTATGAATTTACAGCACATCAGCTACTCTGTGGTGACTTTTCAAGTGCATGGTCCTAGCCTGTATTGAATGCAGAGTAGTTTAACCCCCTGTTCTTGAGGGGTAAGGAACCTCATACTTGCTGGAGTGTAAGAGTATAAATAGTGTTAGTTACTACAGAGCTGACCTGCTGTAAGTTTATACCTAAGCTTACCTTAGCTTGTTCATAGGGCCCGTATGTTTAGTTTCAAGGCACCGAATATGATACGAGAGACACAGAAGACTGTCCACCCTCTCCACCAGAAGGATGGTGGGTAAAACAAAAGGCCCTGAGCATCTGATTCAAAGAAAAGACAAATGGTTGGCATGGGGAGGAATTCTGCCAGGGAGGACCTCACTTGGCCCAGCTGTTGCCAACCATTGGAATTCAGCAATTTTGTCCTCACTTTCAGAACTTTTATGCAAGCCTTCATTACTGGAGAAACTTGGCTGAAGTTGCAATCTAACACATGTTTTTCAGCAAACACCCTACGGCTTTGGGATTAAGCTGTCTGCAATACAGCTACTATTAAACAGACATTGTTTCCAGTCTCATCATAAATGCTCCCCACCCCCAATCCCACCAGAGAAGGCATCACTAGAATATACAGTCTGAGAGACGGCAATTCAGGTTGAGGTATTAAAATTAATCAGCTGCCCGCCATCCTGAAGTATTTCAAAGTTATAAGTAAAGACACAGGAAAATACAGAAACCAGATGTAAATATGTGGGGAAAGCAGAGGGAGGAGAGAAGAGAAGAGAAAAGAGGTATTTCCTGCTTCAGAGAAAATGTGGCTGAAAAGAATAATCAAATTCTGTATTTAATACACTTAAAAACTTTCTAATCAAAATACCACATCTTTTTAGAGCATATATTTGAAGATGCACAACACATTTAGTTTCTTACCTTCATAATTCTTGTTCTTGATAAAATAATCCAATAATATATTGAAGGTGAAATTATCTGGGAAAATTCCATATTGTATCTGAAGAAGGGAGGAGAAATACAATATGAGAAACAGAACACAAATAGGATATTCTGTTACAAGTTGTGAAGGTGCTAGGGTGACTAAAGTAAGGCTGTCAAACTCATTTAGCCCTGTGAGCCAAATGAGTGATGTGGGACTGGTCCACAGGCTGGATAAACAGCACTACCCCGCCCCCCACATGCTGGATCCAGTATTTGAGGCATCTTCTCCAGATGGTCCACAGCTATGCCACATATGGTGCCTGCTCTGACTGGCCTGGGAGACTAGCCGGAGCAGGCATTGTATACAGCTTGGATCGGGATCGATCCAAGCAGGTGTCATGTGCACTGCAGTCCCACACTATGTGGTGGGAAGGGGTAGGAATGGAAGAGGGGTATCCCAGACTGACCCTTGGTGGGTGCTGAATGCAGTATGGGTCGCAAAGCAGGCATCATATCTGATACACCTGGACTAGTGCATTTTGGACAATGCTATTAGACACAAAAAAGAACTAAGAGCTACAGTTGCAATCCTGCAGACAGTTAGATTCATGCTTAACTGTAAAGCACCTGTATATTTGTAGGGTTGGGGTTCCTGTGCTTGGCATTCTTGGACGAGATGTCTCTCATCCACACTTGTGTGGCTTTTTAGTTGGTTTCTCTCCCCAGTCCCTTTCTCTACCCTTCAAGTTCTTCAGGATTAGTTAGGGACTGTATGTCTAGCACTTTGGACACTGCTGAATGTTAAAAATGAACAGTCAGCTTCAGCTGGGGAAAAGAAAAAAGCTCAAGCCCTGCTTTTAGTGAATGTTTTCAATTCAACTACTGTGTCCCAAGCCCAGAGTTCCATCCACAGGGTGATGGAGGCAATCCTTGCTGGTGATAGAGGCAATCTTTATTCATCTCATACTTCTGTCAGATGCATGCTTGGCTTATCTTTTGAATGCTTCACCTTATGTTTTAATGTGTACAAGGCTTTGTCCTGTGCACCATATTTAAAGCACTGCCTGATCCAGGTGTGGATGGTCCATTCTCTTAGGTACCAGCAATTTGGACTATGCCGAAACCTAAAGGAGGAAACAAACATGGCTTATGGAACAATCTCAAACGGCAATAATAATGTATTTCTCCCCAGAAGTGTCAGTTGCAAAGGGTGTAATTAAAAATGACAGACAGGATTAAGGACATAATTACCTTCTATCATTTCCCAAAGTGTACCTTTCAGTACTTTTGGCAATGAAGGTCCTACAGTATTTGCAAGCAATGTTTATTTGCTCCTCCAAAGAAAGCATCTAAACAGTCCTTGAGTCTTTGCAGAGGAATATAATTTTGTCAAATCATGAAAGAGAGAGGGAAGAACTAGAAGACTAAATTATTTATTTTTGAGTTCCACACGCCTAAATCTAATACCTCATCTTGTTTAACTCTGAAAATCTTAATTGCTTTCAGGATGATGATACTCATTTACTTCAATGGAAATCAGGTTAGAATCAGGCTCATGACATCTAGACATTAAATCTACAGTTAACAGTGAATTTTTCCCATGTTTATTTTGTTTAGGATAACTTCGAACAAATTTCCGCTAGACCTAAACTCCTGCGCCAAGTGATAGCTCCAGGTAAAATCTATCAGCTTTTGAAAAAAAAGGTCAAGTAGGGTGTCTGTGCTGAAAGGTTTGGGAGGAGGGAGAGGGACAAGATTTATAATGGAACTGTTGTGACTGTAACTTTTAATTTGGGCACCAGAATTTAGGGAGGAAAAGTTATTTCCCAGTGCAAGATGATTGGTTTCCATTGCACCCCCACAAAAGAAGAAAATCCAAAAACACTGTTTGCAGCAAGGAAAGTGTCCATAGTAACTCCAACTTCCTAAACCTAGCAGTCAGCTTTGTGCTGCTTGCTGATCTATTTCATAATGGCTATCGGTCCATGACTGACAGCTACGGTTAGGGGATGATGAGAACCAGAAGTTTCAAGATAAAATGCTGTAAGTCTGTACATTCTGGGTTTGTTCTTATTCATTACAATTTGTTTGGAAAATAAGCTGCCAAAATCCTGCAGTATCTTACAGCAGGCACGGACTCTAAAATTAAACTAAAAGCCCCAAACAGAAGGATCTCTCTTGATCCTGGGCTAAATTTCACACCTACATGTCAAGAGAGATGCGCAGTCTTTCACATGGTAAACCATGTGCATCAAGGAAAGGCTTTGTCTAAAGTATAAAAGCTTCAATGCCTTCTGCTTCCTGCAGAAAACTGTGATGACTGAGTTGTGCTAATGTGCAGATGCTAGGAGCCTTGAGCCATGCTGCACCACCATTTAGTTGAGGGATTGGTTCTTCCATCTGAATGAGCATGCTTTCCAGAACATTTATCAGATTACTATAGCCACCAACCCTCTCATCTCCCCTCCTCCACCAATGAATTCCTGTGTATCATTTCCTATGGCTAAAGGCCAGGCAGATGACTCAACTTGAAAATGGGTGGAAAAGCATTCTGGGCTATAGAGTCTTTGCTGCTGTTGGAGACTGGAGTGCCAAAAGCGGAAGTTTTGAAATGTACATTACTAAATAAACCCTAAATGTACCGGTTCTTATATGGCAGATGAGATCTCTCATTTTCAATAAGAATACTAAAAAACAAACCCACACTTAAAATATCAATATAAATGCCCCTTCTGTTGGTTTAATTGCTTTGTGCACCCCTTCCTCTGGAATTTTGATAGTGGGAACAGTAAGAACTATTTATTTTCATTTAAGTCTTGTTATGCCAATGCTTACAGGAAGCATCAATTACAGGCATTTGGATTTAATCATATTTAATGAAACAATTATCTAATTGCTACAGACTGTTTCACCAACCATTTCAAAGGGGTTGGAGTACAGTATACCCAGTGATAAAGCTGCTAGAATCTTTCAAAGTTGCTTTATTTTAGCAGTCAATGCTCAGTGCGGGGCTACTTGCTCCCTTGTCACTGGGTGTTGTGGAGCCACTGGCTGAGCACACTGCGCCCTAGCCAGCTGCTCCGGGCAGGGGTTCCACATGCCTCAGTGTGGGGGCTCTGCAGCTGAGGCACACGGAGACTGGGCAGCAGCCAGCCCACAGCTGCTTGGCATTACTGTCTCCAGGCACCCTGAGGAAATCCCAGTAGCTAACTTTACCCCCACACTGCACCATGCAGAGTTTAGTGTGCGATCCGTGTGGCTTGAAGGACCACAAACTGTACATGTCTGCACATTTGGATGCGCCTTGATACCTTTTGGGTCTCTAGCATCTTTTCCAACAGGGCAGGGAGAGAGGATGAAAGCAAGCACTGAAAAATTAGTGGATTTGAACAATTCTCTTTAAACAGAACTGTAGCTGTCGTCCAAGACATACCAGAGACAGAAACCTCTGTGATCTCTCTTTGCATAGCAAGAGTGCTGCTGCTGATTGAATTCAAACTCAGTTAAATTAAACAGTAAAGGCCTTTAGATGGCAATATACTGTTGCCTAAAACAAGTGTGAAATCTCTTGTTAATGCAAGCTTCTGAAATCATATACCTCCTAGACTTTTGTTGGACATGTCAAAGATGACCGAAAAACACTGACTACTGTTTGGGGGGCTAATATAGTGCTCTTATTTGTGTGAACAACAACTAGCGTGTTATGGGCACTACCAGAATGCAAAAATGGATTTATATTCCACAGAGCCTGGGAAGCTCACTGTACTAGGTGCTGTACAAACAGAACATAGAAAGAAGGTCTTACCCCAAAGAGCTTATAATCAGAATAATAAATCATTATAGGATAGTTGGGCATGGAGGGGAAAACAACTGTGCCAAAATGGCTAGCTTTTTCACCCATCCCCCAAAGTGTGCTTGCTTGTGTGTGTGTGTACATACATGCAGAGACTCCCTTTGGCATCATGTATTCCCATTTATCCATAATGCAGGAGGGGAACTGTCAAAGAAAGGACAAGATCCATTCTATCAACTTTAACTCCGACTGCTTACACAGACTCTGTTTTCACACTGTATCAACAGAAGCCCATTGAGTTTCAGTTTTCATGCCTAACCTTGATGAAATGCCCAAATGTTGCAGCAGCCGCTTCCTTTGAAATGGAAGGAGGCAGGGGGAAATGCTGGTCACTCTGACGACCATTAGCACCTCCCTCCTTCTTTCTCACTGAAACACATAACAGGGTATAATTAGGCAGTGCAACATTTCAGGGACAGACGAAAAGAAAGAAAGAGGCTAAAGCTGCAGAAAGCAGGTTACAGCAAATCAGAGGATTCATATAGAATTAAATTAGGGAAGCTTCTAGTAATCTTTATACAGTCAATGGAAAGACTAGGAAATAATCTTGCAGATGCCTGCTCCTGGGATTCATTCCTTTGAGAGCTAATAACCCCAAAGAAACATCAGATTCTTCTAAGAGGTGTACTCGGTTGCCGTGTTGGTCTGAGACAAAAAGACATACAAAAAAACTAGAACTCTTGGTTCCAAAATGATACCTTTTATTAGACCAAGTGGAAATGGCAGGACAATTTTCTTGCCATTTTCCAGTTGGTCTAATAAAAGGTATCATTTTGGGAACCAAGAGTTCTAGTTTTTTTGTATGCCAGATTCTTATAACACACTCAGAAAAAACAAGGGGAAGAATCTGTAACAGTATTAATGTAGCTCATTGTTGATGCCCTTTAATGCTAACAGCTGAGAAATCAATATGGTGAGCCTCAGAGCCACTGAACTAAGAATCTCTCTCCCTACATGAAACTAGGAAAGAATGCCTTTGAGAGGGGTAGTCAGTGAACTAGAGAGGTCACTGTAAGACTAACATTGCAGAATGCAATAATACTTTAACACAACTACCAGTGGTAGAATTTTTTGTTTTTCTAGTTTGGGGAGTTGCTCAAATAATCAACCCCAGGAGTACAATTTAATCAAATTACTACTTCATTCTTGCAAAACGTACATTATGGCATCTTGGAGTTGAAAGCTAGGATGTAGTATACATACTTGGCACAACTGAAATGACTTCAGCTGAGTGACTGTATGCTGACACAAATAAAACTCTGCATATCAAACTGAGAACATATTCCTAATTTCCTAACTTTCTGTATCAAGGCCTTGTTGTCTGTCATTTACAGTAACATGGAAATGTCTGATCTATTTAGAAGACTTTGAATGACAGTGCAGTCCATCAGATGCTGAAAAATCTTTAAGGGACTTTTTTTGTGCTCAGAACTACAGGCAGTATGTTTTATACTGACTTTTGAGCTCTGCAAAAAAACAGCTGAGTAGCTTCTCTGTTTAAAAAAAACAATCTTTGAAATTTGTCTGGTGCCACCAAGTGGCAAAATTGTCTTACCACATTTCATACAACTTTTCTCAGGCAAAATATTACAATAACTTTGGAGCAAATAACAGAATGCTAAAGATGACAGCATAGTATTCATGAGAGTGTGGGTTTTTTTTGTGGAGTTTTTTTGACTGTCACATGTCAGAAAAATTGCATAAGCAAAAGCTAGATCATGGAACTGTACAGACTAAAGAAAGAAAGGATCTTTTCAATTGCTTAGTCCTTTTCTTCCCCTAAATATGGTTGCTCCCTAAATTACAGTTTTAATTCTTGGAGGTAATAGTGAAGCTCTCACACCCAACTAGACAGCACGGCTAGGGACTTCCCACATACAAATCCCTTAATTTCAGTTGCCCATCTGTAAAATGGGAATAACTGCTTCTTTTCCTAAGTAGCTCTTCAGGACAGAGGCTAACTGACTGTTGTGATGTGGAAGCACCATGTCTAAGACAACGTGGTCCCTAAGTGCTAACATAATTATTACTTAAGAAGTCGTCTCTAGAATTCCACTTGAATTTTTCCCTTGCAATACTGTTCTACTACTCCTTTATCAATTTTTATTCCCCTAAACAATTCCATTTTTTCTTGGCAATGATGTTTTGCATATATTTTAAAGATACCTGTCATTCTTCTCACTGTGATGAGGGGAAAAATAGAGTATTTACAATACAAGGAATATGTATACAGTATAACCTCATGAATCTGACATGCTCGGGACCAAACACCTGCCAGAAATGTGAAAATTCTGGATTTTTGAAACCGGAGCAGCTGCTGGTCCCAGAGCAGTGACTGCACATGGAGTGGCGGCGCGGGGTGGTGGCAGGCACCACGTGCAAGCTTCCCCCTCCGTTGCTCTGGGACTGGCTGCTGCTGCTCCCCAGTGGAGTGTAGTTTTAAAAATTGCCAGATTTTCAATAATTCTAGATTTCTGATATCTGTATTTATGAGGTTATACTGTATATACAATGCATTCCTTCATCATAGTTTCTGACTCTGACTAACCACTTATCTATTTAACGCATTTTAACTTTACTCATGATATTCAAATTGCCATATACCATTAAGCTGGTAGGAGCCACTCCAGGCAAGGGATAAAACTTATAATGATATAGCGGTGGAGAGCACAGTGAAAGTCTTCCATTTATATTTTTAGGTGTCTTTTTAGTTCTCTACAACCAGACTGGCTCTGGACACTCGGGTATATTAATTGAGGAAACAGTACAGAACAAAGTTCTCTTTACCCACTTCAGGTTCTAAAAGGTTTTTATGCTGAATGGAAAGAAAATTGACAATCTGAAAAATGACTTCAGTTTCCAAGAAATGTCTCTAAGTGCCAGGAAGAAGCTGCCTCTGTGGAAGGAATCCAAAGCCACTCCACTTCCTAAATGCAGGTTATAAAAAGATGCAAAGCACTTGGTAATACCATGGTTTTTCTTCCCAAACACATTTTTTAAGCTACAATGCATAATGATCAAACAGATTCCAGGCAGGCTTAGCTTGGAAACTAGAAGGCAAAGGAAAACGTCATCTAAGAGTCTCCTTTGTTTGTCAATTCAAGCTGTAGGCATTGGGAGAAATCCTCTGCATTCTAAATGGAACCGAGGGCATTGATCATATGTCAGTGTCAAAGACACCTGCTCTGAAAAACCTTTGCTGCTTGAGTCTCCTTTTAAACACAGTTAATGAAAGAAGCTTCTGTTTTCTCTCTCCTTCACCTAAATCTGTGCACATGTGTCTGTCTGGATGCATGTGTATCTATTTAAAATTTTTTCACATGCAGTACACAATGTTGTCAGAGCAGTCAAGCACGAAATATACAAGTCCTATATTAACTGTGATTCTCTAAATCTGGGTGGGAGTTGAGGGAACAATTTTTTCCTTTTATAGCAAAATAAAACATTCTACCAAGATTTAGGTAGAATACTGTTTCCACATTGTATGACAATTCAATTACCAAGAGCAACAATAGAAACAGTTACAAAAATAGATTCACAATCTCACTGTGCTCTCACATAAGAAAGGCAACAGAGAAAAGCTCATTCTTCCCCCACGCTATTGCCTGAAAAAGGCCATACATTTTTAAGTTATCGCACTTAATATGTATTTATCTGATTTCTCTGATAAAGGATTCTAAACTTGCAATCCTTTTTCCTGTGAAATATTTTTAAATGAGCCTTGGTATCCAAGCATTTATTATACTCAGTACCTCATTGTTTGGACATCAGTCACGTTTTTTCTTCAAGTAAATAAATCTTACTCCTATAACACATGCCATTTTAGAACCTCCAAAAGGTATAAATGCACTGATGACTTTAGCTTCAAAGCAAGTCTTCTGGGCAAAAGTAAATTGTCTCTGTGCCTTAGTTAATCCACCTATAAAAACACCCTGATAAAATCAGCCACCATGTTTGTTAAGAGTTGGAATAAAAATCAGAAGTCAAAATCTTGACACCAGCTTTCACCATTTAACCATACTTGACAACCCCTTACCCCACCCCTCCAGTCATTCGTTGTTTTGTGTTTCTGTCCAACCCAAAGCTTTTTGTTTTCTAATCTGGACATGCAGCAGTAATCACATTTGGTAAAACAACAAGACACCATTTTGCTTAGAAAGCACTTGGGAGAAGTACATATTGCACTGTTTAGGAAGAGGGTAAATATACATTGGTTTGAACAAGAGTGTGGTAAAAACTCTCCAAATACTATAAGAAATAGTATTTACTGTCCAGTAATATCAAAATAGCTACCATGTTGCTCAATCCTATTTTGTTGCATAAAAAGAGTATCACTGAAAGGTCTCTGTCCAAAATTGACTCTATCACTGAAGGGCAATTAAGCCATATGTCGGCTAGGATCAGATCCATCCATTAGTGACCTACCTAGTACATCTGACAGACACTTATTTGAATTATCTTACAAATGACTGACGAGCTGAATTTTGATACAAGAAGCATTTATGCCTAATGTTGATAATCTCTAGCATTTTGTCATTTCAAATGCTTATCTTTCTTGCAATGGATTTAATGCACCCATCTGAACAAAACACAAAAGAGGAAAATAGGATTGTCAGACAGTTGCAAAACACTAGATAAATGTTGCTAATTTCATAACAATATCTGAATGAAGAGGCAGTTTACAGAAACAAAGGAAATGCTGTATTCCATATAAATGCACAGAAAAATAGTAACAGGGACAAATCTGGAGCTTAGTGGGATTTGTGGATCCAAAACGTGTGCTATGTATTTGCCAATTTTTAATGACAGTGACCATTAACTGAACAGGAGCAGAATGGCTCCACTAACCTGTAACTAGCTGTAGCAAATGGACTTTCTTGCACAACCCAAAGCCCCTGCAGAACCATTCATAAACAACAGCAAGAGGGGTGAGGAGAGGGGTCCCTGGAGAGCAGAGGACATGATCAGCCAAAGTATCATGTGCTTGGACTGAGATTCTGTAGCTTTTATACCCTCCAGACTTGTAACTGAAGTGGGAGAGTAAATGGACAGATAGGGAGAAAACAAAACAAATTCAGTGGACAGCATGCACAAAGCATCCCCCACCTCATGGCTGGATACGCCCTCAGACCCTGGGAACTCCCAGCCCAACACCCTGTCCTGTTCCTGCCGCTTCTCCAAAATCTTTTATTGGTTGTATATATTCAAAACACTGGAACAACACACCTCAGAAGAGTCCCAACAGACAGCAACAAAGTTCACTTCTCAAAACTACATTCCCAGCTTGATTTAGACCATCCTCCTATGCATGGGCATCTTTCATATCGTGGCCTCAGTCAAAAGCTATGTCTAACTAGACGTTAAAGGTTTTAAGGAGCTTTCAACACAGTTCAAACTGGTCAGATAAAAGCTCCTAGCTCCATCTGCTAGACAGTTCATGTATCATTTAGGATTCTTTGAGAGAGAGAAGCGCTGTTGAATGCTGCTTTTAAACTGGGGAGACATGTCTGGTTTAGTTTCTGACAGAATACAAGCAAGTTATTACATCAGAATTTAAGTTGTATTTAAAATGTGAACTGACAAACATTTTGCTAGGGTTTTTCTTTTTTTGCTATTAGTATCAGGATGGAAAGATGTGGTACAGTTCACTACTGTTACTTAGGGCTACATTGCTGATAAAAGACAGAGAATGAACAAGTGCTTTAATACAGTGTCCCTATTTTTCATCCTCTTCCTTGGATGAATAGAGTGTCTGATTACCCATCACCCCCTACCTCCGTCAGTCCTGATGGAAAAGGAATGGGGGAGGGGAAGAGAGGGAGGGATCGAAATTTCTTGTCACAGATGTAAAGAACCTATACTAGAAGCACTGATATTCCTTTGGGGTGTAGCAGTTAAGAAACCAGATGGAAACGCCTTAATACTAAAAACTCCTGTAAATACTGACAGTAAAAGATGTAGCTTCTGGGATGCCTGCCTTTTAAAAATATTTCTGGGCTTTACAGTTGAAAATGCCTGGATTTGAATACAAATGCCATTAATAATCTAGTGTTAGAATGCAAAGTATGCTAGGCTCAGGAAAACATGGGGAAAGATGGGGTGAGCTGTTGCTATAGTGACTCTGATAAGATATTCTCTAGTGCTTTCCCAAGTCCCCATGCAACCACAATAAAGTCTAATTTAAAAGCAACACTTGCATTAATTAATTAATTTGGGCAGGGGGCTGGACTCGATCTCCCGAGGTCCCTTCCAGCCCTAATGTCTATGAAATCTATGAAATATCTTCTCTTGGTATTCTGGCACGAAAATATATATTTTAAAAACTATGAAGTGCAGATTTCTTGCGTTGGTAAGGATTTCAAATTTCAGCAAAATCAGTGCATGTCAGGCTAAAACTTGTGTTTGTTAAGGTTTAATCAATTCTGTGGAACTGTTACTTATCTGCATCACATTGAAAATTAGCACAAAGGCCGTAAAACTGCAGAAAATAAGTAAAATGCTTCTTTAATCTGCCTTTTTAGTCATTCAGCTGTTATGGATGTCTGTTGCCATTTTGACTGATTCTCCATCTGTCTCAATCTTGGCACACAAGTATCAGCCATATGATTTTTTTTAAATGAGTAAACATGTTGGTGAAAAGTGCTTATACTTCTTTTACTGCAGCTATTAACACCTTATCTGGGCTCTTTACATGCTTTCAGAAAGAAAGGGAAGAATCTTTGCAGTACTTGTCAAGAAATTAATTCCCACTACCTAGTAAGTGCACCCTGAAAGTTGTTTTTATGTGTGTAAAGGGTAGTAAAAAAGTACATCATTTCAAGTGCCATTTTACAGCTAGCAATTGGTTATGATTAGTTGATTTTTAGGGAATGAAGGATTGCCAGAGTTTACTGCTTTGAGAGTAATTGGGTACAGAGATTCTGAAAATGCTCAAAGGACTTAGGTGTTTTTAGAGAATCCTACCCAAAGCTAAGGGTTTAATATTAATTCTAAAATGTTCAATATTCTAACATTCTTGAAATCACAGCAAACAAAACTTTTCACATTTTGATAGCATTCGTACTGTTACAGAACATAGCTTATGTATTACTATTATTTCAAGCAAACAAACTTGACAATAATAAACAAAAATATATTCATTTTATTTTTAACTACTCATCTGCTCAGATATACCTGGCAGTGTGTCAGCCAAGAGGCTACTACCCTCAGCAGCTTGAAAAGTTTTACTCATTTTCATCTTACAGACTATTTTCACAAGTGAAACACTTTTTGTTATAACAAAAGCTGCTTTTCGTAGTAGGAGCCAAGATAGAAACTGCATGAAGAATTAAATTTTGCTTGCCATTGCCCAGGTTCACTCCTGATATACTGCACTTGGAACTTAAACTTCTCCTTTTTAAAGGGCTGTATAAATATTAATCAATAACTGCCAGTGGGGCATAACAATTTACACCAGATCAGGACCACCAGGAAAAACCCACGTGGTATTGTTACACAAAATGTGCATTCTGCGCATCATTAGTCAAAACCAGATAGAGAGGTAGAAAGACAAAAGTTTTTTTTAAGCAGACAAGACCATTAAGTGATTTCTGTAATGCCAGAGGTAACATGTTTCAGAGCTGGTACTAAAACCTACGGGTTTCTGGCTTCTAGTTCCAGGAACCTGTCTGTGCTCAGACCATTGCATCAGGCCTTTCAGTTTACAGTCAACATAATATTTCATGGGTGCACATAAAAGTAAAATGTTGCTAACAAATACCATGTTCCTGGAATGATTTTCTATTGTAAGTGTGGAAAAAACCCAAATGCACATCACTATTTTTTAACAGTTCACTAACACTGACTTTTAAAGGTGTCTAATGTGCCAACTAAATTTTGTCTGAGGATGAGTATCTAATACCATTTTGTGGAAGATACAGTTCACTAAATCAGCCTTCACCTAATTAATTTTCTCTTGTAACAGACATATTGCATATTCTGCTTATTCTACTCAATTACCCAATACTTTATATAATTTCTGTCTTGCATAAAACTACTATAAAAATCAGTTGTTTCAACCCTGACACACTTCAGTATCATAGCTGTCAAACTGAATTACATTGATTATACACCACTGTCTTTTTGTAGCTTCTGTACCACAGCCTGAATTAGAGACAGAGCTGAGACCAAGCCATTTATCCTGTACAGTTATTTACTTTTAAGTCAGATGCACACTAAGCAAAAAAATTCAAGCTAGATCATGCTATAAGAACACAGCTTTTGAGCAGACCTTGGCAGACTAGTTAAGTGTGGCAAAGCATAAACATTATCCTGCCAAGATTTTGGAGTCCTGCACTTGCACAAACCAGGTTCTGCATTGAAAAACGCACTTTATTCATTCAGTTCAAAGTATATACCTTTTCTGTTTAAACCAAAAATTAGTGATGTGATGTGCCATTTCCTACCCCAGCTGAACAGCTCAGAGAGGCCCTACAGCAAGTGCACAAGTCTGATGAATGCTGCTATTGGGCAGTCCACATTAAATCAGTGGTATGTATCAACACTACAAGTCATGACTAAATTATAAACATTTTATGATGTATACTAAATGGTACATTCCATAACACAGTCCAGGTCATATTATACCATAACTGATGAAAATCAGGACCCCAAAACAGTGTTTCTTATACTGCCTTCTTTTGCCATTTCTGTTAATAACATCACCATACCTTTTTCAGTGCTTTAAATCTTTTGACACCTCCCTTTCATTTGCTCCATAGTCCCAGGGCTGGATTCAAATCCTGCTAGTTTTTTCTTCATGGAGGTTTGAAAAATCCACCCTTTCTTTTCTCTTATGACTATGAGAAACCTGACATATTCCATTGTTGTCCTGCTTAATTACTATAAAACCACCTTGTCTGGCCTCCCCAGCATCCACACTGCTAGCCTCCAGCCAGTCCACTCAGAATGTAGCTGCTGATCGTATCCCACAGCGATCTGAACTCCTTAACTCACTTTGAATCTCTCTACTAAACTTCCCCTTTAGCTTGGTGTCAACTTTAAATTTTTGCCTTTGCCTTCAAGGTCCTGAATAACATTGCCATTCTTGACTTATGCAGCCTTATCTCTTGCCACCTTCTCTCCTATCAGCTCTGTTCTACCAAAGGTAATAGACTTAACACTCCTCTAATCCAGCTTTCCCAAGAGCACTTTTGGGTTTTTTTTCTTTTCTGACTTCTACATGCAAAGATACCAACTTCTACATGCAAGACACCTTTTTGAAGCCTGCTAAACCACTACCTTCTATTTAATCCTTCTTAAAATTCCTCCTTCTGTAGTGCCTAAAGCAAGCAAGTCAATAATATAAATCTTCGTCTTTATTAAAAACTACTGACCAAGCCACAAATAATGTATAAAAGTCACAGCAAATGAATGATCTTGTGGAAATTCATCTTTTCTCACTCTCCTAGCCCCCTTCTCTTTGTGGCTTGTCCTCCATTTTTTGTGTATCATGTCTAGCACAGAGGGTGCAGACAGAAACGCAGCTCTCAACTGGAACTCAGAACATGTTCTGCAAAGCAGTCCGAGTTACAGCATTACCCCCGGACCAAACAGAAGTTCAGTGTTGGTTCCAGGGGGAGGCAAATCTAGCTGGGACTGGGAGCCTACAGCCAGGCTCCCACAGCAACGGCTACTGCTCTCTGCCAGTGCTTGTTGTTTTCAGAATGGGAGGGAGGAAAGGCAGCAGGGGGAGCTTGTTCTTGGGGCCCCCCTACCAGTGTTAAAGGGTGGGACGTGTGAATTGGAGCTCCCCAGCTTATTGCAGCCACCTTAGGGGGCTGAAAAACCCCCAGACTGAACTTCCTCCACTCCCTTTCCATTCTGAAAAAAGTGACAGGCTGGTATGCAGCGCAGACATAAGTTACAGAAGATACTACATTTTGAAATATCTTCAGATGATACCTCCTGCAATGAGGGGTCACCTGACTGGCCATTTTTGAAGCTGTCTACAGCTGTGCACTTGTTTGGTCACAGCTATAAACTGCTTTCAGTGGCCAGATCAGGCAAAAATTGTCACTTCTGTCTGTGCAGACAGTCGGCTCTGAGAGACAAAGCACTCTTCTGTGCAGCAGCTGCCACATAGTTTGGTGCTAATAGGCGATATATCTAGTGCAGCTAATTAAGGATTCAACCATAGTACCGTTGAGCTTTCCTTAGACTGTTATTCAGTAACAAAAACCCTGCATTCAGCAAAACTTTTTTTTTTTTTTATTTTTTTTTTTAATACAAAAGCATTCAAAATAAGTTTTCTAGTCTCAAGATTTCCCTGACTTCTGTGCACCAAACCTTTCCTTATGCTCTCTGAGGTCAAGACTGGTCTCTTATTTCTATCCTGTACTAAATCCAAGCACTGTGAATGCTAAATAAGTCATATAAAATCATGATAAAACTCGTTCAAGGGTTTTGCCAGGTTTGAAACTGGTCAGGGGAAAAAAAAAAAAAAGGACTGACACCCACCTTGAAGTCATTGTTAAGTCATGACCAGGGATCCTGGTTTTCTCTGTTTAAAAAACCTGCAAATTCTCTGATTAACACACCTCCTACCCTAGAAATTCTCTGATTAAGAAACCCAAAATCTGTAATTAAAATGAAACACCACTACATATATAGGGATCAATTGAACACAGTGTTTTATTGATATATTTACAATTTTAAAGCAATTTGGAAGCCTACCAGTGCCTAAATCACTATAATAACAAATTCTAAATACCTTTAAGTTTTGGTATTTGATACGGGATTTTTATCAAGGAAATTCAGAGCTCTCCCTGCTCCCTTAGTTCACTGTGGTGTAGGTCCAGGCTCCTCACTCCCCACCCACAGTCCCCTGGGGCCTGCTGGTGCCCCTCACTTCCCACCCATAGACCCCCACCCTCTCAGCTGCCAGGGCTATAGGGCCAGGGATCCAGGTCTACAGCCCCCTACCCCCTGCGGCAGCCCCAGCTGCTGCTTGTGGGAAGCAGCAACTGCTGGAACACAGAGCCTGGCTCCCCTCCCCCGAGGGCAACATGGCTGAAGCACAGCCTGTTGGGGGGGGGTGCAGCAGGCTGTCTACTGAGGACTCAGGGCTCCCTGCCCTGCTGCCCTCCCCCAGGGCCTCTGCAGGTGGGACCTGGTATGATGGGGCAGAGCAGGGCTCGGTGGGGAAGCTTGGCACCACCACGAGGAACCCTGTGCCATGCCCTGGCAAGGCACCCCCTGCCTGCCGGGCAGCAGCAAGGGGCACAACCCCATGCCCCCAATCCCATGGCTGCCAGGTGGGCAGGGGTGTTTTGCCAGGGCTTGCAGCAGCAGCACTGAGCTTCCCTGCCCAGCCCTGCCATGCTCGGCCCCACCCATTGGGTAGCAGGGCAGGTAGGCCGAGCCTGCAGGCAGCCTGCCCCTGCCTCACCACCTTGTGCACAGATCTGGGAGGCACATGCCCCACCCCCGGGAGTGTGTGCACTGGTGGGGAGCCAGCTCCAACCCCCATGCCCTGGATGAGCCACCCATGGCTCTGTCCCACTCCCTGCCTTGCAATTGCACGTGGCCCCATGCCCCAAGCCCCATGCACTGCCTGGGCTGAGCAGCAGCCCCAGCCCTGCCCAAGTCCCCCCCATACTCCCTATGGGGGCCTCAATCCCCCCTCCTCCCACAGGAGACTCACCTGTGGGAGCTGCTGTCCACATGTAGGTAACCATGACTTGACATGCATATGGCACCCCACCTGACCACCCTCCTCCCACTGTCCCCAGCCACTTGCAGGCTGGAACCCTACCAGCCTGCAGAGAGCTCGTTGCAAAAGTGGAAAATCTGTGCGTTTCTCCGTTAAAATGAAAAATCTGTGTTTTTCTCAGTTAAAAGCAAAAATCCAGTTCTTCTCATGTTTTTGTGTGGGAAATAGAAAACCCAGATCCCTGGTCAGGGCTAATACAAGTCTATCTTCCTAACAGTGATAGGGAAGGGAAATCATACACTTTTGCTTTTACAGGTGCTACTTAATATTGCAGTTCTTTCACATCAAGCTTGGAACTTAATCTAAGCCCACCTATGCTCACACCAGCTCTGTGGTTAGTTTTAAAAATGTTGTTAAATCTTTTATTTAGGATTTAGGAAATTAAAGTATTGCATATACTAAGTGTTCAGGATTGCATTTACAAGCTGCATGCTTCTCATGAAAGTTAAATTATACTGTGAAGCTCAAAGCTCAGACAAATTACTTGAAAATATAAGGGAATATTTTATAGCTCTCTCTCTTTGCATGTGAAAAAGGAACACTGTCAAGGTTGGTAATCAGGAAAAATATGAACCACCTGTTGGCTTTGCAGTGCCTGAGGAACATCTCCAAGTGATGCAAGTGCCTGCATGCAGCACTGTTCTTCCCTGCTGTGCTAGGTCACATCCACTCTTGTATTTGGGCAGTGAAATGACATTTACAAGCATCCAGCTCTCTGAAGCACCAAGAATATAAAATGCTTATAAATGTCAGGTTACCAACTACATACAAGAACAGAGCAGACAGCCAGGAAAGGGAAGAGAAAGTGTTTGTTACCTGTGCACCTGATATTTTTGTGTGCAATTATGGCACCAATATATTTTCTAGATTTTTTTTTAATTCTTCCAGAGAATCATGGCTTTCAAATTTGGTTAGCCATATGAGATGAAATGATGGGCTTTACATTTTAGCCTGGATAAATGAAACCACTGGGGTGGGTATGACCACTGATTTTCATTTGACCACAAAGACAGGAGTTCTTTCTTTTAAAAGCAATATATAAACAATATGAGGATAAGATACAAATGGCCTAAAATTATAAGGGAAGTGTATCTTCCAAAGTGTCTGTATGATGTTCAAATACTATGCAGACACAGAACACAATGGGGACAATGCACAATGTCCCTGATTGGGGACAATGTGCATTGCCACAATAGACATAATTAGAAAGGTGCAAGAAAAATACAAGAATTATGCTAAACTAAAAAACCAGAAGAATAATTATGTTTCTGTTATGAGGATTATCCGCTTTACACTTTTTTGAATAAAGAATGTTCGTGAAGGCTAAAGTTAAAAAGTGAATAGCTCAAAGTTGTAAATCCTTTTAGTTTTGATTAGTAGCAGAATACAAGGACCCCAATGGAGCAATCTCATCCACTACACTCTTGGCTGTTTTTGGCCATCTTATCCAATACAAAGCAACACAAAGCAGAACTGCAGGCCTAGTTAACTTGCATTTTCCCCTTCTATCTTCCTATATTCATAAATTGATATATCTGGAGCCAGAGGTAAAGCAGTTACAGCAGAGACACTATGATGCCCAAGTTCTTTTCACAAAGCAGGTTTGTATGATTGCATCCTTCTTGCACATCTGGGCAGCCTCTGCACTTGCCTAGCCAGCTGGGAGACTGCTCCTCCATTATGTAGCTCCTCTCCAAACAGTGCCACAGATCACAAGTTTACAGAGCAGCCATTCTGCCAGGTTTTCTCTTCCTGACTGCATCTCCATTATAATACATAAAAATCAAAGGACAACAAATCAAAGGCTATGGGGTGCCATGCCTGGTAAGACTGTAAGGCCACATCATATTTTCCCCTTCATCTTGATCAATTTCACTCAGTGCAACCCAGGAGACCAAGCTTTGATATTTGCCAAAAAAGGAAAGAAAATCCTGAAGTCACTTTCTATATTGCTTATCCCAACACAGTTGAACAAAAACTGTCAGTTAGAATGAAGTAGTTTTCCTTTCCCTTTTGTGAAAAGTTAATGAGAATAGTAGCAAAGCAAAGAAGAATAAATGTGACAGTTTAATGAGGATGATCAGGAAAAGTTGACTTTTGAGATTAAAGTAGGTTTTAAGAACCTCAAAAGAAGAGATTATTTACAAGGCCTGAACCTGCTTGTAAAACCAATGGCCAAAATCCAAATGCTTTCATTTGCAGATAGGTAGATATATCGATAGAAAGAATATATAGACACACACTTTTTGCAGGAACAAAACCCAAAAATTCCATTCAGTTTTCAGAATGAAAAATGATAAGGAACATGCTTTCTGCATCTGTGTTTACAACTAAAAAAAACAGGTGATGCTATCAAATGCCTTTGGGAGTGCACTATTTACACACTTCCAAAGCAAACAATGGCCAAAGAAAGAAGTCATTGTTTAAATGCCCCCTGAAATTCTGGTACAAATCCTTACCTGCGATAAATAACATGACTCTTGACTTCAGCACAGTTGACTTAATCAACTGAGGATCTAGCACACCAAGGGCTAGATCCATTAAAAGACTCGGGGATCTACCAGTTAAATGCTGTAAAGCCTTGTATGTTGGCACCTGGGCCCCCAGAATGGAATTCAAAACTCAAGGTTGAAGATCATATACAATGCAAAGGGTCTACTGGACACCTAGAATAAGCAATCCAAAAACCCACCAAGCTGAATGGAGAGCACCTAGACCTAGCCAATATAAAACACTAAGGCACAGGGGTGTGCCTTAACACCTAGCCCCTTTCTTAAGCTTAGATACCTGAGTCAGGGCTGAAGGCAGGCAGCTATGTCCATTCAGGATCCGGAACCCAGCATTCTCTCAAAGGGGAGCCTACATCTGTTCTTTCAAAGAATGGAGCAGGGCTCATTATTTTCCTTCTAAAATACATCTGGAGGTGCTAGGGGTGTTCTAGTCATTACTCCCAAGATGCTTCCTGGGTTTTTTTTAATACCCTAACTTGTTTAAGTGGAAAATGCATAAACAGTAAGAGCAGAGCTACTGAGGCCCAGTTGCTTTTGTGCTCTTTCATTCTGGCCCCATCTTTTGCATTCCTTTCTGGACAGATTTCATAGACATTAGGGCTGGAAGGGACCTCGGGAGATCATCGAGTCCAGCCCCCTGCCCAAAGGGCAGGAAGTCAGCTGGGGTCATAGGATCCCAGCAAGATAAACATCCAATTTACTCCTGAAGGTGTTCAATGTAGGCGCTTGAACCACCTCCGCTGGCAGACTGTTCCAGACCTTGGGGGCTCGGACAGTAAAGAAATTCTTCCTTATGTCCAGCCTGAAACGGTCTTGCAGGAGTTTGTGACCGTTCGACCTCGTCATCCCTTGGGGCGCTCTGGTGAACAGATGTTCCCCCACATCCTGGTGGTCACCCCTGATAAACTTGTAGGTGGCCATCAGATCACCCCTGAGCCTGTGCTTTTCCAGGCTAAAGAGTCCCATGTCTCTCAGCCTGTCATCGTAAGATCTGTTTTCCTGACCTCTGATCATGCGCGTGGCTCTCCTCTGGACTCTCTCAAGCTTCTCCACATCCTTTTTGAATTGTGGAGCACAAAACTGGACGCAGTACTCCAGCTGCGGCCTCACCAAGGCCGAGTACAAGGGGAGAATGACGTCCCGGGATTTGCTCGAGAAGCATCTATGGATGCACGCCAGCATTTTGGTCGCTTTACTAGCCGCAGCATCGCATTGGAGGCTCATGTTCATCTTGTGGTCAATGATGACCCCCAAGTCTTTTTTTTCTGTAGTGCTAACCAACGTAGCACTGCCGAGCCTATAAGGGTGCTGCAGGTTTTTCCTCCCAAGGTGGAGAACCTTGCATTTTTCGGTGTTAAACACCATGAGGTTCTCGTCTGCCCATTTGCTGAGCTTGTCCAGGTCAGCCTGGATCACCCGCCTATCTTCTGGCGTGGATGCTTTGCCCCAAAGTTTGGTGTCATCGGCGAACTTGGCCAGTCCGCTCCTGACTCCAATGTCCACATCGTTAACGAAGATGTTGAACAGTATGGGTCCCAGGACAGAGCCTTGAGGGACCCTACTGGTCACAGGGCACCACGATGAGTGACTGCCATCAATCACAACCCTCTGGGTCCGACCACAAAGCCAATTTCCCAGCCAGCGGATCGTGGTGGAGCCAAAGCCACACCCGGCCAGTTTGGCCAAGAGGTGATCATGGGATACCAGATCAAAAGCTTTTTTGAAGTCAAGATATATGACATCAATCTCTTCTCCCTTGTCCAGGTGATAGGTCACCTGGTCATAGAAGGAAATGAGATTGGTCAAACAAGACCTACCCGCAACAAACCCATGCTGGCTGTCCCTTAGAATGTTAGCCTGGGCCAGTCCCTCAAGGCTAACAGGACCCAGCTTCAACAGGAACACAGAAGACTGCACCCTCCCCCCCAAACCCCACCTACTGTGGTTTAGGAACTCTCAAAGACAGGAAAAGTAGATTTGAGCTTTATTAGGCTGAATTGAGCATAGAACCCAGATTTCCTACCCTGAGTGAATGCTCTAACCACTAAACTCTATCCCCCCAGCTTCTTTTCCAGCAGTATTTAAAAAATAATGGAGCTATGACTAAATGTTATGATGGAACCAAGCTTGTCAAACTATGCTAGGAACTTCCAAGGATGAGTAGTGGTTTCCAAAATGCAATTTTGGCCTTAGGTGCTTAAGTCCTTATGTGTGTCTGGGCATAAGTATATACGTGGGACATTAGAAAAGGGATAAACAGGAGCCACAAACTTGGAAGTATATAGTGAGGGTCCCACTTCGTTAAACAGGGTGGTGAAGAGGGAAATAAAAAGTGTAAAGAAAGGCAACAGTGACTTAACTCCAGATACGATAAAATCTTTCAGAACACTTAGGTTTCCTGTAGAGGTACACCGATACCATATTGACATTATCAGCAATCAGGTTTTTTTGGCTGACATGGCTGATAATGTCACTGATAAATGCCACATGCATGTGTGCAGCTGCAGCATGCACATGGCCAGAAGTGCAGCCTGGCAGCTTGGAGAACAGTGTCCGGCTGGGAAGTCTGTTGTGGAGAAGGCGCAGGGAGAAGAGAAGGGACATGAGGGGGAAGGGGAGGACGACAGCTCAGGCCCCCACAGTAAGGGCGGGAGTGGTGCTGGGGAAGGGGCAGGCAATGCCCAGCCAGGGCGAGGCAGGATGCGGGACAGAGCTGGCAGCTTGTCCAGGAGGTGTGTGGCTCCTGCTGCTGCACAGACACTTGGGGGAGGCAACCTGCCCTCGCCCCATTCACAGAGCTGGGGGGCATGTGCCCCCATGCATCCCCTGAAAGTGTGCGCAATGGCAAAAGCTACCCCTCCCCCCTGGATGAGCTGCTGGCTCCATCCTGCTTCCCACCCCTCGCTAACATGGTTGTCATGGGAGAGACTTCAACTACTCAGACATCTCATGGGAAGAGCACTCAGCCAAACCCGAACAGTTGCAAAGCTTTCTTATGTGCATGGACAAACTCTACCTAGACCAAGAAGTCTACAGACCCACAAGAGGTAAAGTGCTGCTGGACCTGGTACTTGCCAAAAGGGATGACAGAGTCAGCAACCTAAAGATTGAAGGAAAGCTGGGAGACAGTGACCACGAGCTGATCACTTTTACCATCCATCGCAAAGCTGGCAAGTCAGTCAGCAATGCAAAAGTCCTCAACTTTAGGAAAACTGACTTTGATAAGCTCAGGAGGCTTGTTGTTGAGGCACTAAGGGACTATGACTCAGCAGGGAGAAGAGTCCAAGAGGAGTGGTCACTCCTGAAGGGAGCAATCGTGGAGGCACAAGGAACGTGCTTCACAGCATGCTTATAGGCTTTCTTCATCTCGGAGGAAAGGTAGCAAAAGGGCACAGCAACCTCCTTGGCTCAGCAGGGAACTCGTGGACCTCCTTCATCAAAAAGACAGGCTTATAAAGGATGGGAGATAGGAATCACCACAAAGGAGGATTACTCTGCATTGGTCCGTACCTGTAGGGAGTGAACCAGGAAAGCCAAGGCTGCAACTGAACTCCACCTGGCTACGCATATCAAGGACAATAAAAAGTCCTTTTTTAGATATGTGGGGAATTGGAAGAAAAGCAAAGGTAACATTGGAGCCCTGCTAAACCAAATGGGACAAGTGACAGCTGACTCCCAGGAAAAAAGCTAACCTGAGGGACAGCCAGCATGGGTATGTTGCGGGTAGGTCTTGCCTGATGAATCTCATCTCCTTTGACGACCAGGTGACATATCATCTGGACAAGGGAGAAGAGATCATACATGTGGACTTCAAAAAAACCTTTTATCTGGTGTCCCATGATCACCTCTTGGAAAAACTGACCAATTGGCCTTGGCCACATCACAGTCCAATGGATGGAGAATTGGCTCAGAGGCCGGAGCAGAGTGGTGGTTGATGGAAGCAAATCATCATGGCGCTCCGTGACCAGTGGTATCCCCCAAGGCTCCATCCTTGGACCTATTCTCTTCAACATCTTTATCAATGACGTAGATACAGGTGTCGGAAGTGAACTGGCCAAGTTTGCCGAGGACACCAAACTTTGGGATAGAGAGTCCACACTAGAGGATAGGCTGGTGATCCATGCTGATTTGGATAGACTGAAAAAGTGGGTAGATACAAACCTGATAACTTTCAATACTGACAAACATAACTTATTACACCTTGGGGGGGAAAAAACCCCCACAGCTTACTTATAGGCTCGGCAGGGCAATGCTCACTAGCACCAAGGCTGAAAGAGACTTGGGGGTCATGACTGACCACAAGATAAACATGAGCCACCAATGTGATGTCGCAGCTGGTAAAGCAAACAGAACTCTGGCTTGCATCCACAGATGCTTCTCAAGTAAATCTCAGGATGTCATCTTCCCACTGTACTCAGCTTTGGTGAGGCCACAGCTTGAGTACTGCATCCAGTTCTGGGCTCCACAATTCTGGAAGGATGTGGAAAAGCTTGAGAGAGTCCAGAGGAGAGCCACGCACATGATCAGAGTGCAGGAGAATAGGCCTTATAATGAGAGGCTGAGAGCCATGAGACTCTTCAGCCTGGAAAAGTGCAAGCTGAGGGGGGACCTGGAGGCTGCCAATAAGTACATCAGGGGTGTGCGTGAGGATCTGGGGGAATGTTGTCTGTTCACCAGAGTGCCCCATGGGATGACAAGCACCAACAGTCACAAAGTCCTCCAAGATTGTTTTAGGCTGGACATGAGGAAAAACTTCTTTACTGTCTGACTCCCAAGGTCTGGAATAGGCTCCCTCCAGAGGTGGTCCAAGCACCTACTCCAGACTCCTTTAAGAAGCATTTGGACACTTATCTTGCTGGGATCCTTTGACCCCAGCTGACTTCCTGCCCTTGGGGCAGAAGGCTCGACTTAAGAATCTCCTGAGGTCCCTTGCAGCCCTGAAGTCTCTGAAATCTATGAAACTGTTAATAGAAAGCAAGCTAAAGGAAAACTATGAAAAATAAAATGATAACAGAATGCTACGTAATGGCACAAAGGAAAATAAAATAAAATAAAATAAAAACTCATTAGTTTCTCCCAAAATGTCTACAAAAAGAAATCACTATAAATGGTACCTGATGCACTGGTTACTTGTCACATCCATTAACAAGGCCATCTTCAAAAAGCTTTCCCTTCCGGAACCTGCATCATACTTGCCAACTGTTATGACATATTATGCTGCATTGCAGATTAAAAAGCACAGAAATTCTTGCAGTGTTATAGTGCACTCACTCAGCTTGCTTCTGTAAGTTCAGGTAATTAAGCCAAAATTTCTTAAAATTATTCATAAATAATTAAATCTTTTTTCCCTTTAAGGAAAAAAGTAGGTGGTGAGAGAGAAAATGCTTAATAAAATAAATGCAGACCTGTTTGTTGGCTTCCTCAGAAAAGTAATTACATCGAACTCATACTGGGACATGTTGCACTGACACATTGCCTTACAGCACTAGCAAAGTCATTTAAAACTAAACAGAGAGCAAAAATAGTTCTTACAGGTTTTTCTTATAGACAATAAAAAATTATGAATGGAAAGTATAATTGAAATGCAGACAGTGCTAGTCTCACTGTTCGTGTTCCAAATTAGGTTGTATGAAAATCTGGTGCCCTTGGCTTTCCTCATGTATACCAGTTCACACCGCAAAACCACCATATGAGTTGACAGAATTCAATACTGGCAGCCTCCTTCCGAAAAAGCTTAGGCTGAGCACAGGAATTCTCATGTTAGAATATAACAAACGTATTGGCTTCACCACTCATACTGTGTACTGGCAACAGGTGATACTACTGGGGAAAGGTCATGCTGGGAAACTAACCATGTTCTGAAACTTTGTGATAAAAGTTGGTTCTGGTAATGCACTCATGCTAGAGGGATTTTAAGAATCCTTTAAACATAAAAACATTTCTATATATATTTCTTAAATAATTAAGAGTTCTCCCCGTCAATTTAGTCAATAAATTAATGTACCCTGAAACCGTTTTTATGATCATTCTGTTCCTTTCAAGCAATCCTACAATATTTTCCACTGTAAATGGAACTATAGCCCTGCCATTTGCTAAAGATCACTTCAGAAGGAAAAACCAGCCAAGAAACACTTCCCCCACCCCCAGGAAATTCTGAATAAAGTAGGGTAAAGCAGTTCAGGCGCAGAGGAAATATGCACAGGTGGTATTTTCAAGCAAAACAGCTGCATTGCTATGTGCTACTCCAACATTCTGTACCATTATATTTAAGTACCAACACTACTCTCCATGTGACTTTTATCACTGTCTTCTCACTTTAATCTTATCACGTAAATAAAATGGTTAGAGCCTCAGGTCTCGTTTCTCTTAGAACCAAGAGTGTGCCAAGGTAACATCATTTTTTTGTAAAGTTCATTTTTACTGAAATGTTTATTCTCTACTAAAACTTTTGCCTTTTGCAACAACCATTCGTGCTCTCTTTGCAAGTCTCATTTAAAATATATATGGCCCAATTTATTACTGCAATGCTCTGTTCATGGAATTATGTTAACATACAATGAATTAGGTTCATAGCTGGTCTTTTTGAGTTTCCTCTCTCGCTGGCCTTATGGATGAACATATGGATTTATTCCTTGTGCAGTATCTTTACCAGAAACGCTTTGAAAATGACTTGGAGATCTTTGAAATTTTTACATAATATTTCTATCTGCACTTCTATATGATAAACTACTTTGCAATATTTAAGGTCATAAAGGTATACATGCTAGATATTTTGTATTGTTTTGCTACGTTGTTACGGCAGTCGACCAGGGTTATAATAAAATCCACCGCAAATCACATTAGTTTAAACATAAAAAAAATCTTCATTTCATGTTATGAAGGAATGCAGAAAGCAGGGTGTTGTCACCTTACAGACTAACACAACTAACTCTTTCATGGTATAAACTTTTTCATGGGATAAATATTCTATTAACTTTTATCTAGTCAATTATTTCCATAAGTAAACCACATGGTAGGCTCATCTTCTTCCTTTAAATTATCTCCCTTAACATTCATTTCTACCACTAAGCTTTCATAGTTGGAATTTAAGAACAGAATCAGAGAATCACAAAAAATTAGGGTTGGAAGGGACCTCAGGAGGTCATGTAGTCCAACCCCCTGCTCAAAGCAGGACCATCCCCAACTCCATCATCCCAGCCAAGGCTTCATCTAGCCAAAAAAACCTAAACAAATGTAGCGTCAATTAAAAAAACAGAACAAACCCCAATGTTTTTAACACAGATAGAATATTTAAAAATAATAATAATTCTAAATTAGTCATTTTAAATTAATTTGCAATTATGGGAACTAATGTTAAGACCTAAAATAATTAATATTAAACAGTAATAAAAAAAATCAATCAAGCAGTAGGTATTTCTGCCAAAGTTTTAAAGATTATCATACCAAGTTCCCTAAACACCTGAATCAGATTTTGTCAAAATGGTAAACCAGCTTTTGACAGCTGTTGCCCTCTTGGCACATGCAGAGAAAGTATAGTACTTTCTTAATTTCAGTCTATTCACTGTGTTTGTGTTCATTTAGAGGTGTAAAAGCAGGAAAGCTTGTGTTTCTCTTTCAATCTATAAATAAAAACTGATTGTTAGAAGCTGAGAGCAACTGACTCTGAAATTCTGAAAGCCTATGAGAGGCTCAGACCTAATAATTCCAAAATCCTGAATGACGCAGTGATCAGAAACAAACAACTGAATTCAATAACGACTTATTTTGCTTAATCAATTTAAAGCTAAATATTTTCATATTTTTTTATGTACCCAGCATATAACATAGATTTATTTTACTAGGAGAAATTTTAAAACAACGGGGGATGGGGGGGGGGGAAATCAACATTTAAGTCTAATTCCAATTTAAATCCAAAAGCAGCTTGACAAATAAAATAAATCCTACAGTAAATAATTCTTACTTTTTAACATAATGAAATGTAAAAAATGAGTTATCTACGTAATTGCTTAAATGTATATATAATGTATCTTCTTGGGGAGCAAAAAAGTTCTAAGGTTAGTGTAAAGGCAACATGCAGTTGCAAATCAACAGGTAGCAGTGGTAAACAATCAATAAAAATCAGCCCTCCTTTAGAAAGAAAACTTAAAACCTAAATGAAAAGAAAAATTAAATATTATTTAAATTAGGTGTCTTAATTGTCAGTTTAAATTATTTTGATTTAAACTACTTCATTCAGCAGTGAAACAAGTACTCTCTTACCATATTTACTCACATGGCACATGCACCTTTCCCCACAACTTCAACCCTTCAAAATTGGAGTTCATGTCTTAAGCAGGGAAGGTGATTTTTTTCTCTTCTGGAATATTAACAGGGTAGACTAGAATAACCTCACACTGATTCATGCCCATTGCTTTTCCTTGAGGCTGCTCTTTTGCAAAAAGCTGTGTTAACCCTCTCACAGCTGCTGGTAGTTTTTTGGCTGAACGCAGCAGTTTTTGGCTGAAGAGCACTGAGCTGCTGCACAGTCTGATGCACCTTGATGAGGCTTGTAATGTGGAAGCAACAGTATTATTTACAGGAACTTATATAAAGAATTGTTTACAATAAAGAAATAACAATCTTGTTACTGCTCTTGCAAGGGTCTGAAGCATAACCTTGCTGCTGTCCTGCTGCCTCACCCAAACTGTCTTCTATGATGCTATAGTCACTGAACACTCTCTTTCCAGGAGGACTTACTCCATCACACAGTTGGCCATGACTCTGGGAAAAAAATCTCTCTCTATACTCTGTCTTCCAAAAAACAAAGTGCATGTTTTATTTGGGATCATGATACGCAAGAATGCATGGTATTTCCTCTTACAAGAAATACCATACATTAGGCTTCAAATCACCTTCCCAGCTTAAGACATGCACTCCAATTTTGAAGGGCTGATGTTGTGGGGAAAGGTGCATGTGCCATATGAGTAAATATGGTAAGTGAGTACTTGTTTCACTGCTGAATGAAGTAGTTTAAATCAAAATAATTTAAATTGATAATTAAGACACCTAATAGGCTTTTGTATTCCTCAGTTGAGTTTACTAATATTAGTTCTGTTATCCCTATAGTATGTCAAAAAAAGAAAAGGAAAAGAAAAGAAATCACCTTTTGCATTATAGAAGAACAAGGGAGGTTTGTAGATAAGAAGTGATAACACCCATGGGAGAGAGGTAGTTAGCCATGTTAGAGTGAAGTTAGGCAGAACGTAGGACAGGATGGCACCTCAAACTAATTCAGAGGCATAAGCTTTTGTAAGCAATGGCTTACTTCGTCAGATGCTACAAAGAGACAGACCTAGTGAGCCAAAAAAGAGTACTTTAAGCCTGAAAGTTTGTCTAAGCTCTTTCCCAACTATAGAGTTGGTCCAATAAAATATATCACCAAAAACTCCCTTGCTTTTCACATAGCTTACACAGTAAGCACTTACTTCAATGTATTTATGTTTAAAGCACTCATTTACACAAACTTTGCACATGAAAAATCCAACCCTCTAGACCATCCAAGGGATGATTCAATGGAAAGTTGGAGCGGAGATGGAGATAGCTTTGTGTGGTGTTACATCTCCTCTTTTCTGTTGACTGGAGCTCTTTTGTTTTGTCCTGACTGCCAAAAGTATTCAAAGACTTACAGCAAGAGACTATAATTTCAGTCGAAGCTGTATAGGGATTAGGTCTCAGATATTCAGTTGTCAGGCCCCTAAATTAGCTAATTAATACATCTCCCGCTCATGCTTTTTACTATGAATATCATAAATAGGTTTAACGTGTGTTGCTCCTTTATACATCTTTGACCTACTGGCGTTCTACATTTTTGGCTGCCACTTTATCTGTTTATGTCTGGGCTTGTAAAATTTCCAAAATACAATCCACACTCTGTCTCACTTAGGGTTTTTTGCTCTTGTGACCCCAGTTTATGAAATAGCCTTTAGACTGATATTGGATAGTCTCAAACTTAAGAGTTTGGGTAATACTGGAAGTAGGGGGCCAGTGCACACATCCACAGGAGGCCTCAAATGCCTCTACACAAATGCTCATAGTATGGGAACAAGCAAGAGGAACTTACCCTCCTGCTAGCTGACACCAACCCAGACATAGTGGGGGTCACTGAAACATGGTGGGACCCAACGCATAACTGGGTGGTGAATATCAAGGGCTATAGGCTGTACAGGAGAGACAGGATAGGAAGGAAAGGTGGGGGCGTGGCACTCTACATTAAGGAGGAATACCCATCCTTGTCAATTAACAAATAATCAGAGGAAGGGCACTCTGAAGTGCTTTGGGTTAGAATACAAGGCAGTCGAGGGGAAAGAGACTTAACGGTGGGGATATACTACAGACCTCCCAACCAAGGGGAAGAACTAGACCAGGAATTCGTAAGTCAGGTCAGAGGTAGTTAGGTCAAAGGATGTGGTCATCATGGGGGACCTGAACTTTCCAGACATCTGCTGGGAAGAGCAGTCAGCCAGGTCTGACCGCTCACGTAGGTTCCCAGCCAGAATGCAGGACCTCCATCTAACCCAGGAGGTGCACAGCCCCACCAGGGGAGATACCTTGTTGAACCTGGTGCTGGTCATGGGTGACGACCTGGTGAGGGGGTTGAGGGTGCTCAACCACCTGGGTGACAGCGATCATCGCATGCTGGAATTCACCATCCAGTGCAAGGTGGCAAAGGCCTACAGCAAGGCAGCAGCCCTAGACTTCAAGAGGGCAGACTTCAATGAGCTAAGGAGAATAGTCAGGGAAGCACTGAGGTCCTAGAGGGGAGGGGAGCCAGGTGTCCAAGGAGAGTGGTCGCTCCTTAAGGAGACGATCCTCCAAGCCCAAAGGGAGGTAATCCCAACACGGATCAAAGGGGGCAGGAGGGTGCAAAAGCCCCCATGGCTCACCAAAAGCATCCGGGAATGTCTCCTAGCTAAAAGGGAGGCGTACACCCAATGGAAGGGAGGGGCCATCACCAGGGATGACTATACTGCAGTTGCTCAGGGATGCAGGGGGGCAGTCAGGAAGGCCAAGGCAGAGGTAGAACTGGGACTAGCTTCCCAGATGAAGGACAACAAGAAGTCCTTTTTTAAATACATAGAGGGCAAAAAGAAGGTTCTAGGTAATATGGAGCCCCAGCAGGACAAGCTAGGAAATTTGGTTGTCACACCAGACAACAAAGCTAACATATTTAATGACGACTTTCCCTCCGTTTTCCTGAGCAGGGACTGGAACAGTCACCCCCCACTCTGGGCCCCACTCGAGGCACACCTAGGCCAAGGGTTAGTGAGGAACTAGTTAGGGAACTTCTGGAGGGACTGGACGTATTCAAATCAGCTGGTCCGGACATCTCCACCCTCAAGTACTGAGGGAATTGGCTGAGGTCATTGCGGGACTTCTGGCACGGCTTCACGAGCACTCGTGGTGCTCTGGTGTGATGCCAGAGGACTGGAAGAGGGCCAGTGTGGTTCCCATCTTCAAAAAGGGGAGGAAGGAGGACCCGGGAAGCTATAGGCCAGTTAGTCTTACCTCAATCCTGGGCAAGCCTTTTGAGAGAATTATTCTGGCACATGTCCACGAGGGGCCAGCAGGGGAGATTATGCTTAGGGGCAACCAATACGGGTTCATTAGAGGCAGGTCCTGTCAGACCAACCTGGTGGCCTTCTACAACCAGATCACCAAATCCTTAGATGCAGGGATAGCAGTGGACATAGTCTTCCTGGACTTTTGGAAGGCCTTCGACACTGCCTTTCACCTCATTCTCATTAAGAAACTGGGGGACTGTGGTGTCAACACCCACACAGTCAAATGGGTTGCCAACTGGCTGGAGGGCTGCACCCAGAGAGTGGTGGTGGATGAGTCCCGGCCAGTGTCTGGCTTCAGGAACAAGCCTGGCAAGGGCTGCATCCCCCCTACCTCTCCAGGCACAACCTGGCTGGGGTCCCTACAGGGCAGGGTGGGGGTTTAAACCCCTTCATAAATCACACTTAACACCTGTGTGGGTCCTGGCCTCGCCTCCCAGGTCAGCTTCCCTCCAGCCTTGCAGCTGCTGCAAAGGGAAGGGAGCTCTAGTGCTCCCAGGCTTCTGACCTGAGCCACTGCAGGTACATGCCTGCATTTCCAGAATTAAATGCGAATGTCTATGCACTTGCAAATCAGTTCAATCTTTGCAGGTTAGACTAACCTGCAAAGATTGAATCAATTCAGGCTCCAGCTTTCTGAATGTCTGTTCCTAGCCTTAAGGAAGCTCATTACTTGACAGCCTGCCCTCACCCCTGCTTGGGAAGTGTGCAGACTGTCAAGAGGCAGTTGGCAGCTGATGAAAAGCCTGGGGAGGGTTCTGACCCTGGGAGAATGCCCCCCCTTCCCATTCCAGCAATCAGCTGAATGGCAGGACTGGGGACTATTCTTTTGTGATGGGCTGCTTCCTGGCACAACAGAATAACACCTGCTCCTTTGGGCTACCCAGAGCAATGCAAAGCAAGGCAGGGGCATTCTGCTACAATGGTAACCCCTTCTGGGAGAAATGCTTCCCCACCACCAATCAGCTGCCAGAGGATTGATAACTTTTTAAGGCAGTGTCCCCACAAGGCTCCATGACAGCTTGCCCCTAGATGGGCCATCATGGAGCCAGTGATCTTTTTCCCTCTCCCCTGGAAGAGAGAATGAGAGGGAAGTATGCAAATGCTGAATTTAGACAGGGAGGAAGAAAATTTTCCTCATAAGTACCTGATCTCACTTCTTGTGGAAGAGCCAGTTCCATTCCGCATTGCCACAAACAGCTCTCTGTTTGTGCCAGGAGAAAGGGTTTTGTCGGAGCACAAATGGAACACCTCTACATCCAGTAACTATAAACAGATCGATGTCAGAATGATAGGTAGTTTCAAGTATGTCTATTCTGGAGGTAGTGATGTTTAACACTTTTATGAAGAAATCAAGAACTTCCTGATCAAGTGTGCAGGTGATTCAAAACTAGGAGAGGGCTGCCAATATTTTGAAGGACAGGATTTGAATTCAAAAGGATCTTAATAAATGAGAGAACTGGATAATTAAGAACCAAATTAAAAATTCAACAAAAACATGTAAGGTGCCACATCTAATACAAGGGAAAAAAACACATGAACAAATACAGAATAGAGCAGGGGTTCTTAACCTGGGGTCCACAGACCCCCAAGAGGTCTGTGGGTAGATTTCAGGGGGTCTGTGAACTTGGATGGGAAAAAAATTACATCTTTATTTTTACTAACCTCTAACTGAAATTTAGCATTTCCTTCAATTATGAACGTAGGCAACAAACCACAGTAGTATTAGCAGTACCTGTGATTTTGTCACCAATAGAAATCACAGATATTTTCATATCACATGACAGTTGTTGCAGATATCTTGAAATATCGTTTATGCTCATCACTACTTCAAAATTACGGTAGTTATTAGACCTGCCGCTAGATCGCATGTGATTGCAGTCTTCCTGTCTATAGATGCTCATTATTCTGAGAAGGGGACCTGTCGCAGAGCTCTCAGGTGCCCTGCAACTGAGAGCAGAAACGGCTCGGGAGAGACCCCTAGTGACAGGAAGGGGGAAGCTCAGCTGCCAGTCACCAGGACTGCGCAGGTGCTGGTTGCTAGTGCAACCAGGGAAACCTAGAGACAGGAAGGGGCGGAGCTTTGCCCTTCTTAAGCCCAGGCAGGAGGTCAGGAGGGCAGTTTCCCTCCAGCGGTCGAGGGAAGAGGAACTTGGCCAGCACAAAGGGGAGAACTCTGATGGTGGGAACATCCTCTGGCTCCTGCTGGGGGTTACTGCACTCTCTGTCTCTGGTAGGAATGGATTCTTATTTTTGACCAGGATGGTCTAGCTTTTATGTTGTAGCCCAGGGGCTTTGTGTTCTTGTGTTTATTGTTTTGACTGGAGGATTGGGTGAAGCTATTAGGGGTTGGAGGAGGCCTCATAGGGACTCCACAGTAGCATGGGGGTTCCTGGTGCCAGAGAGGGCGCAGCATTGTTTGGGGTGCATTGACCCCAGCCCCGAGGCCAAGGGGGGGGGAAGCAAGGAGCCCCGAGGCCAAGGGGGGGGGCAGCAAGGAGCCCCGGAGCAGAGAGTAGGACAGACCTGAACAACACCAGATACATCTGTGAGGCTTGAACTGCGGTGTAAGGAGAGGAAAGGAGCTGCAGATAGTGTCTCAGGCACTGAAACAGAAAATAGGCAGCCTCCCACTTAATTAAGATCTTCCAATCAAGCAAATAACAAGGCATGGCAGGAGAGAAGGCGGGTGGTTGGCCCTTGATCAGTGTTGCGGGACCACTAATAGACGGCCCCGAAGAGGCACAACTGGCATAGGTCCAAAGGCTTCACCAGACTGCCAAAGGGGTCCATGGCACCAAAAAGGTTAAGGACCCCTGGAATAGAAGATAACTGGCTGGGTAGTAGCACTTCCAAGAAGGATCTAGTGCAGTAGCTCTCAAACTTATTCGACTCAAGGCACCCCAAGGTACTAGCTCTTAGTTTTCGTTTATTTTTTGACTATAGAGCAGAATGTTTTTAACACTATGAATTCCTGTTTAAAATCTCTGGGTTTATCATATTTACACACCTAACAGTGTTAACACTGCATGGTACCTCCCATCGCCTTTAAAAGGATCTCAAAGCACCCCCAGGATTCTGTGACAACCTGGTTATTGTGGTTATGGCTCAACATTAGATGGCAAAGTGAGGCTTTTATGAAAACACAAATGCAGCTTTGGGCTGCTTTAATAGGAGAACTGTAGGTGAGACGAGGGAGATAATAGTAAGACCTTGCTCAAGTGTTAGCTAGTCCTCAGCTAGAGTAGTGTGTCCAGTTCTGGGCTCTGCATATTAAGAAAGACAGATGTAGAGAATCTGGAGAATATCCAGAAGCAAGCAACAAAGATGCTAAAGAGCTGAAATGCAAGCTGTCTGAAGAAAGTGAGAGAGAGCTAGGTATGCTTAATCTGGAGAAAAGAAGATTAAGGGGGACATAATTGCAGTTCCCAAATAATTGAAGAGGATCAAATGTTCTCTCACTGCAAAAGGCAGGATAGAGAGCAATAGCTCTAAGCTGCAGAAAAACATGATTAGGTTAAATCCTGGGGGGGAGAATCTTCCTTCTAGTAAAAGGAGAAGGACAATAGAATAAGATTGCCAGGGGAGTTGTGGAATCTCCTTGATCAGAGATTTTCAAGAAGAGGCTGGTTAGGTATTGACAACAATGGCTTACATCTAGCACATCCTGTATTTGTGTAGGAGGTTGGATTAGATTAGAGGTTCTCAACATCCTGCCCACAGGCCAGATTGGGCCCATAGAGCTGTCATGTGGCCCGTGGGACTCCCCATGGATCCAGAAATTTGGCAGCAGGGGAGCAGTGACAGCATTAATTGCCCCTCCTCTGCTGCCAAATCTGTGGGAAGCTGTTTTTCAGACCTGTGGGAAATAATGTGGCCTGTGTACTAGATAGCACTGGTGGATATACAAATCTAGGTGCATGGGACTGGGTCAGTACAGGGCTGAATCAAGCCCATGGCCCAACCCTGCACTACTCATCCAGTCCACAGGGCCAAAAAGGTTGGGCACCACTGGACTAGGTAATCCTAGAGGTCCCTTCCAGCCTGATGACTCTGTGATTATCCAGTAGAGACCAAGAGTAAAATCCAGGCCTAGTCCAGTCAATGAGAACTTCGCTATTTTCTGAAAAAAAGCATCAGGATATCAATCTTGCTTTTTAGCCAAATTTCCCAAATGACTGAACCGTGCAGTAGAGTGATGGCACAATTTTTTTTCCATTTCTAAAGCCAGTTGCTTTATCAGTTTGGTGTCTCCAGAAAAGTTGTTCCCAATGAAGTTGGGCTCTCTTAGCAAAGGAAGGGTTTTTTTAATACAGACAGAGCTTTAAACCAGTGTTACTTGTCTTCAATACTTGCCATGCACAAGAGGCCAGGATTCCTGTGAATCTTAAGACTGCCCGGTGTGCCAGGTCCAACTTTCTCTTGTATAGTTACTGACAACTACAAATTCACTGATAAATTCTTACACGGACCAACGCCACACAGTAATCATTGTATTTTGTTTTAAATATATACTTACTAATCACAGTAGGTAGAACAGAGTTATAGGGATGATCCTGTCTTAAGCAGAGATTTGAACTATATGACCCAGTGATGATCCCTTTTGACTCCTATTTTGTTATGTTCCTATTCATATGTATGTTCTGATTAGACACATCTGTATTACTTTATTTCCTGCACCCACCAGAAACAGCTCAGATCTTTTGAGAATACAGTTATTTTTGAAAATCTAGTTGAGGCAGGTTGTCAGACATGTACAGTGTGCCATTCTGGCTGCCATATCTCCCCCTATCCCAGCTGTTACTGTCCTATCTGCTGCTTCTAAACACTATTTCAGAGCAGTCATCGCAAAAAAAAAACAAGTAGCTAATAATACAACCCATCTGACGCTGATAATATTAATGTTCACATCCCCAGAGATAAACATAGTGGAGCTACGACCAAGACCTGCAAGCTACCAGGGTCTATGGAAGATGTGGCTTCCTAGCATTTCAAAGGAAGAATGAGGTATCTTGCAAGTTTGGGTACTCTACCTAATTTATGCAGTGATGGGCAACTGATATTTCATAATACACACAACTGTATACACACACAACCCCAAACCAAAACAATATAATTACAGAAATGCAAATGAATGCAACTTTAATTATATACAGCAAGAGCAAATTTTATATTTTAAGAACTATGATCATTTTACTATAAGTAATATTTTGAGGCAATTGGATAACTTTTACTAATATTGCACTCCTTGACTTGCATAAAAGTATTTGCATAAACCTGATCTTCAGCAGCCAATACATACATATATGCAGGCACAAATGCTGTAGGTGGAAGTTACTTTGTAGAGTGGGATATTAGATCAGATTATTGACAAAGTGGCTCTGGAAAGAACAAGCTTAATTCCATGCAACTGTAGATGGCTACGGTCCTACAATGATATGAAGGAGCTGAAAGAATGCTTTAAAAATGTAACGTGCTAGGAGGAGAACTATAAGAATTGCATATACAAGAAGAACTTTTTACAGTTTGATACTTCATCCTTTTTTATATTATAATCAAGAACTAATCCTCCGATTCAAAAGAAATGGTGGGTTTTACAGAAATAACTGTGGTATTAAAGGAAAAAAGGAATTCAGTTTCCTTTCTCCTGGATATCCAAACAGTAGGCCCAAACAGCCATCATTTTAAGGACTGTGCATTTAGATAGTATATTTATATTTCTCCATCTACACAAGTCTTATATATATAGCGTCAATGTGGTTCTTAATGTTAAGTGACTTTCTTACATACCTGTTTACACTGCACATGGGGATTTATATATATCAAAATCTAATATGCCTATTTTATATATCACATTTTTTCAGTACTATATCCTAGTGCTTAATAGAAACAAATCTACAAATAAGGCAATGTAAAAACTGTATGTTAGTTCCAAGATACATTTTAAGGGTTATAATCTCTGTTGGCAAAGAGCTTAAAAATCAATGGAGTTGTGTCAGCATAAAATTTGGCCCCAATATACTAACATTTCTATCATCTGAAAAGTGACATTTCAATGAGACAGGACAAAGTGGGGCAAACTGTGAGCCTTTGATGCTGACAAAGTGTTTGGAATCCTGATTAGAATTTATGTTGGGATCCTAGGAGATGAAAGGATTTTAAGTCAGACAGTAACTGGAAAAAATGGTATTGAAAGGAGAACAAAAAGAGAATCACAGCAAGCAGCTGACGTCATGCTTCAAAATGGGCTTTATCATCTTATTGACATTCCCTACAATGCAGGGTAGCTGTTTCCATGCAGCTCTTCTCAAGCACTCAGGATTCTGTGGTATGGGTAGAGATCTGCAGTTTTAAAGGTAGAGCAAATTAAACTGGTCTAACTATAAAGGTATTGTATTTCAATACATTAAATATATCGTAGTTATGCTCTGGAATGTCACTGCATTCACTGCTCTTGATTTTATACTCCTTTGGATTTGTACAAAAAAACTCCCTGCCCTATGCAGCTTACAATTCATTCAAATATCCAATACTCAGTAAATCCCCATGTACAGGAATAACCCACAAATGCAAGTGATGACTTCAAAGTTTCTTTCTAATTCTTCCTCCAGAGGAAGAGAGTAAACCACTAGAAGCTACCTTGTAAGGGATATTGTATTTTTACTTCTTAATATAAATCAATAGCAAATACTTACTGGGTTATTTGTGAAAGGCCACACACAGTAAACACGGAGAGGTAGATTGCTAGGCAGATGAGGACAGGAAGGGAATTCCAAGCATAAGAAGCAGCAAAATACAGAATTATGGTGAAGCTGACTAGGATATGGGGATGAAACATCAGAGTTGGGGGTGAGTGATTTTTAGGAAGTAAAGAGATGTTGGGGGTAGGAGTGGATTAATGGTTACTCAGCATTTTTACTTCAATATGTTCATTCTGTTCTTGAGCAGTTGACAGCTAGGTCATAAAACTTCAGCTTGAATAGACATTGTCATAAAAGTCTGTGGGCTAGCTGATTATCTTTTTCCCAAAAAATGTTGTAGACAGACTGGAGAAATTAACCATATTTGTAAATGCCAAAAACTGTTTCTTTGAATTTCCATAACCTCAAGTGCCAACTCTAAACACCCACACTCTTCCCTTTGTCTATGTCCCTCCTTGCCTGACATTCCTTGTCATGCAGTCATTTTTGTAGTCTTTCCTGGGAAAGCTGGTTTGTCTCGCCTCTCCTGGCTCTCCCTATTCCACCTAACAATGTTGTCACTCCTGTTTTCCACCTCCATGTTGCAATTATCCCCATAATACAAGTATCATCTAGTCCCCTTTCAAAAACTCTGATCTTCATTTCCTATCTGCAGTACAAGAACTCTCTTTTCATGTTGTTCAAAAAGCATCAGTAGCATCACCCCAACCACATCCAACAATGAGAGTGACCAGTCAAGAGTTAGGCCAGCAGGATCTCAGCTCATGTCTTAGTTGTTAGCTCATGCTCTTGCCTGCAAGATTTCCTGTTGAGAGAAGGTAAAGCCTTCATAGCATCCACCTTCAACTCAAAGTGGAATATGGTCCTTTCCACAGAATGAATTTGACAGTTCTGTTGTATGAAACATGAACCATGCCTGGGGGAGTGCCACTTTGACTGGAAAAGGGTCCAAGCAAGGACCACAGGAAGTGGTGTTACATGCAGCAATTTCACTCATTACTGGTGTATGCTGAGATGCTGGAGCTGGATAAAAGGAAGAGTTGATTGCTTTCTGGTTCAGGAACACTGCTTACTTACATTCATCCAAGTGAAGCAAACAGCTTATTATTAGAAAATTTACAAGCCATTTGCTTGTAAATTGGACCCAAAGGGTCCGTATACTGTATGCTGTATAATTGGACCCATGGGGTCTGTAAATTTTGTGCAGTATTACTGGAAAATATTTTCTATTATTCCTTTCCTTTTTCCCTTCTTAAAATGTTCGTCCTAACCTTAAAAAAAACACAGCAATAAATATCACAAAACTGCTCAACAACACCACTGAGGATGAGACAATCCAAGAAAAGATTTCTAGTTAAAGCAGTGTCTTTTCCTTTAGCTCCCACCTCTCTTAATGCCTGATGGCAATGGCTGTCTGAATACTATGCAATGTGCTCTTTCTCTCTGTCAAACATCCTCTCAGCTGCAAAGCGATCTCTTTATAAGCATGTCCTTCATCTGAACTCTATCCTGAGTGCAAAACATAAAGAAGAACAATAAAACAGACCTCACCAGTACCATTTCCCAGTACCACTGTTTCCTCAAGCTAGTGCATTTATTTTTATTTGAAAGGGAAGCTGATGTTCTAATTGGGTATTTTACATTTTCACATGGATTACAAATCTTTCCTTGCTGTTTGGCTACCTGAATATTAATGCCCTTTGAGAAGAAAAAGATTAATAGATCATGACAGAATGAAGTCTCCTGGATATTCAAGGCTAATATTTCTCCTGAGATCAAATATTTTGCAACAGTAATAAGTATTTTTGTGACACGCCCACAGAAATCCTGGCTCATTGGTAGCTGATAATAGAAAGGTGTTGATATGTCGCATAAGTTTCCTCCTTAGAGGTTAATAATCTTAAAATCTGAAAGTTATTACCAACCAAACTATATATGCAAATATTCCAACTGATTGGCTATAGGAAAAATGACTGATTTTTTTCAAACAAGTGATAAATACTTGTAATTGCTTTTTGGGGGCTGTTATTTTTTTTAGATTGTGGCTTTAAGATATTTTTTAAAAATTAATTCAGAGTTTTAATTAGATCTGGGGTAGGGGAAGAGAAATATTTATGAACTGAATATTCCTTTTCTATTGTCTCTCCCCTTTGATGGAAGCTTTTCCATTCTCTTAATCATTCTTGTCATACATCTCTGAGTTTCTTATTTCTTAAAAGTAAAAACAAAGAAACAGCCACAGATTAACCTTCCAACATAAACATCCTGCTTTCATCTGCATCATTCTGTGATTGAATGGTCACATTATCTTTAATTATATTATCATAGTGTCCAATGGCCTATAACAGGATTGGTGCCCAACTAACTTTTGAGCTGAACCCTAAACGATGATTGTAGAAGTCTGCAATGCATTGCTTACATTAAAATATATTAGCTAGCATATGCTAATTAACAGGCTCTAAAAACACACCCTTTCATCTGGTTTAAGAAAATTCCTTTCTGTTTCTACTTTTTCAACTTCCTCTATAGCAATCGTTTTGCACAAAAAGGAAAAAATGAATTCTGCCTAGCATGAAATATGTCTGGAATAAAATAACCATGTTCTGAGATATATAAAACAGGGTTACTTGTGGATATTAGTTTGGCAGAGGAGCTGGAAGGGATCTTATCAAGAAAACAAAACTTTACTAGCATGTGCTTAATTTCTGATTATTTTCTCCCTGTAAATTATGCAGCATTGGGCTGTAATATCACTGACCTGATTTTTTTTATACTTCTTAAATCTGCCTTAAAACATTGTATTCCTGCCATCCTACCACATGGCATAAACTACATGAGCCAAATTCTATTTTTACCCATTTGGGGGCTTTGTACACACCACAAAATTGGCCTTTAAAGCAGCTTAAATGCCCTTTTGCACTGCTTTAATGGCATTGCTGTTTACACTGTCAACAGCATATTGCACATTAAATGACTCTGGGATGTAGCAAAATAAAACATGTCCAAGGTTTTAGTTTGCTACCTTACAGCCATTGAGAGAAGCATTGGACCCTGTGCAGCTCAGGGGTTGTGCAGGCAGGCTCCACTAAAGGAAAAAAAAAAAAAACAAGTGTGAACCTGATCTTTTTCTTTTTTTCCCCTCCCCTGAGCCTGCCTGCCTAAGCTGCAGGTGGGGGGGAAGGGGGACTGGTGCTTCCCTCTGCAGTGATGGCCAGATGCCTGCAAGCAGGTGCCACCACTGCCACGGAGGGAAGGACAGGTACCCCCCCTGCAGTTGAGGGACTGCTCAGCCTGCTGGCACCTCACCCTCCTCACCAGAGAGGCAGGTAAAGATGGGGCCCAACACTTGTGTACACACCACAGGGGGTTACTTCAGTTTAATCTGAAGCAGTGTTTTTAAAAACCCACTGCTTCAATTTAAGGAGAATTAAACCAAAATAAACCCTCATGCCATGTACAAGCAGCATTGGTGTCTGTGTGATTCTATTCCACCCTATTCAAGTCCTGAAAATCCATTAAATGCATCTATTTGTACCACACTGTCATCTTAGCTTTAAAACTGAGTTATAAAAAAGCAATAAGGAGAAGAATCCCACTCACCTTTTGGAAAAGGATTACACTCATGTGCCTACATCAATTTACACATCTGCTAAGTAGAACAGAATTTGGCCCTACATGCTCAAGACAGCTGATGTGTAGTGTAGTTCTGCACTTACAATTGGGTAAGCACTTTGAGCACGTGCATAGACAAATTATCTGCCTAAATAATTAGCACTTTCAATAATTATCAATCCTGGCAGACTGGGACCCTATTTGCACAGGGTGAATTCCCTCCTACTTGTGCAGATTTAGATCTCAGAATGTGTGTAGCAATTTACATAAAGCACTAACTTATAATTGCTATTGAACATCAAGATTTACCGGCCTTTCAAAGCAAATATCAAAACGTAGTTACTTAAAAGAGAGGCCATTTTAAACGTTTGATTTGTTGAAACTAGAATTAAAGCACTAAGTACTTCCATGTATAAATAAATCTCTCATCTTATATAGAAAAATTAAAGTTCAAAGGCAATAAATAACTATATCTCCTCTTCCTCCTGACTAAGTCATTATCAAAACACCCTATTTTTTGACTCATCATTGAACAAGTAGACCCAGAAGCTGCCCCAAGTTCTTTAATTAAGTAATGATTGAGAGGAAAAAGTCAACCGAAAGAATAATTTACTAATAGGCATAGTGCCTGGTAATTCCAACATGCCTTATTTATGGCATAACTAGTAGTTAGATATTAGTTGCTCAGTTGTACCAAATAAGCATACTTATCTAGAGCAAACACCAGAAGACAGGAAACATGGTAACCAGACCAGCACCAAAGGACTATGAAAAAGCCGCTGGGCTGTAAATGATGAGACTAGCTGATGTGTACTTTGAAATGTTGTAATCGAAGTCAAGAAGCCTAAAAGTGTCAGGCTGTCAAAAAAGGAACATTTCAAGATATCTGCTTTAATGGTTTATAGGTCAGGTCAGAGAGCAAAGATGCTTACTTGTAAAGGTAATACTCAGCTTGTTCCACCTCTTCTCTTGAAAAAATGTTGTCAATAAACTGTTTTAAAAATAAAGGAGAAATTGGGTGAATAGCACTCAGAATGCATTTTAGAACAGAAACATCACACAAAGAAATCAGTTTAGTTTGGGCTTAAATATACTTAAGTGTCTATCATCAACAGATTTACAATTTTTTGCTCAATAACTAACTTTTCACACAGCTAAAAATGTTTAAAATAGGAAAAAAAAAAATCAGAGATGCTCCATAACCTGAAAATTCACAGATGGTCTCCATGCTGTGTCAGACATGCAAGAAAGGCAGTAAACAGTCCTGTTGTTAAGGGCCTGCACTAGAAAATGGGGGACCTGGACTCAATTCCTAGCTCCAGACTCTGTCTTTGGGTCAGTCTTCACTGTACCTCAGTTCCACAGCTTTAAAAATCATTTTTGTTATACCTTTGTCTGACTGGTTTATACCGTGAGCTCTTCAGAGAAGGGCCTGTTTCTTACAATGGGTATGTGCAGTGCCAAAAATAATAATGTTTCAATCTTAAATAGGGCCGCTAAGTACTATTTAAACAGTAGTAGTTGATTATAGATGTCAGAGGCCTTGATTCTGATTCTATTGACCCCAGGGAAGCTATTCTCAAATTATGCTGGCACAATATCTTGTCTCTTTTAGGTGATCTTAAAATAAATTCTTACCAGAGCTCCACCTGTTTAACTACAGCATTAGGAGAACAGGGGACTAGTGTAAGCAAAGAACTTGCATCTAGACTTATTGTTCAGTCCCAGATGAGTTCATCCCGGTTTTCTGTAGTTAACTAACATGTTGGTAAGAAAAGGCTGTAGGCCTCCAGAGCCTTATCTGTACTATGCAGTTAGCATAGTACGTTTAAATAGCATTAGATGTCACCGAGGCTAGCATGCTTTCTTTCCCTAGAAGTAAGCTAAAAGCCCTAGATTCAGCATATTGCTCTTTTCTCTCCAATTCTCTACTCTTGCTTGTGCACTGGATATACATAGATTGCACCTTCTAACAAGACAATCTGTCTACAGTGTTTTATTGATACTTTGGAAAGTTAGACTTAGCTGTGTGCTTCAGATATCCAAAAAAGGGGCTGTTTCACAAAGTGGAAATGCCACCCCATAAGACAGGCCAGCCACTTGTAGGGAAAATAAGGTGGAATAATAAGAGAAAATAAGCAACTGGGCAAGACTGGACAGAAGGAGTTGTATGAGTCTTGTGTTAGATTCAGTGGTCTTAGCGCAATATATACATTTCCAGCTTTTGGGAAAATGTGTGTGGCTTAAGGGAAAATTTGCATTAACAAACACTGTTTTCTTCTCTCTGGCCTCCCAAATTGATTTCAGAACTTATCTCCTTCTCTTGGGCTTGATGTTGGGTTAGAAAGTGCAGCTGGGCAAAAATAATGGAAGCTCTTGTTACAACTAGTACCAACAAGTGTGAAGATTAATGGGGCAACCCAAAATGTCTTACTGCAAATAAAATGAAAGGGAAAAAAAAGTCTACAGTGCCTGATCCAAAGATCACTGAAATTGGTGGGAATCTCCAGTAAATTCAACAGGCTTTGGATCAAGACCACACTGTGCTGCTAAAGTATTTGCAGTTTTCTTCTCATGGTGCCAGCTATGATAACTACAGAAATGGAGGCCGTAGAAATTTATCCAATGTGGCAGAAATGTTAGGGAGTACCACCATGCAAACATACGTCAGAGTCCACTCACTCCAGGCATATGTCAAAAAATGGTCATGTAGAAATTTTCTGGCATGTGCCCAGGGCTGCTCTAATGGTACCTACATGACATGTGTTGGCCTGTAGCACATGCAGAGAAGAAGCAGGCAATGTTTACACAGAGGCATGCCCCAGCACCATCTGAAGCAATGCAGACATACCTGGTGTTCAGCAATGGATTGAAACCCCTATTAGTTAGGCCAGTGACCACTCTGATTAGTGAGGATACTGTGGCTGAGCTTCTGATATACACTGTCAGCAATTTTCCTTTCAACCTTAATTCTACAGTTTGAAACTGCTTTAAGAACAAATTTCATATTAGCATAATTTCAATGCGGAGTTCAGTAAAAAAAAAAAAAAAAAACAACTCTAGCAAATCAGTGCAACAAAGAACTTGAAAACATCTCTCATATCTCCTGATTACTAATAATTGCAACAAGAATAGTAGTTTAAGTCTAGCCAGCACACATCCTAGCCCAGTCTGCTACAGTAGGGGAGAAAATTGCAGTGGCAGAAAATGGCCACAACCTCCCCGCTGCTAGAAGAGCCTGGAAGTGGAGGAAGGAGCATATCTAGCCAGGCAACATGCTAATGTAGCATATTCATTTAGCTGCCTATGCAGATGGTGTTCCCATAGAGCACATGGAAGATTTTATTTCTGCACCTGTGTCACAGGAGCACCAAGGTGTCCTGTGCCATGTAAGTAAAAGGAACCGAGCAGCCAATCAACAGGGCAGTGCAGCTGTGGGTTGCTATGGCAACCAGCCGGTCAGGTGGCCAGAAGGGGGCAGGGCCAGGCCTTTATAAACAGCCCAACTAGCAGTTCCCTGCTGGCAGCCGCAGGAGTGCTGTGGCTGGGCTGGGTGGCCAGAGTTGGTGATTGCAGCCTTACCTTGCTGACCAGCTGCAATGATGCTAGGGAGGAGAGATCCCTGAAAGGAGGTATGGGGGAAGCCCTGCTGGGGGGCTGGGAGCTTGCATTACGAGCGGGAAGGCTCTTTGTTGGTTTTCTGTTACAGCCGTTCGGGCTTGGCTTGTGTTATAGTTACTCCGGAGGACCGGGTGAGGCTGTAGGGGAGTGAGGAGGCCTCACGGGAGCTCCCCAGCAGCTTGGGGGTTCCTGGTGCCCAGCAGGGGCACTGTGCCAGTAGGGCATAACTGTTTGCGCTGGAGAGGCGTGGTGTGCGGGGTTTCGGACCCCAGCCCGTAAGGGCAGTGTTTTGCCCAGTGGGGCAAAAGACCCAGAGAAGGGTCAAGGGGCCAGGCACGGCTGCGGCCACCTGAGCCCCAAGCGCGAGGAGCGCGGTATAGGCCCCAGAGGGGCGGAGGACGTGGGTGAAAAGTGTGGTGTAGGCCCAGAAGGGGGGCAACGGCCGTGGAGAGCGTGGCAGAGACCCCGAGAGGTGCTAGAGGCCCTGAGTGGGGCAACGGGCTGAGGAGTAGCACAAGAGCGTGCCAGGCCTGGGGGTGCCGGTAAGGTGGCGGCGACGTGCCAGGCCTGGGGGTGCTGGTAACAGGGCGGCGGCGACGTGCCAGGCCCGGGGGCGCCAGGCAGGTGACGAGCCCAGGGTGCCAGAGGGAGACCACCCAAGGGGCAGGGGACCGTACAACGTCCCATGGAACAACTGCGAGGCTTGGGGCGTGCTAAAGGGGAGGTTTGGAGGCACGCATAGCCCTTAAGGCAGGGGTGCCCAGCGGTACCCCATATGGAGTAGGGGTAGGAACACACACACCATCTACTCGGGGATAAACGCAGCCTCCCATACAAACCTATTTATTATCAAAGTCATGGCGGGTGAGAATCCGAGGGTGCTGAGTCCACCGTGAGTGACGGTAGGGGGCGCTAGGGAGTTCACAGCCGCCCCTAGGCCCCACTCGCTCACAACCTGTCACAGACCAAAACCAGAAGCAAGCAAGCAGCAGCACTGCATGGCTCCCATTGGGATGGATCATCTCACCTCTGTGGCAAGGGGCCAGGCTATCAAAGTGGAATGTAACTTCTACCGTTCTGTGGCAGGTTCTCTGAATCAGGCCCCAGTACTCTTTTTATTAACAGTCTGTATTGTGGAAGCACTTACATGCCCCCCCCAAAATGGATCAAGGCTTCACTGTGCTACATGCAAACTATACTTGCACAGAGGAGAGACTATTCCCTGCTCTGAAAATCTTACAAATTAAAGTATAAGGCAGATGATTACAACAAGAAGAGAAAAAGAATAATATGGCAAACTTCACCCAGCCAGGACTTACATTTAGCAGTGTAATAGATGTTTACAATTAAAGAACTTCCTGAGCAGATGATGCCATCTCTTCCTTATGAGTTCATAAGCATTCAAATGGCACTTCCATCATTATTAGGACTGTGATTTTATTTACTCACCCTTGATAGTGTCAAGGAGCTGACGGGCAGCTTTCTGTTATAGGTTCTGTCCATTATGGCGGCTAATTCAGCTGTGGACACAGAGCATAGACATTATATTCTGGTAACGAAAAGATGCAGAAAAAAAAACTACAGAGGAAAAACTAGTCTCTCTAAAATGCTGGGCAGAACCCTTGAAAATTCACTGGTGGTTTCAAGCTTGGTGTTCATTAGACCATGCACTTTTCCTTATTTTATTAGAAACTACAAGTCACAAATACACCACCACTCAGAGGCCCAAAAGGGATAAACAGTCAGTCAGCTGGATGAAAACTGGGCAATATGTCAGTAGTTTGTTAACAGCATGGAGGCCTGCTCCAAGCATAGTATTTTAACCATTTATTATACCGTGGTTTGGGGCTGAAACCATAAATCTAATAAATCTGAGTTGATGTGTTAGCTTTGTATTTTTCCTGAAAAATACCAATGATGTGGGGAAAAATAGCTCTATTACATCATCTGTCAGATCACTACTTTGTCTCTTTCCTAAGAGCATATGCCAATGGCTTCGCATCCATGGCACTAAAAGAGATTTAATTAAAGCTTTTATATTTTCCTTCATGCTATGATTTTCTCCAGACTTAAAAAATGACCTCTGCAATTCAAAGCCTACTGAGAAACCAATGACAGTCCTTATGTTGACATCAGTGGCTTTGAACCCTTGCACTGCAACCAATATATGTGGTGACCTGTTATTTTTAAAACGTGTTTTCTACCACATGGTCTGAGCTTCCTTCCTACCTCCCACCAAAATATGCAGCATCCATAATTCCTCCCGCAACACAGGCATTTTCTGACCCTCCAACTCCAGATGAGCTAGGGTGGAGGGGTAAGTGGAAATCAACATTACATCTTTAGTTCTTATGTCCCTGTAAGGGACACCTACTGACTGCCCGATCAATCTTTTAACAGCATCCCGCACTACAATCAGGGTCGAATTCTCAGGATCATGCAGAGTTTGAAAAACAAGAATTGGTATCATAGTGTTACAAGGATCCTATAGCTGCTATCTAAAATTATACCATTTATGTGAAGATCTTCATATCAAGCAACTGCAGGAGGCTTGCTTTGGAGTTAAACTTAAGGCTGTTAGCTTCAATAACACAGTTGTCTAGTGCATACCCAGACTCTTACATACGACCTTCCACCCTTAGGGCTCTTGAGGAACTCCAGTACATCTACACAAATGGATCTCAATACATTTATGAATAAGACTATGTCATGGGAGACTGCTACAGCTCATCATTTTCAGAGGTGCTAAACACATGTAGTTCTCAAAGACTGTTCAGCACCTCTGAAAAATCAAGCCACTTAGTTGCTTAAATACAGACTTAGATGTCTAATCAATTAGATATCCTTGTAGAAAAATCTATGTCTTTTTCTTAATACCAAATCCAAATGGCCGCACACATTTTAAGGCAGAGATTCCTGCTTGCGATGTTAAATTTTAGTTATAGTGACCACAGTAATTACCGAAGTTTTATTTTTCTCATTTTTTCCTTCGAGTGGAGGATACTTTTTGACTCTTACCTTCTTTCTACATTTTCAGTAAAGAAAGAAAGAGAAAAAAGGAGATGGTAGAAATGACTGAACGATTTAATCCCGCTGAAGAGAAGAAAGATCCATTGAACTACTCCGAGACAACTTTTAACAGTTGGAGAGGCATTTTGATTCTTCACAGCAGTGATAACATTCAGGTAGATGGAAGGAACTAATCTTTAGGGAACACATGTGGCAGCAATGTCAAGCTGACAACAATTAGCAAATAGGTTAATTACCAAAATGTACTCACCTGAACAAAACAAACTAACAATCATTTATAGCTCTTCCTCTCCACAATGAGATTATGGAAGAAGATAGGAAAGTATTCAATAAGAAACTTTGCAGTATTTCAGAAAAACTACAACATGGCTGTGAGGCAAATGAAGAAACAGTTGGGAACACAGGTACAGTGGAGCTGTTTTTCAAAATGTATTGAGTGATTGTGGATTTAATGAATCTCTCCAAGCTACAAGATAAAACCTAAGACAAATAAGTGCAAGTGCCCCATCCTGCAAGAAACCCACAGACCAACATACATATCTGCACAGAACCAGCAATCACCCGAAAGACACCGAAAAAGCTGTGATATGCAGCCAAGCCCTCAGATACCACCGAATCTGCGCTAAAGAGAACACTTGGGATTGCCACCTCACTGATCTTAAAAAGGCTTTCACCCAACAAGGACACTCCTCCAGAGAGAGAGATCACACATTTGAGAGAGCCACCCGGATACCACGTGAAGAACTGCTGCAGTACAGAAGAAACCCCCCACAAATCGCACACCGCTGGTTATCACCCCTCCCTCGAACCTGTACGGAAAATCCTCAAGCAATTGCAATCCATACTAGAAAGAGACCCTATTCTTAAAAAGGTCTTCCCAGAACCACCCATCGTAGCCTTCAAACAAGCACCAAACCTCACTAACCTCATCACCAGAAGCAAACTTCCTCAGACCCAGAACACACCAAATGGATCCAGACCATGCCATGACAAGAAATGCAAAACCTGCCAACACATCTCCACCACCCCCCGCAATTACTACACCCCACAACAGAGCCATCAGCATTCCTGGATCCTACAACTGCACCTCCAGAAATGTAATATATCTCACCAAATGCCCAGATGGAAAATACATAGGAGAGACTAAACAATTGTGCACCAGAATGAACACACACTGGAAATCTATCAAAGACAGGAATACCCAGTTCCCTGTGGGGGCACATTTCTCACAAGAAAAAACACTCTCTCCAATCTCTCAGTCCTCATCCTCAAAGGAAACTTGCAAAACACTTCCCAGAGACAAGCCTATGAACTCCACTTCATCAACCTCCTGGATACTAAAAATCATGGACTAAATATAGACATTGGATTTATGACACGTTATAACCTGCGTGACAGCTGACTCCCCAGGTATCTCTCCACTATTCATCCCCCTTCTCTCCCCACCCCAGCCAGTCTCTCACCCACTGACTCCTCAATCTACATTTTCACTGACTGCCTGTCTTGTATGCATACCAGCCCAGCCTCTGGCTTCTTTACTTTTCATTCCATCCAGGAAGAGCTCACACCAACTGCTGAAACTTCCTTAGCCTGACAAAGACTTTTTGAACCCGAAAGCTTGCTTTAATAATTGCTTTCCAACTATTTAAGTTGGATTTATGACACGTTATAAAGATCACCCAAAGATCCTTGTCTGCCTATGTCCTTAGACCAACACGACTACAACTTGCACTCCCATCCTGCAAGAGCTTTCATGGAAGCATTTGATGAGTTTCGCACAGGAAGGGCTTGAAAAATTGGTCTGTTGTTCTATCTCTGAAGCTGGAAATTTCTGTAGAAACCTTACTATGGAAAGGATCATACATCAACACTATCCCACCGCATAAAGGCAAAATAAAATCAAAGCTAAGGCTTACAGAACAAGAGACAAATCAGGTTAACTGAAAGTCTGCCTATATTGCCAACCAAACTACAGCTTCTAGTTTATTTACTAAAGATGAACAAATTATTTGCAATCATTTATTCCAGTTAGACTTCTTGTTCAGTCTGAAGTGTGTCTGACACCAGTTGTTACTCTTTCAAAATTTGTTATTTTTTTTTGTCTGCGTTTTGTTATCTTTTTTTTCAAAATTTGTTAACATTTTTAAAAATTGATTTCAGTAATTTGTTATGGAATTAATTTTGTCTGTGAGCTGCTATTTAAAATCAAAACTGTTGCCATGCTGCAAATTAAGGATGTCTGTACATGTGCTCCGGGGGGCAGGGCAGGTAAATGTGCTTTACTTAGAACAGCTCTGTGCCCACAGCGTCACATGTATTCAGCATCCTGTGCTTCAAAATCATGGTGGGGTCACTTTAACTAAAACTCATTTGAAGAGCTTTAGTTAAAGTGCCCCTGCCACCATTTTGAAACATGGGGATGCTGAATGCACATGATGATGTGGAGGCTGCTGGAGTGCACTAACTAGCATGCTCTGGCAGACTCGATTAATCAAGCTAATTAGCATACATTGGAACAGAGCTCCATCACTTGTATGGCTGCCCTAAGGGTTCTTCTGGAAGTATTTTGCATATAGGAGTGCACACTTTTTTCCTTTCCTTAGTGTTCTTGAAAGTAAAAGTTCACTACAAGCATTTCTGGAAACAGAAAGCTGATGTTTGAATGCTGAAAGCAAATTTTATATTCAAGTTTGTCACGGATGGCCCCGCAAGCGGCCGTGAGTTCGCGAGCGCCCCCTTGCCATGCCAATTAGGGTGGTCTGACACCCTCTACTCGCCCGCCACGTCTTTGCCGTTGAGGTTCAGAATGGGAGGCTGCCTACTTACACCTAACGGCACCTTGATGGTATCCCCTCCATTCCAAAGTGGGGGTACTCTCACCCCAGCCTTATGGGCAAATGCGTGCCTCCAAACCTCCCCTTTAGCACGCCCCAAGCCTCGCAGCTGTCCCAGGGGACGTTGTCTGGTCCCCTGCCCCTCTGGTGCTCTCCCTCTGGCACCCTGGGCTCGTCACCCACCTGGCGCCCCTGGGCCGGGCTCTCACCCACCGGCCTATTACTGATGCCCTTGGGTCTCCCTAGCTCCTCTCACCCCTCCCGGGGTCTCCGCCGCACCCTCTGCGCTTGCGGCCCCACTCGGGGTCTCTGCCGCGTCCTCCGCACTTGCGGATTTCCCGCGTTTGGGGCTCAGGTGGCCGTAGCCGTGCCTGGCCCCCTTGACCCTTTCCCGGGTCGTTTCTGTTCTGCGCCCTCTCCGGGCCTCGCCCTCTCTGGGCCTGTACCGCGCTCTCCGCGCTGCGCCCTCTCTTGGGGCCGCGCCCTCTCTGGGGCCTGTGTACCGCGCCCTCTCAGCGCCGCGCCCTCTCTGGGGCCTGTGTACCGCGCCCTCTCAGCGCCGCGCCCTCTCTGGGGCCTGTGTACCGCGCCCTCTCAGCGCCGCGCCCTCTCTGGGGCCTGTGTACCGCGCCCTCTCAGCGCCGCGCCCTCTCTGGGCTTGGGGCTCAGGTGGCCTTAGCCGTGCCTGGCCCCCTTGACCCTTTCCGGGGTCTTTTGCCCCACTGGGCAAAGTGCTGTCCTTACGGGCCGGGGTCCAACCCCGGGCTCCGTGCCACTCCGGCACAAGCAGTTGTGCCCCCCCTGGCACTGTGCCCCTACTGGGCACCCGGAGCCCCCAAGCTGCTGGGGAGCCCCGCTGAGGCCTCCTCGCTCCCCTACAGCCTCACCCGGTCCTCCGGTTAACCATAACTCAAGCCAAGCCCGAACGGCTGTAACAAAACCAACAAAGAGCCTACCCGCTCGTAAAGCCAACTCTCAGCCCCTCTCGGGCTCCCAGCCCTACCTCTTATCAGGGTGTTCTCGTCCCTAGCATCATCGCAGCCGGTCGGTAATGTAAGGCTGCAACCCCCGACTCTGGCCGCTCAGCTCAGCCACAGAGCTCCAGCTCCTGTGGCATCCAGAAGGGTACTGCTAGCCAGGCTTTGGCCTAGCTATTTATAAGGGCCTGGCCCTGCCCCCTCCTGGCCACATGACCTGCCTGGTTGCCCTAGCAACCCCCATCTGTGTTGCTCCAGGGTGCTTCAGCAGCCCTATTCCTCCTGCTAGTAGCAGGCACCCTGGTGCCCTGTTACAAAGTTATTATAGAAAATGCTTTTATACAATTTGCCAGGATAAATATCATATACACTCAACTGTCTCATACATACTGTTAAAGGTAATTTTTTTACTTAGCTGCCACTCTCTTAAAATGGTTGGTTACATTTCTTCAGACTACCAGAGACAAGATGACAATAAACTTGTATAGAATATTGCATGTATTAAAACAAACCAACTTCCAAGCAAAGTGGTGCTGGCTCCTTCCTTGGGGGTCTTTAAGACAAGGCTAGACAAACACCTTGCTGGGGTTGTTTGACCCCAGTACTCTTTCCTGCCATTGCAGGGGGTCAGACTTGATGATCTGCTCAGGTCCCTTCTGACCCTAGAAACTATGAAAGAACAAAAAACTCTAAGGTTAGAGTGGAGGTCACTTAAATTCCAGGCCTCACCTGCTCGAGTAGTGAGAGGAATAATGGGCTCTTCTTGTATGTGGTTTTTAGTTTGTTAATGTGTGCTTTTTTCTAAACCTCTTCATGAAAATTAAAATTCCTGCTCCCTAGGACAGAATGACTATGGAAACCAGGAATGAAAGGTAAAGTTACTAATACTAGTTATTATTTGATAACTGTTAGGTTTATTTTAAGGCTGCATCAAAGGATCAGGCTATGATTTTAGAACAGTATCAAGTCTCATTGTTCTCAAATTGCCGATATCCAATAGAGATGCACTGCATCTCAACTGCCCACTACACCCTTAGGAACTGTTAGGAAAGGGCTGTAACTTTTTACTAACAACTGCTTTGAATAGGAGGTACTAATGTCCAAAAAGGCACCACTGCCATCTGGTGTTCAAATAAGACAGCTTATGGTTATTGGTGTCTGATAACAATACAATTTTTTTCAACCAAAAATAAAAAAAAAAAGTGCTTTGTTTTCACTGGCCTTTCATGCTTTCTATGTAGTCTTCAACAAAGCAGATATCACTAAAGGCGTGGATGGGCAAACATGTCCATTGGTGTAACTTATACCGATGTAAATTACATTGATATCCTGAATAGGCAAATATGCAGCTACCCTGGGGTACTGCACATGGTGAGTGGCTATTACTGTATTTACTTGAACCTGAGATGACCTTAAATTTTAAGATCCCCACCCCACCCAAAATAATTAGATACATGGAAAAATTTATAAATCCATCGCTCCCACTACTTCAAGAAGGCAGGCAGTGGGAAGACAGGTGGTATGGGGAGGTCAAGTAGCTTTTCCCCTACCACCTCTGCCCCCTCTCTGCTTCCCGATTCCACACCCCAGCCTCTGCTCTTCACTGGCCTACTTTGTTCATGTTCCAGCCTGTGGCACTGAGCATAGCCCCAGCCCAGTCCTGTAGTAGCTGTGGGGGCTGTGAGCTGCTGCTGTGGGGCTGAGTTGGGGCTGGGGCTATGCTCAGTGCATGGAAACTGCTGGTGAATAGCAAGGGTAAGGTGGGGGAGGGAGTGGGCCAGGCAAGGTGAGAGTAGATGGGGAGAAGAGGGTGCAGAGATGGCACCTGCCCCCCACTGCCCAGTACACAATTATAAGACAAAGGTTTTCCCTCCCCTGTCCCCACCCAGTGTTAAATAGGAAAAAAAAGACCTGCCTTAGAATCATGTAAACATGGTATTGTGTTTTGCAGCAGGGTAACAAGAAAGCAACTGTTTGCCTTTAGCAAATGGCTCTCTCACTATGGATATGGACAGATAAAGCCTAGTTCAGTATATCTTAGGTTGGTTGAAAGCAGGACAGAGAAGCACCTTAAACCAATTGAGTTCCATCCTCAGTTCTTTCAGGGGATTCTTGGTGGCAGAGCTGTGCTGCTACCCAACATGTCCATGGGTGGTGGATAGTGGAATGACCTTCACAGAAGGTTAGCTGTGAAATAAACAGGGGTAACTCTGACAAATAAGCAGTCATGGACCAAGCAGTGGCAGCACCACCAGGATGTGGTGGGGACAGCAAATGGCAATGCTCTCCCTCCTGAAAAGCCACATATATCCTCTGATGGTGTTATGCAATGGCAAATACAGATTGCCACTATAGTAAGCCTGTTCAGCCCCTCAGCCATGGGTCTACACAAGTCCTCAACAGCAGAGCAGGCAAAGTAAGAAGTTAGAATCTCAACAGCTTGTGAAGGCAGACAAAGGCTGCAGCGTAATGAGATAGCCAATTGTCTTGGCCCCTTGCCATTGGATTAAGGTCCTGTTCTGTCAAGAACTGTGTAGAAACCGACATGCAGAAGCTTTTCCATAATAAATCACACACAGGCCTCTTCCATGAAAATGGCTTTAGCTTGCAGTAGAACCTGTTGATCCTGGTTTGGCCTTGTCAGCCACCTCTGAACCCACGGATAAAGCAATTATGGAAGACAATCATCCTTGACTGCAAGGGATTGCTGATGATTCCTCACTAACTGAGCCAAAGTTACTTTCATTTAGTGGGCTGCAGGCACAGCTGGTGAACTCGGACTAGTGGGGCAGGTGGAGCATTGGGGTGGGAGGGGGGGAAGGGGACTGCAGCTGGCTGAGCACTCAGGCTGGGAGCGGGGAGGCTGCAAACCCACCTGGATGCACGCATACATTTTTCCAGCAGATACCAATAGCTGATTTTTAAGGAGGCACATCAGCTGATACCAATCCAATTTCTGATCTGCAGCTCTTCAGCTGCGTCCAGCTGGTAAGTCTGGTGTGGTGAAAAGGGGTGGGGGGAATGGGGCTGGGGCAGGCACTGACCAGCCAGAGTGGGGAAGAGTGTGGGACAGAGCCACAAGCAGCTCATCCGGGGGGCTTCCCCCTGGATCTGCATGGGGCGGGCTGCAACTGTGGGCTGGGGCGGCTAAAGGACTGAGGCGCAGCTCATCGGGGGGCATGGGAATGGGGAGGACAGCTCCCAGTGCTGCTAATGGCTTGTCCAGTGCTCGTCTAGTGACTCTCACCACTCCTCCCACTGCTCGTGAACAGGTGTGCCCAGCTGGGAAGAGCCCAGCTGCAGCCCACCCCACACCATGCAGATCCAGGGGCACACCCCCTCCCCCCCCAGACAAGCAGAGGGAGCAGCACCTAGAACTAGCAGATAAGCACTGGACAAGCTACTTGCAGCAGTGGGAATGGCTCCTGCACTCCCCCAGTGAGCTGCACCACTGTCCTGTGCTTGCCCCAGTCTCAGCTGGGCAGCCCCCGCTCCAACCCCACACCCTCCCTCACTGTGGGGGGCCTTGATCTGCCCCCCCCCCATGCCCCTTCCCTTTCCACCAAACCAGACTTACCAGCTGCATGCAGCTCTCCATGCTGCCAGCTCTGCTCCTCACTGCCTACTTGCTGTGCTGCAGCTGCACGCACACACAGACATTTATTGGACAAATTATCGGCCACATCAGGCTGATTTCCAATACAGAAAATGTTCTTTATATTGGTGCCAATCCGATATTGGAATGATGCATCAGTGCACCTCTACAACAAATAGACAGGTGCGTTAATCTAAGGTCCTAGACAGGGAACAGGTTGCAGTCTTCCTCAAAGAGTGTCAGCTGTCATGAAAATAACTATGGGCATGAGGAAAGCCAACCTACTACTGTGTAGGCTACACACATGTAATTAGAGATCTATTACCTGCCAGAAAAGGATTTTTGCTTTTAGGATCCTGATCTTGAAGCAACATGCACATATAGACACCTTGTATTTATGAAAGAAAGTATTAGTTGACAGCATATTACTGAACACTGTAACTGAACTTCTTGTAATCATTTTAATGAAAAACTCCACAGAAATGGCATATTTTATACTTTTTTTTTAGATCAGTTTGAAAGGTGAAACACTTCAAACTTGTGAGACCAGATTCAGATACCCTTACTCAGTCTTAGTAGTAGCATACTTCACAAATACTCATATTCCAAGCAACTACTGAATGTAGATAAGAGTACTGTAATCTGATTGGTAATGATTTTAGGCTCAGTTAATCAAGGTGAGTATGCAAAATAGCTCTTTCCTTACCCAAACTGTGCTTATCTTTTTGTCTTTCTTCCCATTTTGAACTGTCCACATAAGCAGCAGAAAGAAGACATCTTTTGCCTAATAAAAATAAAATTAATCTCAAAAACCAGATCACTGATAAAGGTGTCAAAATAACAAAATAAACACTTTATTAACCATAATATTATGCCGTCCATTTACAAAATCAAATGCCATAAATTCTCTAGCAGCTACAGCAAGAAGTCCTGAGGGCCCAATCCAGAGACATGGTCCAGCTCTGGCCCACCAACTCAAATGAGTTTGACAACCCTGTTCTAGAAGATAGGGACAAGTGCTGAAGTCTGAAAGGAAGGAAACAGCACTGTGTATAGGGAACATGTGAAGCTTGCAGATGTTGCTGCTATTGAAAGAAGTTCAGATATGAATGTATAGTGCTGGGAGAGCGATAGATGAAGTATTTGCTCCAAGTATATTATTATTATTATTATTGTCCAGTATACATTGTCCCTGGTTTTTAAAGTCCTCATCTTAAAGACCCATAAACTAAAAACTTCATTGAATTTGTATTGTTCTTTTCTATCTTAATCCTAAATTTATTTATGGTTGAAAGCAAAGGAATGATCTTCTTTCACTTTGCCCCCTACATCTAAAGATATTTAAAACTACGCCCAACTCTTTGCAAATTTGAATAGCTTCTGTTAAAAATTCACTGTTTTAGATTTAACAGTCCCAGTAGTGCAGCCTTGTATCAGCTCAGGTGAATGTTAAGAGCAGATACTCAAATACTATGGTGGTAAATACAGTATACATTAATATTTGGATTCAAAGCCTATGCTAGTCCATTTATTTCCAGTTAATAAGGTAGAAAAATGCAAAAGTAAAATAAGATGCAATAAAAAAGCTTTTGCCTATCTTGCAGAGGCAATCTCAATGTACCTTACAAGAGAGAGGGTAATTACAGTATCTTAGTGTTACAAGCAAGGACAGGTGAGTCAGACAGGCTGCCAAATGTCTGTATCACAAAGGTACTTTTAAATGGTGGGTATCTTCACCACAACCTACTGGTGGGCAAGCCGATAGCTACTAACTGTTCAGGAGTAACTGACTAACAAACCTGAGCAGCAGCCCCGTGATTCTGCTTATTGTAACTTTCTACCCATACAGTTTATGTTACATCTATTAAATTGTGTATTGCAGATTCATTTTTCTATATTGCCCCTCCTCCCTTGTCATCCCAGGCAAAATGGCCCTTCATGAACAAACCACTTGGCCAACACATGCCCAAGTGGCACGAGCACCCTTTGTGTAGCATGCAGCAGAGATCGGACAGGGAGCACCGGGAAGGAAGCAGAGGGCAGAGCAACAGATCAGCCAGGGAGAAGGGGGAAAGGAGCAGATAGCAGAGCAGCAGATCGGGCAGCGAGAAGGCAGCGGATAGCAGAGCAGCAGACCGGGCAGGGGAGGAATCAGAGCAGCAGATCGGACCGCACAGGACGGGGGCAGGAAGCGGAGCAGGGGACCGGGATCTAGGGAAGGCCGCGGCCTAATTCTGCAGCCCGCTGCCACAGCCCCGAGCCCCAGGACTGGACTGTTCCATTCCCGACACCCGCCCGGCCCCGGCCCCGGCCCCGGCCCCGACCTGTAGCCACGCGCGAGGCTCTTACGCCAGCTCGCATCCAGAGCAAAGCCAGCCGCAGCACGGGGGCCGCCATGTCAGGCCGTACCAAGGCCCCGAGCCGGAGGGGGTGGGGACAGGTAGTCGGAAACGGCCAGCGCCTACATGCCTTCCCCGCCCCTCCGGGCCGCAGGGACGGCAACGTCGGCAGGGAAGGCGGGTGTAGGTTGTTTAAGAGCGGACTCTTCGCTTTCCCTCTTCACTTTGCCCCCCGCCCCGCAGTTGGTAGCACCCCGCCCCCGCCCTTTCCGCTCGGAAGCCGGCGCGAGTCAGGAGTTGACGCGTGCGCGGGCGGCGGCTGAGGCAGCGTGTAGTGGTGTGCGGCGCTGTGGGGTTCGCGGGCACACGCTGCCTCGGGCCGTGTCTCGGTTTTCTTTCGTAGCTGGACCCATTTATAAACATGGACAACCAGCTCCACCCACCGCCTTTCGCTTCTGACCCCGAGGCCCCATGTGTGTGGCACGGGGGCCACCAAGCAGCCCCTCGCAGGCTGGAGCTTCGCCAGCCCGCCAGGGAAAAGCCGCAGGTTTCCCATGTTCTTCTCTAAAAGAGGGTCCACTTTTGAAGTCTGTTCGTGACCTTTTATATATGCTTGTGGCCCACTTTTGGGCTGCAACCCATGGGTTGAGAAACGCTGGTTTAGAGTAATTTCCGTCCCTGGAAATCTTCAAGAGCAGATCTTCAAGGTTAGGCAGATGCTGGCTCAGGTGAATGAGGTGGGGATAATCCTGCCTTGACCAGGGGGCTGGACTGGATGCCCTCATGAGGGCCTTTCCAGCTTGACTTTCCAAAGGTCCTAAACAGCTGCAGAAATCAGTATCTAACCTGCACTTAAAAACTTACAGTGATGTTGATTTTTTCCTCCCCCCCACAAGCTTTCCTGTTCCAGTACCTAGTACATAGCTAGGAAATGTGTGCTAATACCTAATGTAAATCTTCCTGGTAATTTAGGCCCGTTACTACTTTTCCTGTCTCCTGTCAATGAGGAATATGCTCTGTTGTCATCCTTATAACAACCCTTACTGTATTTAAAGACTTATCAAATCCACTTAGTTATCTCTTCTCTAGGCTAATCCCATTGGTACCATGCTTCATCATGCATCTCTTGAATTCGTTTGTGTTTGTATAGTCTCTCATACAAATACAACCTGAATTTGATTCAGACTCTTTGGTGCTGTGGCAATATAAAAATAATACAATATTAATACAGGTTTCTCTTGCTTTATGTGGGTTCGGTATGTGCAAATTTGCTCTTATGCAATGACTCTTTATACCAAAAATTCATTATATATGAGGTAAGCTCGCTCTTTATGGGATCAGTGTGGTGGAAGCCTGCAGTCAGCTGCTTTGTGTGATGCATTATGGGAGTGATGCACACCAAATACATCCTGTGTGGATCTGTGTTCCTCGCTCATAGTCTGCAACATGTTTCTGTAGTTGCCATCCCCATTATGGTAACATTCACCACCACCCTGTGCTTGTGTGTACTGTCTGCTGTTGGTGAGTACCAAAATTGTCTTGTAAAAGTGATACAAATGGGTCTTGGGGTCAGTACAGTCAAGGTCTTGGAACATATCACTAACATACCTGCCAAGATAACCCTCCCAGAAACCCAAATATTAATCCAGTGTCAAGTACTTTCCAAATAAATTCAGTGCATATTTAATTAAAAAAAAATTCAATGCAATTTGAGCTCACAAGTATTTTTGTTGTAGATTAAGAACTATTATTAAGTTTGAAAAGGGAAGTGACGTAGAATTATTACACTTTCACAAATCTCTCATCCATGTCAGCAGGTTATAACTACTGCTTCCCAGTAGGGATGCGGTGAACAGCTGATTAGAATTCATTGTTTACTTTCACTTTGCCTTATATGATTTATGTTCATAGAAACCTAAACTCAAAATAATAATTATGGGTATTTGGCAGGTCTGCCTATGTTCTCCCCAAAATTTGCATTCATAAGGCAGCCATCATTTAAAAGCACGGCCAAATTCGCATCATTGTTTGTAGATTTCCAAAAAACACAACTGCTGCAGGTATCCTAGACCTTAACATTATTTATAGTCCCTACTCTTCTTGCTCAGTTCTACTGTTGTTTGCTTCTCTGATCTGATGGCCTTTGCCAAAATTGGAATCTGATTTGCTGATACTAAGCACTGATCAACTTACAAACTAAGGTTGAGAAACTCGTTTTATTATGCATTTTTAGGAAAGTTTTTCCAATATGGCATTCCAGGCCACATGATAACTGTCCATTAAGGCATCTAATTTTATAAAACATTTATCATCTTAACCTTAAGGCCGCCTCACAAAAAAGCAGTGCTGATGGAAATGGTGACAGTGGCAGCAGATCTACCCATTTTCTGTAGTAAATTTTTTGGGGGGATTTGAGGAAGATGTTCTAAGATTGCACTCAGGCACCTAAGAAAACCTGTGCGCTTAACAGGTGGAACAGAATCAGATCTCTGGTCTTCATAATGGGCAAACTGATAGATTTAAGTCAATGGCTGTGGTATGGGATGGGTGCATTTTGTACATATTACTAAAACAAACCAAAGATGTTCTTGCAAACCCCTAGCCCTTCTAGCAACCTTAGAATACATGCAGAAATGCTCAGGTAGATTTTCTTCAGGAATTTCCATTGCAAAAACAAAAGAAGAAACTGAAATTGCAGATCAAACATCACATTAGGGAAGTAAAACCTTTGGAAAATAGAGGATTAGATGGAGAAACTTCCTCTCAGTTGTGATTGTACAATATTGTGTACAGGAGGCTAGAGAATTATTGCAGAAACTTAATAAATTGGCACCTAGTAAGCTCATCAATTACTGTTGAAAACTGCTGTGCAGCTCCTTCAAATCCATATGGCTCAGTAAAAGGAGCACACTGCTCAGGGCAATTCTATTCATAGCTTTAAAATATTCATGATTATGTTTAAGCAACATACCTTGCTTAAATTCATTTTCCTTACCCCATTTATTTCAGTACTTACTTTCGTATTGACCTTTTGTAAAAAGCATACTCATCAAAATACTGAACGATGTCTGATCTGAGAAGAAGCTGTACAGATTCTGGTGACATATAAGATGAAGCCAGCTTTAAAGAAAGTCACAATTACGACCCATCTAATGGCAACACAGCACATCTACCAACTGTGGATTAGCTCATATGTACTGATCTTGGAAGGCTTTGGATGAGTTTTGTACATCATCAACCTGGTCCATACTACTAAACCATCTTCTCTATGCATATTATAGGGCTCCAAACTGCATTCTACCCTGGCATGCAAAAGGATAATGTATATAGGATTTTTCACATCTTCAAATTCCTGCCTCAAAGTAGATTTTTACATTATTTATAAAACCTCAAAAGGATTAATTTTTAGAGACAGTGGGCACATCTACACAAGACACTACTGGATATTTATTTAGTATGTGTATTAGCAAGTACTAAACAAATGTGCAGTAACTGGAGTTACTTTGCAGCAGCACTGGCAAATGTCTTTTAGATGACACTACTGCAGTAGCCTAATAATACTGCATAATAGCATATTAGTACTGCCTGTGCTGTGACACGCTAGCACACGGTATTGTGCAGTAAACATCTCATGTAGACATGTCCAGTGAGTACATACAACTTTCTCTGTCATGCATGGGATTTTTAATGTTTAGGGCCATAATAAATCCAGATTTAAACTTCTGTGTACAGACTTAGATTCTTTTTTCCCCTTGGGAATTATTCTGATGGAACAAAAGGTCTTTTGTGTGTTAGCAAATAAATTCCCATTATTTCTGTAAATCTTTTTCTCTACTATAATTCTGAATTCACAGACTTTACTGACTGAAGTCAGTAAATATTGCATGCACACACACAAACACACATATGTTTTAATATAGCTAAAGGAAAGTACCTAATCTGTTCTGAGTTCTATTGCAGATGATTCAAGGTCCACCTCATAACAGCCTTAAAAAAGAGTGGTCCAAATTTAAACTCATGAAGAGCCACATTTCTGTTTCCTGGAGAATACCAGGTCAGAATATTGTAAAAATGTAAGTGCTTGAGGAAGATAGAAAGCCAGATGGTTGCAAACTTAGAGATAGTGAAGTATGCATATGAAACAGCATAGTCCCAGTTCATACTATGCCACCCAAAGTGTAAAAATACCAGTACATTCTAAAGAGATTTCATCAGATACATGTTACTGAATCATGCAAAGCAAACATGACTTTTTTAAGCAGCAAGGCTATATTCTCACCATGAAACCTGTTAAGAGTTGCCATTTGCTATTTTTCAAATAGTAATTAAATCAGGGTATCTGAAGGTACCAGAATACTGAAAGAGTGTGAAGAAGCCTAGTGTACTTTAAGAGAAAGTAAATTTTCTCATCAAATGTACAGGTATCACCCTATCAGGATTATTTGTCACCTGGATTAATTTTTCCAGTGTGCTTCCTCAAGCATTCATTCCACATTTAAATAAAGAGCAAGATACAGTGACATATTCTGTCATTCACCTTATACCTTACATTTAATTTATACCTCAGCTCCCCTTATAGATTTGGACTTCAGAGTGGATTTCCCCTTTATAATCCACTCCACAGAAAGAGCTGGACAATTAACATAAGGTTTGACATTTATCCCAACACACCTTCCCTTTCCCCTATATCTTTATTCTTTGAGACAATCCTCACATTGTAAACATAGAGTTATCATCACCAGGGATCAGGGTGAAAAAAAAGTGGTCCCCCACCCCTTTGTCTAAGGAAAATGTAGATTTTCCATTTTAACAGAGAAACCCATGGATTTTGTGCTTTTGCAAAGAGCTCTGCAAGGGGCTGGGAAGAGTGAGAGGAGGGTGGTCAGGCAGGGGGTGCCATGTATGCACATGGCCACCAGGCATCCTGGATAGCAGCTCTCACAGGTAAGTCCGGCAGTCTTCAGGTGGGATGGAGACCCCCATAGGGAGGGAAAGAATCAGCTGGGCTGGGCAGGGCTGGGGCTGGGGCTGCTTCCCAGCTGGGAGATGCATAGGGCTTGGGGTCCGGGGCCAGAATGCGCAGCTGCAGGGTCCCAGCGGGGAACGACTCATCTGTGGGACGGTGCCGGCTCCCCACTGCTGTGTGCTCGCCCAAGGAGGGTAGGGGGGACCCGTGCCCCCCAGATTTGTGCTTGGGTTGGGGATGGGCTGTTCACTGCAGACTTAGGCTCCTCATTATGCTGCCCTTCCTCCAGGGCCTCTGCAGCCCAGCAGGTGCAACTTGGCTCTGCAGGGTGGAGTGGCGCCACGCGAGGAAGTTCCTTGCTGCTGTGAGCTCCAGCTACCCTATCTAGTGCTCCCTGCCCACACGGCAGCATGGGGTTGTGCTCCTCACTGCTGCCGCACGAGCAGGAGACGCTTTCCCAGGGCAGCGTAGGGCTTGTAGTGGCGAGGAGCTTCATCGTATGGCCCCGCTCTGCCCTGCCATGCTGGGGTGCACAAACTGGACTGTGGAGGCCCCAGGGGCAGGGCAAGCTGGGGAGCTGGAGCCCGCACCTGCCCCATACACAGATCTGGGGGGAACAGGTTCCCCTACCCCCTCCAGGACTGTACGCAGAGATGGGGAGCTGGTCCTACTCCCTGCCTAAGCTCAAAGCAGACAGGCAGCAGAGGGTGGGGAGCTGGGCTCTGCAGTCCGCTCTACTGCAGCAGCTGCTGCCTCCTGCAGGTAGCAGCCAGGGCTTGGGTGCTGCTGCAGAGGGCAGGAGGTGGTGGACCCAGGTCCCTGGCCCTGTAGTCTTGGCAGCTGGGGGCCCCCTCCGGCAAGTCTGGGTGGGACAGGGGCCTGTGGGTGAGGGCACTAGCAGGGTCTGAGGGCTGTGTGGGGGAATGAGGGGCACCAGCAGGACCTATGCCCTGGTGAGCTAAGGGGGAAGGGCGAGCTCTGATTTTCCTTGCTAAAAAATCCCAACTCAAATACCAAAATATATATATTTATGTTATTATAGTGACTGAGGCACTGGTAGGCTTCCAAATTGTTTTAAAATTGTAAATGTATCAGGAAAACATTGTGTTCAACTGATACCTATATATATAGTGATCTTTCATTTTAATCACAGATTTTGGGGTTATAATCAGAGAATTTGCGATTTTTTTATCAGGGAAAACCAGGATCCGTGATCATCGCTAACATCAAGAATTAAGTAGTACAGAGCTAGAGGAAGGTCAGTCAGTACACCCTTTATGAATTTCTTGGGGCAGATCTGTGTTTCCTGAAAGGAGAAAAAAATGAAACTTATACATTTTTCCAAATAGGTTTTTTGTCATCATTCTAATATAATAAAAGCTTTAGTTTGTCTGTCTGTTTGTCCATAACGCTTTATTTGCACCCTGATTGGTTGTCTCAGCAACCAAGCACAAAGCTGAGTGAAATAACCTATCAGAGTGCTGCAAGAGTGTTCTGGACAGGAGGTGGTGGAGGCGGCACGATGGAGTGCTGCCATGACAGTGAGGACAGAGGTGGGATGAGGCCAGCACTGCTGACCTGCCCCCCCACCCAGCCTTGCTCCCTGGAGGTGGCAGCAACGGAGCAGATGAAGCAGGGGGGGCTGGGGCCACCTTCCCCCCATCCAGGGCGCTGGTCTCTGGAGGCAGTGGTGGCAGGGGGTGCTGGCCGAGGGGGATGGAGGGGAGAGCAGGGCATGCTTCCCCCCTCCACTCTTGGGAGGAGGTGGCGGCGCAGGGTGGTGGCACTCTGTTCCGCCTCTCCCCCCCCCACCCCCACCCCCCCGGTATTCCTGATGGGTTAAAAGTCTGTAACCACTGAAAATGTCACTCCTTCCCCAACAACCAGACCCCTTCCTCATTTTGGAGGGTCTGAACCTTTTCATATTCCTGGTTTACAGATGTGACTTAGATTCAGAAGTACAAAATGGGAGCTTTGGAAAAAGGGAATAAATAGCCTAATAAGAAAGATTGGCATAAACCTCTTCTTGATATCCACTTACTACATTTTTAACTAAGCTTTTCTGTAGAAGATAAAAGGTAATTGTTTTAAGGGTTTAGTGGCTTTGACTGAAATGAACAGAAAATTCAACACTAATTTTGGTACTGATAGAGTTGATCCAAAACCCCTCTAAATTAGTACCTTTATTGCCATAAATTTTATGTCCAGTTTCTTCTGCTGAAATTCTTTCAATTTTATAGTATATTCTGTTAACAAATACTGTTTTGCTGTAAATAAGGATGAGGAAGAAGAAAAAGAAAAAAGTATGATTCAGTTTAGCATCAGATTTGCTCTTTTTGACAATAAGTTTGCATTTACAACCTGCTGTTATTTACTATATAATCCAAGCCACATGCTGGAGCCTTAATGATTGGTTGTCAGATGTGCTGGCAAACCTGGAGTTTAAAGTCAATAGTAGCTGTGGAAGCTCAGTACCTTTAAAAAAATTAGACTCTTAATGTTCAATATAAAAAAAAATGACAGTAAAAATGGCACTTATTTTCTCTATATACCTGCTCCCTTTGAATAGGGAGCTTTATTATTTAAAAAATATTACCACTCTTGCTTTGCAGCGTACACATAGACAAGAGAAGATCAGGCAGTATTTTATAGTTTATGCATAACTGAAGATGATCTACAGAAGAAAAATTAAAAATGAGATTTGTGTATTTCTCTTTCACTAACCAAGGCATAAAAGCATTCATCACACACAAAAAATGTTCTTATTATGAAATTATCTTGCTATATTCTGTCAGACTCTTACTGCTGTCACAACATACATCACTCTAAAATCTCTTCAGCAACCCAGGATATAAGTGTTTCACAAAGGGGTGCAGGGGGAGGGGGAAAAGAAATGGAAATACAGGTTTTCCTCGCTTTGTACTGTTCATGCATTCCCGGAAAATGGCGCATAACTTGAATTGGCATAAAGGGAATCCATTTTACAATGTAACAAGAGCTGGTAGAAATGAAAAAACAAAATGTAAAATTGAATCAAGAGACCTATTTGCTTGCATTTGCAATGTGCTACAAACTTGTTAAAGTGTTTCTTTATTAACTTATAAAGATGTGTTATGTTAATTTTTGTTTTAAATAACATTTATCCTCAGAATGTCAGTATGATACCTGACCCTAGTTTATTATTTGCTGCAAACACTTTGAGAAAATGTTGAGAACTCAAATCAGTCATAAATGGCTTCTTTATCAAATATCTGCCATATGTATAGTGCACACAGAAAAAGCATGTAGAAGTTGCCAAATAATTCTTTCGAAAGACAGATAACATGAGAATAAAGATTAGCTATATAACTTTTGTTCATACTTTCCTTACATGCATGCACTGTGACACTGTCTTTAATTACATTATCATACGCAGTTGTTCCCATAGTACCCTTATCTTGTTGAACAATGGTTCTGCCCCTGTATTGCACTCCAAACTTAACTTTCAGGTTTTGGTATTTTGTAGAGCAGTCCCTCTTGGTAAAAATGTTAATCTGTGTTCAAAGTGGTGTTAGAATGATGTTGTCATGATGGTCCATGAATTATGTGAGAGGCAAGGATTATTTTAGGATGATATATCTTATCAGACCAACTGCATGGTTGGAATAAAGTTAGAGAATCGCCAATGAAGAATATCTGTCATTCAAAAGCATGTCTAAAGCTCAACCATGCAGTTGGTCTGAAAAAAGAGATCACCTGAAAAAGACGCTTGCCTGTCTTTGTTCAAATTATTCACACTTTCACTCTTATAGAGAACACTTGCTAAACTAGCCATTCATGATTTCTGTTTCTCCACTTTTGAATTCTGTTCTGCCATATGAAATCTTAGTCAAATAATACATGCTCTTTCCCAACTAAATGCCTGAAACTAAAGTTCCTCTCTTGGTGACAACGTTGTATAAAAAGCGCTACTTTTTATTTTACACCTAGCTAGTGGCTGTATTACCAAAGAGCTATGGAATAACAACTCCACAGTAAATTAAGTAAATTAAGCTTCCCAGAACTTTTTAAGTACACATTCATTCATGAGAGAGAGAGAGAGAGAGAGAGAGAGAGAGAGATGTGGTCTAAAATAATACCATTTTAGTAACTTTTTACTGTACTGATATTCCCAAACCAAGATATGCAATAGCCTGAGGAGGACTTTCAGATAGATTTGGTCAGGTGGCAATGTTCTTGGATGTCCAATAAAATAGGAGGTAAGAAGTACTCCAGAATAGGATTGGAAGTTGTCCACTGTGAGAAAAAAAGTTAGATAACTGGTTACAGTCAATTTGAAGGTCTAGATCTGATAGTTACAAACTAAAAGGTTAATGTTTTTGGAAGTTATGAGCTTATGAAAACTTGCAGTAATAAAACTGTTACGTTACCTAAATTACGAAGTTGCTACCAGGCATCCACTATAATAATAATAATGAATGTTTTTATACAGTCAAATTGTTGACTAACAGGTAACTTCTCATTTAAAAGGTTTTGATCTTCACTTGTACCAGTCCAACTCCTTTAAGGCATACTGTAGTGTATGTGGGGTAGAATCAGATTCAGCCCACAACTACTCCCACCGACAGATCAACACATGTAATTTTGGACTTGGCAGCTCCATGGAACTGCTATTTACCTGGTGGGATCCATCCCACGACTGGGCGGTACATATTGAGGGCTATAGATTGTACAGAAAGGACAGAGTGGGGAAAAGGGGGGGAGGGGTTGCGCTCTATGTTAAGGAGCAATATACATCAACCCTCATCAAGACAGAATCAAAGGATGAGGAAGTAGAAGGACTGTGGGTTAGGCTACATGGGGGGCAAGGAGAAAAGGATTTGGTGGTAGGGGTCTGCTACAGACCCCCACATCAAGGGGAAGAAATAGATTTGGGGCTCCTGAGGCAACTCTCAGAGACCATAAAAGCTAAAGAGGCGGTGGTCATGGGGGACCTAAACTACCCGGACATCTGCTGGGAGACACAGACAGCAAAGTCCCACCGCTCACGCAGGTTTCTAACCTGTGTACAGGACCTCCACCTGATGCAGGAGGTACATGGTCCCACTAGGGGGAATGCCTTACTGGATCTGGTATTGGCAACGGGGGATGACATAGTAGGGGACCTACAGATCGGTAGCCATCTGGGGGACAGTGATCACCTAAAAGTACAATTCAACATAAGGCGTCGAGTGGGTAAGGTAACCAGTAGGGTGAACGTGCTGGACTTTAGGAAAGCTGATTTCAGCGAACTCAGGCGATTAGTGAAGGATGCACTGCAGAGTAGTAGTTTTGAAATGATGGGAGCCCAAGAAGGGTGGCTGTGCCTTAAGGAAGCTATCCTTCTCGCACAAAGCGAGACGATCCCCGTGCGAGGTAAAAGAGGGAAAGGGGCCAGGAGGCTTCCCTGGCTGACCAGAGAAATCCAGGGCAGACTAAGGGCCAAAAGGGGAGCACATAAAAAGTGGAAACAGGGAGAGATCACCAAAGAGGAATATACCTCTTCTGCTCATGCTTGTAGGGAGGCAGTTAGACAGGCCAAAGCTACCATGGAGCTGAGGATGGCAACCCAAGTAAAAGACAATAAGAAATTGTTTTTTAGATATATAGGGAGTAAAAGGAAGGCCCAGGGAGGAATAGGACCTCTGCTAAATGGGCAGAAACAATTGGTGACGGACAGAGGGGACAAGGCTGAACTCCTCAACGAGTTCTTCGCTTCAGTGTTCCTAAGCGAGAGGCATGACAAGTCTCTCACTGGGAGTGTAGGGAGGCAGCAGCAAGGCACCAGACTTCCATGCGTGGACCCTGAGGTGGTGCAGGGTCACTTGGAGGAACTGGATGCCTTTAAGTCGGCAGGCCCGGATGAGCTCCATCCGAGGGTACTGAAGGCACTGGCCGACATCATTGCAGAGCCACTGGCGGGAATATTTGAACGCTCGTGGCGCACGGGTCAAGTCCCAGAGGACTGGAAAAGGGCCAGTGTGGTTCCCATTTTCAAGAAGGGGAGGAAGGAGGACCCGGGTAACTATAGGCCAGTCAGTCTCACCTCCATCCTTGGCAAAATCTTTGAGAAAATCATCAAGGCTCACATTTGTGAGAGCCCGGCAGGACAAATTATGCTGAGGGGAAACCAGCACGGGTTCGTGGCAGGTAGATCGTGCCTGACCAATCTAGTCTCTTTTTATGACCAGGTCACAAAACGCCTCAACGCAGGAGGAGGGGTGGATGTCTTATACTTGGACTTCAGGAAGGCCTTTGATACGGTATCCCACCCCATACTGGTGAACAAGTTAAGGGGCTGTGACTTGGATTACTGCACAGTCCGGTGGGTGGAGAATTGGCTGGAGGGTCGCACCCAGAGAGTTGTGGTGGATGGGTCGGTTTCGACCTGGAAGAGTGTGGGCAGTGGGGTCCCGCAGGGCTCGGTGCTTGGACTGATACTCTTTAATGTCTTCATCAGCGACTTGGACGAGGGGGTGAAATGTACTCTGTCCAAGTTTGCAGATGACACTAAGCTATGGGGCGAAGTGGACACACCGGAGGGCAGGGAACAGCTGCAAGCAGACCTGGACAGGTTAGACAAGTGGGCAGAAAACAACAGAATGCAGTTCAACAAGGAGAAATGCAAAGTGCTGCATCTAGGGAGGAAAAATGTCCAGCACACCTACAGCCTAGGAAATGACCTGCTGGGTGGCACGGAAGTGGAAAGGAATCTTGGAGTCCTAGTGGACTCCAAGATGAACATGAGTCGGCAGTGTGACAAAACCATCAGAAAAGCCAATGGCACTTTATCGTGCATCAGCAGATGCATGACAAATAGGTCCAAGGAGGTGATACTTCCCCTCTATCGGGCGCTGGTCAGACCGCAGCTGGAGTACTGCGTGCAATTCTGGGCGCCGCACTTCAAGAAGGATGCGGATAACCTGGAGAGGGTCCAGAGAAGGGCCACTCGTATGGTTAAGGGCCTGCAGGCCAAGCCCTACGAGGAGAGATTAGAGAAACTGGACCTTTTCAGCCTCCGCAAGAGAAGGTTGAGAGGCGACCTGGTGGCTGCCTATAAGTTCATCGGGGGGCACAGAAGGGAATTGGTGAGTATTTATTCACCAAGGCGCCCCCGGGGGTTACAAGAAATAATGGCCACAAGCTAGAGGAGAGCAGATTTAGATTGGATATTAGGAGGAACTTCTTCACAGTTCGAGTGGCCAAGGTCTGGAACGGGCTCCCAAGGGAGGTGGTGCTCTCCCCTACCCTGGGGGTATTCAAGAGAAGGTTGGATGTGTATCTAGCTGGGGTAATGTAGGCCCAGCACTCTTTCAAGACCAGGTTTTGATCTTCACTTGTACCAGTCCAACTCCTTTAAGGCATACTGTAGTGTATGTGGGGTAGAATCAGATTCAGCCCACAACTACTCCCACCGACAGATCAACACATGTAATTTTGGACTTGACAGCTCCATGGAACTGCTATTTACACTCCAAACAGGAGGCTGCAGGGAGCTACTGAAGATCTTGGTTTACTTATTATACCCCAAAGCATACAGGGTCCTGCATAGATTCAGTGGAAAATGGTTGCTCTTGATTGATCAGGCCCTACACAAAAGCCAGTCATCTCTAGCCTATTGTCATTTATTGAACATGGCTATTAAAGCAGAGTAAACTGACAGGATCTAAATTATCAACTATTTATTACAGCAATGTCTTGTTGGTAATGTAAGAGAATATGTAATGGTCTTGTTATGTAAAAGAATATGCCATAGTAACTCTTTATGCACTGAAGAGGATTAGGTGGGGAATTGCTGAAATTTAGTCCATTGATTTTACTGCCATTTCTTAAAGTGAAAGATACTAAACTGATGACCTAGGAAAAAGGTATCATTTTGGAACCAAGAGTTCTAGTTATTTGTATGCCATTAAGTACCAAGAATTGTTCTCTAATGAGACTTGCTAGTAATAGAATATGCTAATAATAATTTGGCTATGTGGGTCTGTGGAGAAATCCCCCTCTCTGCCACTCACCTGGGACAAACTAGATGACCCGTGTATCTCCTGGGTCTCTGTGGTACTGGCTGGTCAGTCAGGTCACCAATGCAGGTAAAATTCGTAGGGGGAGGGGAGTGGGCTTTCTTCATCTGGAGGGCATTTTGAAGAGCCACAAGCAGTGCACCTCCAGGCTCTGGCTTGGATGATTCTCTGGAAGTAATGACCTGTAAACTAGCCAGAAGTCTAGAAATACATATAGGCAGTTGCGTTTAATAGGATTATTGAATCCAATATCTGCAAAGGCTCAAACGACTTTTGTTTGCTCAAAGTGTATTTCTAACTTCTATACTACCCCCCAGCCCCCCCGCTCCACCCCACAGAAGTATCAAGTTACAGCATGCCTGGCTGTGGTGCTGGGAGAGGGAAGAAGCAGGCCTTTTGCTCCCTTCACTTGGCTAATGAAGTTGGGCTAGGCTTTTTATTTTCCTCCAGTATCTGAGGTTATCTTTGGATGCTTCAGGCTACAGAAGCACCCCAGAATCCCATGGTGGGTTTAGCACCCACAAGGTCTACAAGGTTTGCGTACCCTGGGGGGCACAGAACCCTGACAGCAACTAGACCCCAGCTGGTGGCAGCAGTTACTCCTGGCTTGTGGGTGTGCTCCAGGAAGGGGGTCGGCAGGCTGTAGGTGCCCCAGGGGAGGCACCCAAAGTGCAGTTAGGGTTGGGCACAGTGAGGTGGGTGGCTCAGAATAATAGCACCCCCTACTGTCCCATCACAGGGTCAAACTAGACTAAAGCTATGCCTCAGAGCAAATCATAGAAAATTAGGGTTGGAAGGGACGTTAGGAGGTCATTTAGTCCAACCCCTGCTCAAAGCAGGACCAGCCCCAATTAGATCATCCCAGCCGGCGCTTTGTCTAGCTGGGTCTTAAAAACCTACAAGGATGGAGAGTCAACAACCTCTCTGGGTAACCTGCTCCAATGTTTTACTATCTTCCTAGTGAGAAAATTCTTCTTAATATCTACCCTAAACTTTCTGTGCTGCAACTTGAAACTGTTGCTTCTTGTTCTGTCAGCTACCACCACTGAGAACAGTTTAGTTCCAAACCCTACTTCAGGTAGTTGAAGGCTGCTATTAAATCCTTTCTTAGTCTTCTCTTCCCCAGACTAAATAAACCCAGTTCCCTCAGCCTCTCCTCAGAAGTCATGTGCCATTGCCCCCTCACTATTGCCCTCTGCTGGACTCTTTCTAATTTGTTCACATCTATTCTGTAGTGGGGGGGCCCAAAACTGAACACGGTACTCCAGATGTGGCCTCACTGGTGCTGAATAGAAGGGAATAATCATTTCCCTTGCCCTGCTGGCAACACTCCTACCAATGAGAAGGTTGGATGTGTATCTAGCTGGGGTAATGTAGGCCCAGCACTCTTTCCTGCTTATGCAGGGGGTTGGACTCGATGATCTATTGAGGTCCCTTCCGACCCTAGCATCTATGAATCTATGAATCTATGAATGCAGCCCAGTATGCTGTTAACTTTCTTGGCAACAAGGCCACACTGTTGGCTCATAGCAGAGCTGACCCAAGCAGGGTGTAGGGCCTGAGGCAAATCAGCCCATGTGAGGCCCTGCCCCTGCTCCGATCCCATGGGCTCTGGACCCAAAGAAGCTGCCATCACCATCAGTGGGTGGTGGTGGGGGAGTAGCGAGTGGCTGGACATGGAGCCACCACTCCACCCAACTCTGCGCCACTGCTGCTCCCCGGTCACCCCAATTTGCCCACCCCCACAACCAGGGACAGCCCTGGCTCATAGTCAGCTTATTGTCCACTGTTAGTCCCAGGTCCTTTTCTGCAGAGCTGCTGCCCAGTCAGTCAGCCCCCCAGCCTGTAGTGGTGCATGGGATTATTCCTTCCAAAGTGCAGGGCTTTGCACTTGTCCTTGTTGAGCCTCATGAGATTTCTTTTGGCCCAGTCCTCCAATTTGATTAGGTCACTCTGATTCCTAGCCCCACCCTACTTCCCCCAGGTAGGTGTCATCTGCAAACTTGCTGAGGGTTCATTTTATGCCATCTTCCACATTGTTGATGAACATATTGAACAAAATTGGCCCCAGGGCCAACCCCAGGTGCACGCCACTTGATACAGGCTGCCAACTAGACATCATGTCATTGATTACTACCCTCTAAGCCTAATGCTCCAGCCAATTTTATATCCACCTTACAGTCCATTCATCCAGCCTGTACTTCCTTAGCTTGCTTGTGAGAATGTTGTGGGAGACCATATGAAAAGCCTTGCTAAAGTCAAGGTAGTTTCCCCACATCTACAGAGCCAGTCATCTCCTCATAGAAAGCAATCAGATTGGTCAGGTATGACTTGCCCTTGGTGAATCCATGCTGACTTCTGAATCTCTTTCCTCTCCAAGTGTTTAAAAATAGATTCCTTGAGGATCTGCTTCATGCTTTTTTCAGGGACTGAGATGAGGCTGACTGGTTTGTAGTTCCCTGGATCCTCCTTGTTCCCTTTCTTATATATGGGTACTATGTTTGCCCTTTTCCAATCATCCAGGTCCTCTCCTGATAGCCATGAGCTTTCAAAGATGATGGCCTGTGGCTCTGCAGTCATACCAGCTAACTCTCTCAGCACCCTCAGTTGCATCTCATCTGACCCCGTGCACTTGTATATGTCCAGCTTTTCTAAACAGTCCCAAACCTGTTCTTTCTCGACTGTTGGCTTCTCACTTTCTCCCTAAACTGTGCTGCAAGGTGCAGTAGTCTAGGAGCTGACCTTGCCTGTGAAGATTGAAGTGAAAAAGGCATTGAGTACTTCAGCATTTTCTGTATCCTCTGTCACTAGGTTGCCTACTCTATACAGTAAGGGATCCACACTTTCCCTGATCTTCCTCTTGTCACTGGCATACTTGTAGAAACCCTTCTTGTTACCAGTGGTTGGCAACCACCCACAGATGCTGCCAGCAGTGTTGGTGGTGAGGTAGGGGTGGCAAATGGCAACTGTCTGCAGGCACTGCTGGCAGCATCGGTGGCACTTCTCTGAGGGGGTGCACTGCCAATCTCAGGGGGTGCACATGCAGCCCAATCCACCCCCTACATGTCACCATGCACTCACAAATAGCCTGGGCTTTCTGTTCAGGCTTCCTTCACAACAGCCTGGCCTCTCTGCTCAGCCCTCATCCTCAATAGCCTGACCTCTCTGCTCAGGCCCTTCTCTACTGTCTTAATGATCTGGCCTTATCTACTCAGGTCCTTGTTGTTGATAGCTTGGTTCTGGTGGCTCAGGCCCGTCTTATGCCTTAGGTCTGGCTCTGGGATGCTCAGGTCCTCTTTTAGATCTGGCTCTAGCCAGCTCAGATGTTTAATAGCCTGGCCTTGGCTCTCAGGCCATATCCTGGCCTACGAACTCAGGCCTTCTTTACAACAGCCTAGCCTCCCTGCTTAGGCTTCCTTCTATTCCCTGGGACCCCTTGGCCCTCCTGGCCCCCTGGTTTTTATTGGACCTCTTGCTTTTCTTTCAGGGTGTGCTCCCTTGGTTTTTCCCTTCCATGAGGTAACCCACTCCACAAGGCTTTCTCTGGGGCCCTGCTCAACTGGCCCCTTACTCTCAGCCTCAGCTGGGTTAGGGATCCTTGTGGGGTCTCTTGGAGCCTCCTCCATCCCCAGTCTCCTGTCCTCCTGTTAGAAATATTATTAAAAATGTATTATCAATAAGTCTTGTTAAAACAGTGCAGCTGTCAGCCCTCCCTGGTGAGAGAACTGGGAGAGCTACTGAGAGCTCTTTGTATTAAGGTATCACTCTCTCTTTGTTTTGCAAAGTTACTATCTCTTTGTTACAGTAAAGCATATACTCCTCAGCTTTTCTCATGCAGATAAGAGTAAATTGCAATTCTAGCCTTGAAGCAAGGAAAATTTAAACTTTTGTAACCTCAGATACTTTCTACCCATGCGCAATAATCTAATACATATAAGCCTATCCGCCCCGCATACTTAAGTAGTTAATTATAATACACATGCGACGTATGATTTAACGTATTCACATACATGTTTGTATGAATCGGAAATGAGTTGTAAAAGTTCCTCCTTCTGCACACGTGGTCAGGAGAGAGGGGATAAAGCCAGCTGAGCAGTTTCCCTCGGGGGCAGCAGAGTGTTTGATCTTTTGTCTCTCTCTCTGACCCTATTTGCAAATATATACCTTTTGTGTTGCTAATAGAGTGTGTCTGTGACTGAGAGTTTTTTTCCGCCTCCCGAGAAACGAACCGCGATTTTTACATCACTCCAATCATTGCAATGACTTCCTGGAGCAATGGTACTCCATCCCCAAGAGTGCTGCTCATGTTGCTCCACTGCTGTAACTGTCAGGTCACAGCTCTCTGCCTAGACTGAGGACCTGACCAAACCCAGCCTTCCTCAGCCAGTTCCCTGCCCCAGCAGTCACATGAGGCATCTCATTACCTCTACCTGTCAGTCTTTTAACCTACAGGCTGTTCTACTGAGGACCCGCCTCACCTGCCGGGCTTCCTCAGTTTCACTGGCTTGCCTTAAAGTGGCAGGCACAATCAGTGCCCTGATACACTGTCCATGACAGTGCTCGTCATGCAAGCTATCCCACCAAGTCTCTGTTATTCCAATTACATCATAGTTCTATGACTATGTGAAGACTTCTAATGCTTCCTGCTTGTTTCCCAGGCTCTGTGCATTTGTGTATGGGCACCTAAGGTAACTAATCGATTTCCCTGATTTCTCAGGAAGAATGAGAGCACCTCCTCTGTTGCCCCTCCTGCTGGCTTCTCCTCGACCTCCAGGTCTCCCACTTATGCACTTAGCTCAGGGCTTTGGTCTCCATCCCCCAGTGAACCTAGTTTGATCACAAGAAGATTAAGGACAGAGGCACACAAACATGTTTAAGAAAACACTTTTCACAGAACAACTTCTTGCTTTCTGAATTCACCATCCTCATGCTCAGGGGAAATTTACAAAATGCCTTCAAATGGCAGGCCTGGGGGAGGGGGGGAAATAATAAGCTGGTTGGACACGAAGAACCAAGGACTAAACACAGGCATTGACTTAATGGCTCATTAAAATTCTACCCAGATCCTACTAATCTCTCCACTCTACATGTGTTAAGGTTCCTTTCCACATTTTAATGGTCTAGATCAGTGGTTCTCATCCCACAGGCTATATGCAGCCCAATTAGCACACTGCTGCTGCCCATGTGACATCCCGTTAAAAAAAAAAAAAGACATTTGACAGTGTAGAAATGAGTGGTATTACAGAATATTGATTTGTACTGCATTACTGTCAGATAACAGATACAAATCATTTTAAAATGAATACACAGGAAGTGAGTTGTGTGGGTATGGCCCACATAACACGTTGAGAGGTGCAAGTGTGGCCCACTGTGCCAAATAGGTTGAGAACCACTGGCCTAGATCATCTACTAATCAAGCTATCCTTTCTTCCACTTTTCTGTTGGTTATCAACTTTTGGGAATCTTGCTATGCCAGTTTCACAGCCCTGTAGGCTATTTTAGCCCTAGCTGAGCCTCACTGAGGTCTGAGAAAAATGCAATGCATTGCATTTGAAAGCTTGACTCATGTCTATCTCAACCATGTTCCAGTAATGGATATCACTCAAACACATCCTTTCTTCTCACATAGTTAAAGCCTTGAAATACTACAGTAAGTAGTGATAAGGCATATCTTTTACTCTTCCAACCTGTGTAGAGTTATTTTGAATAGTAACATTAGGTATCCACTCAGCAATATGTACAGGATTGGTAACTGGGGTTATTTCTAAACCAAGGATAAACCAAGAATATATTGTTTAATCCTTGTGCAAAAGTGTTTTTGAAGTCAAGACTGGAGCATTTCAAAGTATGCATCTGGTACTGTTTTCAGCTGACATCAGTGGGAGACTTTTTCTTCTACTGCCATAAAGATCAGTAGGTTTACAGCACTACACAAAATCTGCTTTGTTGCAATGAATCACAGTTTGGTTCAGGTGTGGCAGCTGCCTAACAGGAAGTTTGTCTTGTTAGTCTTATGACACAGTAAATTCTGTATGTACAATCTAGTTCACTAAGTTTATGGCTGGGAGCCACTTCTGACTAGAAAAGCCAAGTCATTGCTTTCCCGTGAGGCCTTGGGCAAATTACTTTAATAAAACTGTTTCCTTCCCTTTAAAACAGAGATAAATACATCACCCATCAGGCAAACAAGATCCTGGGCAAACTTTCCCCCCGGCTCTGCCCAATCTCATCCAGTCCTGGCTCAGCCCTCTCCTAGTTCAGCAGATGTGATGGTGGTGAATCTTTAGGTCCCCGTTTTACTAGCAGAGGGGGAAAAACTGTTGCATATGCTTTGTATGTGGTTTCCAAAAGCTAATAATATGGTATCAAAACCAGTTTCCTCAAAAACAACAAACCCAGCTTTTCTTAAGGAGAATTACATCCTTGACAAATCATGTTGGAAAGACTAGCTTTTTTTTTTTTTTAGCCTCCTTTCTAGTAACTTGTAATTTGGTCCTCCTACTCTTAACTGTGCTGCTTTTCAACTGTGCTTACAATATGTTTTCAATCAGTGTGCTTTTTTATTTAAATTTTTCCTTTTATAAAAGATTCTTGTCCAGGCTAACTCTGGTTCCCTGGAATGTATGGTACAGACATTGGAGGAAGCACTAAAAAGGGATACTTGATGATTTGTGAAAAAACCCAAGTTCTCTGAGCAGGTGGTAAGTACATAATAATTATACATATGGTGGCATTAGAAATTAGAACTTCTGGATCAGTAGTGCTCAGGCTTTTACCCTGTAGACTGGATGGGCAGTGCATGTTCCATCAGTGGGCTAGATCTAGCCTGTAGCCCCAACCTGTCACCCAGGGCAAGTATGATGGCCATACTGGGGGCGAGGGGGCAGGAGCATAGGGAGCAGCTTAGCCTTGATCCAGCCACACAGAGGGAAGAGGGTGTGGCCTAGCCCCAACCTGGCTGCACAGAGAGAAGGAAGTCTGGCCTGGCCTTATCTGGCTGTGGAGGTAAAGAACATGGGAATTTGGCAGTAAGGAAGGGTGTTGGTATTAATGGCCACTTCTCCCCTGCTGCCAAATTTCCTGACCTGTGGGGAGTCCCATGAGCCAAATCCCATGGCTCTGCAGACTGTATTTGACCCATAGCCTGGAGGTTGAGCACCTGTGTTCTAGATGATTTGTTAGTTTATTCTTTGCCCCAGGATAGTAGATTTTTTTTTCTTCCCTAAAGTATGTTTCTAGTCCTCTGGATTTTTTGTTTCATGTAGATTATTCTAGTATACACTGCAGGTGTTGAACAGATTCAAGTAAAACAAAGTTGTCAAATAAAAAGCAACTGTTATCAAGTTTGATTATGTTGTTCTAAGAAGGCAAACTATCTTCCTTCTGTTAGTTTATGTATTTGCTAAATAGCTTAAATAACTTTGTGGGTGCTTTGGTTTCTGTTTAAAAGCTAACAGCTCTAAAATGGGATAAGGAAGAAGGCTGCTCTTATTTTAAGACAGCATGGTACATCAGGAGATCTGGGCTTCATTCCTGGCTCTGACAAAGTTTTCTTTTGTAACCTTGGACCAACCAGCTTGTTCACCCTGGGAAAACTTTTCAAAAGAACTTAAGTCCAATCTTTTAAACTGATACCACTTGTGAGAGGGGGAAGATCATGCGGCCAGTCACAATGCCAGCCCACCCCTCCGTCCAAGGCAGTCCACCCTGTCTCGCCTGCCATGACTTGCTGTTCAATAATACAAAATAAAATAAGTGGGAAGCTGCCCATTTAATGCCTGATGCCTTGGGGTCTACACACAGCTCTGACCTTCCCTTTCCATGTCCCATGTCTCACAGATGTCATCCAAAATTATTAGTTGCTTCAACCAGAAGCTGAGCCAAACTCTGCCCCTTGCTGGATCTCTCACAGTCTTCTCATTCATGCTAACCCCTCTCACAGGGCCTCATTCACTCTGCTCCCTCTCACAGGGTCTCTTTCACACTGCCCCTTACTGGGCCACTCTCAACCCATTCTGCTCCTTTGAGCGGCCTTTAGGCTATCATGCTTGCCTACATATACTCCAGGTGATCCCCTTGCAGCTCTTCAGGTGCCTCTTGCAGCTTTCTCTACCAGTGATAGTCCTTATGCCTAACACTAGGCCAACTTTAGCCACAAGCCCCTCTCCGGGCACTCGGCTTTTCATGCCCCCTTCCTGGGGCCACTCTCTATCCCCTCACTGGGACCAACTCTATGCCTTCCTTTCTGGGTCTGGGGTCTTACACCCCCAGGGACTCAGGTGCCTTTCCCTCAGTGTGCCTGGTCCCATTGTCTGATCTATAACCCACTGGGTAGTGGGGACTAGAGTTATAAGGCACCCCTACTTGCCTTTCACTGGTGAGGCAACTGGCCTGACATTTCTGGGGAGCTACCCTGCCATGGGTAGCCCCATCAGGCTATCCTTCCCCAGCAGGGTGCAGTTTCAAGTCATACCCAGGACCGGGAGCCTCCTGCTATCCTCATAGCTCCTGCCATTACTTCTAAAGTGTTCCTGAGAATCCACTCAGCCAGATGTTGTTCTGCTGGCTGCCAGCAGCAGACAGCTGGCTCAGCCCTGAGTGCCTGAGCTAAAATGGAATCTGCTCAGCTCTCGCCTTCATTTACATGGCCCTCAGTGGGTCATGTGATGGCATCCTCTGGGCTGGCCTGCACCTGCTGGCTGCCCTGCTGCCACTCAAAGCCCTTAAAGTGACAGGCACCAAAGGTATACTGTCACACCACCAATAAAGGAAAGGTTTTAAAGGCAGTTCCCTGGTTATGGAAGTTAGTTGTTTTCTTATCCAGATTTTACCCTCATTGGTTGTGTTTTACCCACCAATTTCTTTCCAAATGTTCTTTGGTTTTCTTTTTGCTTTATCAATAAATTTTACAAGCTTGCCAGAGATGAAACACAAATCTTCTCCCATTCTTTGAGCAGTCTGCATTATTGATCAATGTCTGCATAAAGTAAATTTGCTGCAGCATTGACCTGTTTGTACAGATGGCCTAGTATGGATCTTCTCGGCATTATGGCAGCCTGATTTGTATTGATTGGATTGTAAATTTAGCATGCAGATTTCTTTCATTAAATTTCAGTGTTGATCTAGGAAACAGATTCCAGGAAACAATTATATTACTTCAGTTTAAATAAAAAAATAATTGCATTATAGGCTGTGTCATGACTGAAAACAGGACTCTGCTACTATAAAGAAGCTTTTAATTTAATAAACTCGTTTGAATTGGATTTCAGCATATGTTCACTAAAAATGGTGCCTTGTAATCTATGCTGTTTTAAAATCTTGCAAAAGGCTCTGCTAGCCTGCCCCTCATCACTGCCCCAGATTGTTCAGTGAATGGTTATTTGTGTTGTCAGGAGGGTAAAGATCAAATGAGATATTTTTGTTTCTGAATGGTGACAACATACCATTGTTTCTTCTTTAAGGTTAGTGACCATCAGGGTGAAGGCAGAAGAAACCCCCACTCTTTGTGCCAGATTAGAACACATCTTTGTCAAGCTGTGAGTGTCAGGACAGGTGACTGTCTTGACTGGATGACAAGCTGGAGCAGGCTTCTAATGCATAGAAGCACACAATGAAGTGGTTAAAGCAAAATCAGTTCAGACATTGGACATTTTAATCCTTGTTAGCAGAGTAGATCTATATTTGACTGCAAGCTGTGCTAATTTTAGCACCATGTAAAAACTTATTTGAACATAATCTCTTCTCCTGCCCCCTTCCACCCCCTGGAATCCAACAATTGCTTTAGGTCATTTTTGTAATAGAATATTTTTTTAGGAATGCTATGTTTTCTATAGTTAAATTATGATGCTGAAAATAAGCCATGCATTTGAGAATTCTGACACACTATGAACAATGGCATGTGTGTGGAAGTTTTTTTCTCTTGGCACTAACGTAAGGATTTCGCTGCCTGAAGTACACAGGTTAAAATAATCAGTGGGAGCACTGATCAGCCATTTAGTTTCTAAGAAAATAGATTAGGACACTCGTGGATTTATGTTCTGATTGCAATATAGTGGATGCAGCTCTGAAAAGAAATACTGGAGCTTTCACATGTAGTGTTTGTATTTTTAGATTTTCTACATGCAAATCTAGGGACATCTACCATGTTTAGGAAATTATTTCCTTAGATTTCCTCTTCAAAATGCTAAATGAGTATTGGCTGTATCTTTCTTACAAAAGAATAGCATGGTGTAAGCCATTGGCGAGGTTGACTCGTTGCTTTCATTATAGAACAAGATCATTAATCAAATAAAATTATTTTTTAACCCAGAAAAATTTTTCCCGCCTGTACTTCCAAAATCAACAAGCCTGAATGTTATCTCTGCTCTTGTACTCATTTCTTCAGAGCTGACCGTCTCAACCCAAGACTCTGGATCCAGCCCCCATATCTAGTTTTGGGATAGTCCCAATAGTATGGGCCTTACAGTTCAAGTGCAGTCTTAGGGCATTTTTACACATGCTCTGGGGGCGGGGAGCAGGGTGGGAACTCTTTAATTAGAGCAGCTCCAACAGCTGCTTGAATTAAAACACCCACAGTGTCTTGTGTATCAGTGTCCCCGTGCTTCAAAATGGTGGTGGGGGCACTTTAGCTAAAGGTCATCAAATGAGCTTTAGTTAAAGCACTTCTGTTGCCATTTTGATGTGTGGGGATGCTGATACACAAGAAGTGGAGGCTGGCTGGAGTGTGCTAATTAGCATGCTCCAGCAAACTCAATTAATTGAGTTTGCTCTGATGCACTATAATTACAGTGTGCACTATAATTACAGCTCTTCTCTGGACTCTCTCAGCCTCCAACAAGTCTACAGGCACCCTTAGATTTGGGTTTTCCAGAACAAGTGTGATCCAAGACAGCCATTAATTATACAGGTTTTCCTGAATAACTAACAGACTTTTAAAATATGGTACTGGTCTGAGAAATGATTCTATAAACCTGATGTAGGTAGGTTTCATTTTTACCCAGCCATAAAGATTCTGTATTAAATGTCTCCTCTAACTGCTGATCCCAGTCAGCAACCAAAGAGCTGGGAGTCAAATGGAATTCCACAACGATGAAAGTTACAAGTCCAGATTCATAGATTGTAAGGAGCTGGAAGGGACCTCACAAGATTATTGGGTCCAGCCCCCCCTGCACTAGACAGGAAAGAAAACTGGGGTCAGGTGACCCCAGTGAGGTGACCGTCTAGTCTCCTCCTGAAGATTTCCAGGGTAGGTGATTGCACCACCTCTGGAAGGAGCTTATTCCACAGTCTGGACATTTTAACTGTGAAGAATTTTTTTCTAGTGTTAAGCCAGAAACAGTCTTCCAGGAGTTTGTGGTCATTACTCCTGGTTTTCCCCAAGGGTGCCTGGTGAACAGTTGTTTGCTGAGCCCTGGATGTATTCCCCTGATGTAGCAGTAAGCTTCTATGAAGTCCCCTCTCCGCCTTTGCTTTTTTAGGCTGAAGAGACTCAAGTCCCTCAGCTTTTCCTCACATGGCTTGTATTGCAAGTCTCTAATCATATGGGTAGCTCTTCTTTGGACTCTCTCAAGCTTTCCCACGTCCTTGTTGAAGTGTGGCATCCAGAATTGGGTGCAGTATTCCAGCTGTGGCCTCACCAATCCTGAGTAAAGCAGAAGAATCACTTCTTTGGTTTTGCTTAAGATGCGTTGGTTGATGCATGCCTAAGTATTGTTTTCCCTGCTGGCTATAGCATCGCACTGACAGCTCATGTTTATACTATGGTCTATTATTATCCCTAGGTCCCTTTCAGTCATGGTGCTAGTCAGTGTGGTGCCACCGAGCCTGTAAGTTTGTTGGGGATTGTTTGTCCCCGGGTGGACCACTTTACATTTCTCAATGTTGTTGAATTTCATCTGGTTCCAATCTGCCCAACTTGGCAGCCTGTTTAGGTCTGCCTGTATCTGCAGCTTATCTTCAACCGTGACCATGCTCCCCCATAACTTGGTGTCATCCGTGAACTTGGCCTGTGAGCTCTTCACCACCAATTCAAATCATTGATAAAATGTTGAAAAGCACTGGACCAAACACAGACCCCTGAGGGTTTAAATTATATTCCTGGAAAGCCTGTCTACCTCTAACATTTGGGCTAGGGACAGAAGTCGCACATAAACCAGTTAAGTGATCAGAAACTGGTTTAAACCTGTAACAAAACATAAGTTCAATGCACATAAATCAGCTTCAAAATGGCTGAAATTAGTTTCAGATAAACCTGGTTGAATGTAGTATCAGACTTAAGTGATCTGGGTCAAACTGGGTTTATGGAATTTCTGTCCCAGACCCCTTCCAGCTTTAAGTTAAATCAGAGTCCCCCAGCATCCCAGCATGCCTTTCATCTGTGACCTGGGCTGTGTTCTCTTCCCCAGAAAGCAGGGCTGGCCCTGCCGCTCTGCTCTCTAGCCAGATGCAGATAGGGATGCAGCCAGATGGTGGCCCGGCATGGGCCCCTGGGGCAAAGGGGGCAGGGAGTGTTCTTATTCCCCCACTCCCTCCCCTTTCTCCCCGGGACCCTAGCTAGGGTCTGCCTCGACAGGGTGGAGCAGCCCCTGTTGAGCATTCTCCTCCCATCCCACCCCGCCCCCACCACTTGAGTGGCAGCGGGGTGTGGCAGCCTGAAGCAAACTGGGGGAGAGAGGGGGATTTAATCCTCCCCTCATTCCCCTGTCCCACTGACATGGACCTCAGCCAGGGTCTGCCTGGCCAGGACACAGCAGCCCCTGTCAGGACCACCCCCATCTTGCATCTCCAGCAGCAGGGGCGGGCGTGTGATCAGATGCCAGCTAGCATGGAGAAGGGGACAGAGACAGGATTTATTTCTCCCTCCACCCCTTCTCCCACGTGTCTGCCAGCCCCGACTTCTACCTCTCATACCCGGCCAGGCAGACCCCAGCTGGGGTTCCCCAGGGGGAGAGGGAGGGAATAAACCCTCACCCTGTCCCCTTTGCCTCAGGTGGCCATGCCAGCCCCTGCTGCTGGAGCAGTGGGGGTGGGGGGAGAAGGGAGCCCTGACAGTGTCAGCTGTGCCCCAGCCATGCAGACTGTGGCTGGGGTCTGTGGTGGTGGGACAGGAGAGGGAGAGACTCAATCCCCCTCCCCCCCAGTGTTCATTTAAGGCTGCTGATGGGGCTGGCCATGCCCTCTCCCAGGCGCTCAAGCAGCGAGGGTTGGGTGAGGAATGCCTAATAGGGGTTGCTTCATGCTGGCCAGGCAGACCCCGGCTGGGGTCCCAGGGGGAGGTGGGGAGGGCAGGAATAAACAACCTCCCTGCTCTCTTTGCATCAGGGGGCCATGCTGGGCTGGTGTCTGGCGGGGGACCTGGCCACGCTTCTTGCCAAAAGCCTGGCAAGGGCTGCTTCCCTCCTCCCCCTCCAAGCACACCTGGCTGGGGTCCCTGCAGGCCAGAGTGGGGTTTTAAACCCCTCCCCAATCATACTCAGGCCTGCCTGGGCCTGGGCATGCCTCCTCCCTCAGCTCAGCTTCCCCCTCACCTGGCCACTGCGGACAGGAAGGGAGGGCTTGCTCTAGCACCCCCTGGTTTCATCCCTTGGAGTGCTCTGGTGAACAAACGTTCCCCCAGATCCTGGTGGTCACCCCTGATAAACTTATAGGTGGCCATCAGATCACCCCTGAGCCTGTGCTTTTCCAGGCTGAAGAGCCCCATGGCTCTCAGCCTGTCATCGTAAGGTCTGTTTTCCTGACCTCTGATCATGCGTGTGGCTCTTCTCTGGACTCTCTCAAGCTTCCCCACATCCTTTTTGAATTGTGGAGCCCAAAACTGGATGCATTACTCCAGCTGCGGCCTCACCAAGGCCGAGTACAAGGGGAGAATGACGTCCCGGGATTTGCTTGAGAAGCATCTATGGATTTTGGTCACTTTACTAGCCACAGAATCACATTGCAGGCTCATGTTCATCTTGTGGTCAGTGATGACCCCCAAGTCTCTTTCTTTCATAGTCCTAGCCAGCATAGCACTGCCAAGCCTATAAGGATGCTGCAGGTTTTTCTTCCCAAGGTGGAGAACCTTGCATTTTTCAGTGTTAAATACCATCAGGTTCTTGTCCGCCCATTTGCTGAGCCTGTCCAGGTCAGCCTGGATCACCCGCCTGTCTTCTGGTGTGGATGCTTTGCCCCAAAGTTTGGTGTCCTTGGCGAACTTGGCCAGTCTGCTTCTGACTCCAGTGTCCACATCATTAATGAAGATGTTGAATAATATGGGTCCAAGATGTTGAACAATATGGGTCCAAGGACAGAGCCTTGAGGGACCGCACTGGTCACAGGACACCATGACAGTTGACTTCCATCAATTACTACCCTCTAGGTCTGACCACGGATCCAGTTTCCCAGCCAGCGGATCATGGTGGAGCCAAGGCCACAACTGGCCAGTTTTGCCAAGAGGTGATCATGGGATACCAGATCGAAGGCTTTTTTGAAGTCAAGATATATGACGTCAATCTCTTCTCCCTTGTCCAAGTGATAGGTCACCTGGTCATAAAAAGGAAATGAGATTGGTCAAGCAAGACCTACCCGCAACAGACCTGTGCTGGCTATCCCTCAGGATGTTGGCGTCGACCAGTCCATTAAGGATGGCCTCTTTAATAAACTTTTCTAAGATCTTCCCCAGGATAGAAGTCAGGCTGATGGGCCTGTAGTTTGCTGGATCCACCTTCCTCCCTTTCTTGAAGATAGGCACCACATTGGCCTTCTTCCAGTCTTCGGGCACTTCACCAGAGCACCAGGAGTTTTCAAAGATCCATGCCAGAGGCTGGGCTATGATGCTTGCCAGCTCCTTGAGTACCCTGGGGTGTACATTGTCAGGGCCAGATGACTTGAAGGTATCCAACCTCTCAAGGTGTTCTTTTATGAGGTCAGCATTGATCTCAGCAGGGGATCTCCCTCACCCAGACCTCCCTGTCCTGTAGCGGGCATGGGTGTCCCACGGGACTGATGAAAGACCGACACAAAGTACCCATTTATTAGGTTGGCTTTTTCCTGGGCGTGAGTTGCCCCATCTGGTTCAGCAGGGGTCCAATGTTTCTCTTGCTTTTCTTCCGGCTCCCCACATATCTGAAAAAGGACTTCTTATTGTCCCTGATGCTCAAAGCTAGTTGGAGTTCAGTTGCAGCCTTGGCTTTCCTGGTTTGCTCCCTGCAGGACTGGACCAGTGCAGAATATTCCTCCTTGGTGGTGAATCCCGTCCTCCATCCTTTGTAGGCCTTTCTTTTTAGCCTCAAGAGGTCTGCTAGATTTTTGGATAGCTGGGGGCTGCTGTGCCCTCCTGCTGCTTTTCCTCTGAGATGGAATCAAATTAGCTTGTGCATTGAGGATCGCTCCCTTGAGGAGCAACCACTCTTCCTGGACTCCCCTCCCCCTGGGGTCGTGGTCCCTTAGGGCCTCACTGACAAGCCTCCTGAGCTTGTCAGAGTTGGCTTTCCTGAAGTCAAGGACTTCTGTGTTGCTGACTGACTTGCCAGCTTTACGGCGGATGGTGAAGGTGATCAGCTTGTGGTGCTGTCATCCAGCTTCCCATCGATCGATCGATCAGGCGGAGGTGTTCTGGGTCAGAATACAAGGGGGTCGGGGGGAAAGGGACCTAACAGTCTACTACAGGCCACCTAACCAGGGGGAAAAGATGGACCGGAATTCTCAGGTCAGCTTGCAGAGGCAGTTAAGTCAAGGGTCGTGGTCATCATGGGTGACCTAAACTACCTGGACATCTGCTAGGAAGAGCACTCAGCCAGGTCTGACCGCTCATGTAGGTTCCTAGCTGAGTTACAGGAACCCCACCTAACCTAGAAGGTGCACAGTCCCACTTGGGGAGAAGCCTTGTTGGACATGGTACTGGCCTAGTGAGGGGACTGTGGGTGCTTGACCACCTGGGTGATAGCGACCATTGCCTACTGGAATTTACCATCCAGTGCAGGGTGTCAAAGGCCTACAGCAAGGCAGCAGCCCTGGACTTCAGGAGGGCAGATTTCAATGAGGTAAGGAGACTAGTCAGAGAGGCACTGAGGTCCTGGAGGGGAGGAGAGTTGGGAGTCCAAGAAGAGTGGTTGTTTTTTAAGGAGACAATCCTCCAAGCCCAAAGCGTGACAATCCCCATGTGGATCAAAGGGGACAAGAGTGCTCAAAAGCCCTCATGGCTCACCAAAAGCATCCATGAATGCCTCAAAGCCAAAAAGGAGGTGAACACCCAATGGAAGGGAGGGGCCATCACCAAGGAGGATTATACCTCCTTGGCTCGAGATTGTAGGGGGGCTGTTAGGAAGGCTAAGGCAGAGATGGAACTGGGACTAGCAACCTGGATCAAAGATAACAAGAAGTCCTTTTTTAAATATATAGGGGGTAAAAAGAAGGTGCCGAATAATGTGGGGTCTCTGCAGGATATGCTTGGTAATCTGGTGATTCTTTGCTTCCATTTTTCTGAGCAGGGACAGGGACATCCCCCCGACAGGGATTCCAGATGGACCCAGGGGAGGCGCAGCCAGGCCCAGGGTCAGTGAGGACCTAGTCAGGGAACTTCTGGAGGGACTAGATGTGTTCAGATCAGCACGTCCTGATGACCTCTACCTCAGAGTGCTTAGGGAACTGGCAGAGGTCGTTGCAGGACCCCTTGCACAGCTTTACAAGCACTCGTGCTCTGGTGAGGTGCCAGAGGACTGGAATAGGGCCAGTTTGGCCCATTTTCAAAAAAGGGAGGAAAGAGGACCCAGAAAACTATAGGCCTGTTAGTCTTACCTCAGTCCTGGGGAAGCTCTTTGAGAAAATTATCCATGAGCACCTCCATGAGCACATCTGTGAGGGGCCAGCAGGGGAGTTTATGCCATGGGTTCATTAGAGGCAGGTCCTGTCAGACCAACCTGGTGGCCTTCTATGACCAGGTCACAAAATCCTTAGACACTGGTGTCGCAGTGGACATAGTCTTTCTAGACTTTAGGAAGGCCTTCAACACTGTCTCTCACCCCATTGTCATTAAAAAAACTAGGAGTCAGATACTTGCAAATTGGCTGGAGGGCCGCACCCAGAGAGTGGTGGTGGATGGTAAATGGGTCTTCTTCGACCTGGAGGGATGTGGGCAGTGGGGTCCCCCAGGGCTTGGTCCTTGGGCCCGCACTGTTCAACATCTTTATCAGCAACTTGGATGGGGGGGTAAAAAGCACCCTGTTCAAATTTGCAGATGACACTAACATGTGGGGGGATGTGGGCACGCTAGAAGGGAGGAATAGGCTGCAATAAGATCTAGACAGGTTACAGGGGTGGGCAGATGAGAACAGGATAGGTTTCAACACTGACAAGTGCAAGGTACTGCACCTAGGGAGGAAGAACCAGCAGCATACCTACAGGCTGGGGAACTCCCTTCTCGTCAGTGCAGAGGCAAAAAAGGATCTTGCAGTCATTATTGATGCTAAAATGAACATGGGCCGGCAGTGTGGGGATGCAGTCAGGAAGGCCAACCATACCTTGTCATGCATCCACAGATGCATCTCAAATAGGTCCAAGGAGGTGATCCTCCCGCTCTATGCAACACTGGTCAGGCCGCAGGTGGAGTACTGCAGTTTTGGGGGCTGCACTTCAGGAGGGATGTGGACAACATGGAGAGGGTCCAAAGGAGTGCCACCCGCATGATCAGGGGTCAGAAGGGCAGGCCCTACAAGGAGAGGCTATGGGACCTGAACCTGTCAGTAATGACTCCAAGATCCCTTTCTGCCTCCGTGCTCTCAAGAAGAGAGTTTCCCATCTTATAAGTGTGCAGCAGCAGCATGGTTACTACTGCCCAAGTGCAGCACCCTGTACTTGTCAGTATTCAAACGCATCCTGTTTTTGTTAGCCCACCCCTGTAACCTATCCAGGTCTTGCCGCAGTCTTTCTCTCCCTACTAGCATGCTCACTGTAAGGGGGTGAAGAAGGTGCAGGGCAAAGGCGACGCCGCCGGCAGCGGGGTCCGGCCCGACTTCCAGGTCCTGGCGGAAAGCCAAGCACCTAAGTTTCCCCCTTCCAGGAACCCAGAAGCACCCAGGTCGAGGCCTACCCAGACAGATAAAGAGAGCCCAGCGGGTCTGGAGAGGGCCCTGGCGGATTCGGAGGCAGGAGCGGCAGGTCCGGAGTTGGGAGCAGCAGATCCGGAGGAGAGCTGGGGAAGAGCCGACATCGGGAGAAGCACCCTGGAGCTGGTGCGAGCTGCCTGGAGACGCGGCAGGACCTACTGAGGCAGGGGTAAGCCCCAGTGTGGCGAGGAGGCCCGGCCAACTGATGGCGAAGACTCAAGTGGCTTAGCGCCGCGGCAAGCGACGGCACTCGGCAGGAGCCGGGTACCGTAAGTACTATAATACAAGGGCGACCACAGGCGGGGAAGTCACCGCGCCTGTGAAATTTGGGAGGACTAAGGGGCGGAAGGAGGCCCTGGGAGAGGGCAGAAGATCCCAGCCCGAAGTCCGGAAGGGGGTCAGCCCTGCTGCAGGTAGGGATATCGGGGAGGATAGCTGAGGGGCCAAACAAACCCCGGCTCTGGTGAATCCCTGTGAGGAACTTTGTGTTGGACTCTGTACTTTGTTTTCCTTTTGAGCATTTTTTTGGGACCAGCGTCCTGACGAGTGGCCTGCCAAGGGGCGGCCGCTACCCGGAGGACCGGGCGAGGGTGTAGAGGAGGAGGAGCCCTCAGGACCCCTGGACTTAGCGGAGATGGAGTGCCGTTTCTGAACTGCACGCGCCACAATATTGTGAACCCCAAGTTACCACCAAAGTCGTGGCAGGAGAGACTGGCGTGGGTGCAGTGAGGACGACACATTCCCCTCCCACCGGGGGTCCCCTGTGAGATGGTCAGTCGACAAACTGCGCCCCTCACAACTGATGCATTGGCCGGGAATCGAATCCGGGGCGGCGACGAGGATTCCGGAAGGGCCACCTAGACCGGTAGTACAGTCCAAATGGAGCTCCCGATGGGCATGGATACAGGACAGCAGACCCTGCGTCTGGTGGCCCAACTATTACAGCAGCACTAGCAGACCGCCATGAGGCAGATGAATGTGCAGGAACACCTGCTGCAGCAGCAGGCCCGGGTGGGTCTATACCCCGGGGAGTTCAATATGCCAAGGATGACGAAGGAGGACGATGTGGAGGCTTTCCTGGAGTCCTTCGAACGAGCAGCCCTGGCTGCAGGGATAGACCGGGTGAAGTGGGCCGGTCGCGTGGGGGTCCTGTTGGTGGGCCCGGCGCAAGCGGCTTATCGGGCTTTATCACGGAGCGAAGCCATGGATTATGACAAGGTGAAAACCGAAATATTGCAGAGGTTAGAAATTACCCCAGAGAAACACCGTCAAGCTTTTCAAGAAGCCAAAACAAGGAACGAAAGGAGCCCTAAGATGTTGTGGCAATTTCTCGCCGATGAGTTAACCAAGTGGCTGAGGCCAGCCGAGGCTACTAAAGAAGAAATTTGTGACCAGGTGTTGCTGGAACAGTTCCTCGTGGATCTGGGGGGAGAACACGCAGCATTGGGTCAGATGTCACGGGCCCACAACGTCACACCAAGCCCTGTGCTTGGCGGAACAATACGAGGCGGCCCAAAAGGGACTGCGCCTAGACAGAGGTATGTCGGGATGAGAGGGCCCTCCCAAAAAGGGGAGGGGAGGTAAAAACAAAAGGACACCGAAAAGAAGGAATTTCTTTTGTTTCCGCTGTGGAGGGAGAGGACATATAGCCAGGGTTTGTCTGGTAAACCCGGACTATCAACCCGCCAAAGGGAGACAGTACCCTGATGGATCCGGGAGAGTGCGGGAGCTCATGAGAGAGGAACCCATGGAGTGTGGGGTCTGTGTGGAGGTGGGGACTTCCCCCCAACCTTTACCCAAGGTCCGAGCTTGGGTGGGACAACGCCCCTTGACGGCCGTGGTGGATACCGGGTGTGCCCAGACCCTGGTCTGACCGTCTATGATTGAGTGGAGGCAAGCCCCCCGATGCACCGGAATTCACCTCGTTTGTCTCCATAAGCAGAGGTCGTATTTTGAAAGAAGGGTCCTAGACATACGTGTACAAAGCACTTCCTGGAGACTGCCGGTGGGCCTGAGCGAGGAGATACTGTACCCAATGATATTGGGAAGGGACTGGCCGGAGATCTTCGAGGTCCTGGCGACACTCTGGCCCCAGGATAAGCCCCTGGGGGGTTTAGCCGGATCGGAAGTTGAGAGAGAAAGTAATGAAAAGCTGGAAGATCTTGCCAGCGGCAACCAGTTCAGGGAGGCCCAAGAGGAGGATGTAGAGCTGCAACCCTTCAGAGAGGAGGTTATCACCTGGCCCCGGCTACAGGTAAGCCCCAGCGTGAGTGGAGCAAAGGGGCCCCACGTAGAAATGAGACAGGGTTTATTGTACCGCATTAAGCCGGGTCAGTGGGTGAAGGAGGAGGTAGAGCAGCTCCTGATCCCCCGCTCCTATACAGCCCTGCTATTGCGGTTAGCACACGGGAATCCTATGGGGGGCACCTGGGAAAACGTAAGACGGAAGCTCGATTGACGTGTTGGTGCTTCTGGCCCTATCTGTATGAAGATGTAGAAAACTTCTGCAAAGCGTGCAAGAAATGTCAAAAAGTGAGCACTAACAAGCCCCCCCAGGCTCCCCTCCAGTCAGTGACGGTGGTGCGGGACCCGTTTGCAATGGTCGCCTTAGATGTAGTGGGCCCATTACCCCATAGCGTGGCGGGACACCAGTTTATTCTGGTGCTCATTGATTATGCCACCCGCTTCCCAGAGGCCGTACCCTTGAGGGCGGTGATGGGGGTTAAGGTCACGGAAGAACTTATGAAATGGGTAACCAAGTTTGGAATCCCTAGGGAAATAATAACCGATCAGGGGTCGAAGTTTATGTCGGCGGTGGTAGTGGCACTTTGCAAAGTGTTGCGGATACACCACCTCAAAACGACAGTATACCACCCTCAGGCCAACGGGTTGGTAGAGCGTTTCAACGCTACCCTAAAGGGGATGCTACGTCGTTGCACCCAGGATGACCCCCAGAGATGGGACTTGTTAGTGCCGCCACTTTTATTTGCGGTCCGAGATGCCCCACAGGCCTCTACGGGTTACTCCCCATTCGAGCTGGTCTTTGGGCATCGTCCCAGAAGCTTGTTAGATATCGTGCGGGAAGGCTGGGAGGATGATGGTTGCGTAGGCCATAAGGCGGCCGAATACGTACAGGACCTACAGGAGCGGCTCCGCCTGGCCCGGAAGACGGCTCATGATAACCTGGCCGAGGCCCAGAGGCAACAGAAGGACCGGTATGACCGAGGGACGAAGGAGCGGGAATTACAGCCAGGTCAGAAAGTACTGGTGATGTTGCCTAGTGCCAATAGCAAGTTTGAATCACAGTGGCAAGGACCGGTGATGGTGGTGAGGCGAGTGGGCCCGGTGGACTACGAAGTCCGAAGGGAGGGTAGACGTCGGAAGACCCAGGTTTTCCATGTCAACCTACTGAAGGAGTGGCAGGAACCCCAGGGGCTCCTGCTCGAGACAGATTGGGAGGCTGAAGAACAAGAAGTTCAAGGGCGGGACCCGTCGCCAGGCCACCTGAGGGATGTTCTCGGTGCCGGGGATCGGCAACTGAGGGATGGGCAGGAACGACAACTGCAAGAATTGGTCCATGAATTTAGAGATGTCTTCACAGAGAGCCTGGGGAAGGCGAAGGGAGTTGAACATGCTATCGTGATGAAAAGAGGCCAGGTCACAAGGGAGAGGTGGCGGAGGATTCCCTTTTACCGGCGCCAACCCATTAAGGAGAAACTGGAAAGAATATTGGTGCAGGAGATCATTACCCCCTCACGTAGCCCCTGGCGGAGTCCGCTAGTGGCAGTAACAAAGCCGGATGGCAGCTTGCGGCTGTGCATGGATTTTAGAAAGCTAAACGCAATAACACAGTTCAACGCCTTTCCCATGCCCCAGGTGAACGAACTAGTGGAGCGGATAGGACAAGCTAACTTTATCTCCACTTTAGATTTGTCGAAGGGGTACTGGCAGATCCCCTTACGGCCAGAAGATCAGCCAAAGACAGCTTTCGGCATGCCGTGGGGTTTGTTCGAGTTTAAAAGGATGCCCTTCAGGTTGAATGGCGCTGCAGTGACGTTTCAAAGACTCATAGACTGGGTGCTCGCACCCCACCAGGAATACGCTGCAGCCTATATAGACGACATCGTGGTATACACCCAGACCTTAAGGGAGCAACATGTAAAGGCCTTAAGGGCGATTCTGCGAGAGCTGAGACGAAAAGGTCTGACGGCCAACCCAAAGAAATGTGCCCTGAGCAAAAGCGAGACGAAGTACTTGGGTTTCTTGGTCGGCAATGGGCAGGTGAAGCCACTGAGAGACAAAGTGGAAGCCATCTGAAACTATGAAGCGCTGCTGACAAAGAAGCAGATGCGGGTGTTTCTCAGTTTGGCCAGTTATTATCGCCGATTTATTCCTCAGTTTGCCGAGGTTGCCAATCCCTTAGTTGAGACAACCAGGGGCCAAGAGCCCCACAAGGTAAAATGGATGCCGGAGAGACATAGAGCTTTCGAAGAGCTTAAGAAAGCACTATGTCAGGAAGCCATTCTTCATACGCCTTATTTCAATGTCCCGTTTACTCTGCAGACGGATGCTTCGGCCTATGCCCTGAGGGCAGTCCTCACCCAGGAGGTGGACGGAGTGGAACGCCCAGTGGCGTTTGCTAGTCGTAAGTTAAACGACCACGAGCAAAGGTATTCTACCATTGAAAGGGAGTGTTTGGCTATAAAGTGGGGTATTGACTACTTTAAATACTATCTGTTAAGCCGAGATTTCCAGTTAATAACGGACCACGCTCCTCTACGCTGGCTTAACTCCACTAAAACAGAAAATGCACGAATAATGAGGTGGGCCCTGGCACTCCAGCCGTTCCAATTTCAGATTGGATACAAACCGGGGCGGACTAACACAGTGGCAGACTTCTTGTCAAGGCACGGGGGAACGGGACCGCAGCCAGAGCCACAGAAGGAGGCCCCCCCATTGCGGAAAGGGCAGGCCGGGGGATGTGACGGTCAGAGTGAAGACGCGCCTAGCGACGTCTTAAGGGGTGGGATATGTAAGGGGGTGAAGAAGGTGCGGGGCAAGGGCGAGGGCGACGCCGCCGCTGGCGGGGACCGGCCTAACTTCTGGGTCCCGGCGGAAAGCCAAGCACCTAAGTTTCCCCCTTCCAGGAACCCGGAAGCACCCGGGTCAAGTCCTACCCGGACAGATAAAGAGAGCCCAGCAGGTCCGGAGAGGGCCCCAGCGGATTCGGAGGCAGGAACGGCGGGTCCGGAGTCGGGAGCAGCGTATCCGGAGGAGAGCTGGGTAAGAGCCGGCGTCGGGAGAAGCACCCTGGAGCAGGTGCGAGCTGCCTGGAGACGCGGCAGGACCTACTGGGGCAGGGGTAAGCCCCGGCGATGCGAGGAGGCCCGGCCAACTGATGGCGAAGACTCGAGCGGCTTAGCGCCGCGGGAAGCGATGGCACTCGGCAGGAGCCGGGTACCGTAAGTTCTATAATACAAGGGCGACCACAGGCGGGGAAGTCACCGCGCCTGTGAAATTTGGGAGGACTAAGGGGCGGAAGGAGGCCCTGGGAGAGGGCAGAAGATCCCAGCCCGAAGTCCGGAAGGGGGTCAGCCCTGCTGCAGGTAGGGATATCGGGGAGGATAGCCGAGGGGCCAAACAAACCCCGGCTCTGGTGAAACCCTGTGAGGAACTTTGTGTTGGACTCTGTACTTTGTTTTCCTTTTGAGCATTTTTTTGGGACCAGCATCCTGACGAGTGGCCTGCCAAGGGGCGGCCGCTACCCGGAGGACCGGGCGAGGGTGTAGAGGAGGAGGAGCCCTCAGGACCCCTGGACTCAGCGGAGATGGAGTGCCGTTTCCGACTGCATGCGCCACAATATTGTGAACCGCAAGTTACCATCAGAGTCGTGGCAGGCGAGACTGGTGTGGGTGCAGTGAGGACGACACATTCCCCTCCCACCGGGGGTCCCCTGTGAGATGGTCGGTCGACAAACCGCGCCCCTCACACTCACCTCACTCCAAATTTTAGTATCAACAGCAAATTTAATCTGGTTGCTTTTCACCCCATCGTCCAAATCGCTGATAATGAGATCAAACAGCACAGGCCCAAGGACTGAGCCCTGGGTCAATATCAAATATGACCTGTCCACCACCACCCTCTGAGGACGAACCTTCAGGTAATCTGCAATCCATCTGACTGTGTAGACATCAATGCCACAGTCACCTAGTTTTTTAATGAGGATGGGGTGTGAGATGGTGTGAAAGGCCTTACTGAAGTCCAGAAAGACTACATCCACAGCAACACCTGCATCCAGTGCTTTTGTGACCTGATCATAAAAGGCAATCAGGTTGGTCTGACATGACCTGCCCCTAATGAAACTGTGCTGGGTGCCCTTGAGCATCATCCCTGAACCTGCCCCATCGCAGATGTGCTCCTTGATGATCTTCTCAAAGAGGTTCCCTAGGATTGAGGTAAGACTGTTGGGCCTATAGTTGCCCGGGCCCTCCCTCCTCCCTTTTTTAAAGATGGGGACGACGTCGGCTATCTTCCAATCATCTAGCACCTGGCCCAAGCACCACGAGCACTCGTAAAGCTGTGCCAAAGGCCCTGCAATAACCCCTGCTAGCTCCCTCAACACCCTGGGGTGTAGAGCATCTGGACCCGCTGATTTGAACACGTCCAGCCCCTCCAGAAGCTCTCTAACCCAGTCCTCCCCAACCTGAGGTCTGGAGGCGTTCCCCTTGAGTCCATCTTGCATCACGGTGGGGAAGTCCTGGTCCCTGCACAAGAAAACGGAGGTGAAGAATTGGTTAAAGAGGTCTGCTTTCTCCTCTGGCGCAACCACCAGATTGCCCAGAGAATCTTGCAGGGGCCCCACATTACCCGGTGCCTTCTTCATCCTACCTATATATTTGAAAAAGGACTTTTTATTATCTTTGATCTTGGACGCTAGTCCTAGCTCTATGTCCGCCTTAGCTTTCCTGACAGCCCTCCTACAGGCCTGAGCAGAGGAGGTATACTCCTCTTTGGAGATAGCACCCCCCTTCCACCGGTTGTACACCACCTTTTTGGCAATCAGGCATTCCTGGACACCCTTGGTGAGCCAGGGGGGCTTTTGGGCACTCTTGCCCCCCTTGCTTCTTGTTGGGATGGTCACCCCTTGGACCCTGAGTATCATCTCCTTAAGGAACGACCACTCATCTTGGGCACTGAGTTCCCCTGCCCTCGAGAACCCCAGCGCCTCTCCCACTAATCTCAACTCATTGAAGTTGGCCCTCTTGAAGTCTAGGGCTACCGCCTTGCTGCAGGCCCTTGACACCCTGCGCTGGATGGTGAATTCCAGCAAGCGATGATCGTTATCACCCAGATGGTCAAGAACCTAGAGGCCCCTTACTAGGTTGTCACCTGTGGCCAGGACCGGGTCCAACAGGGCATTTCCTCTGATGGGACTGTGCACCTCCTGAATTAAATGGAGGTCCTGTATCTCAGCCAGGAACCTCCTGGAATGGTCCAACCTGGCTGACTGTTCCTCCCAGCAGATGTCCAGGTAATTTAAATCACCCATGACAACTACGTCCCTTACCTTAAGTGCCTCTGCAAGCTGGCCCAAAAATTCCCGGTCCAGCTCCTCCCCTTGGTTGAGGGGTCTGTAGTAGACCCCCACCGTTAGATCTCTCTCCCCACGGCCCCCTTGTATCTTGACCCAGAGCACTTCCACTTGCCCCTCTGACCCCATTCTGCTGGCAGAGGATGTGTATTGCTCCTTGACATAGAGCGCCACACCCCCACCCCTTCTCTATCCCAGCTGTAAAGCCTATAGCCCCTAATGCTAACTGCCCAGTCGTGGGATGAATCCCACCACGTTTCTGTAAGCCCTGTTATGTCTGGGTCTGAACTGGCTATTCTGAGGGTGAGTTCCTCCTGTTTATTCCCCATACTATGAGCATTGGTATATAGGCATTTAAGGCCTTGCCTAGCTGTGTGTGCCACCCCCCGATTTGGGAGACTGTTTGGACCCCTGTTTCTTACTGGGGCACTCCTTGCATTTGTCACCTGTCTTGTTCGGGTGGTGTCTCCTCATCTTCCTGCAGCCCCCTCCCCTAGTGAGGCTAGTTTAAATCTCACCATACGAGATCAGCCAACCTGGAAGAGAAGACACACTTGCCTTTAGGAGAGAGGTGAAGCCCATCCCACCCCAGCAAGTCCCCCACCCAAAAACATGGGTCATTATCTAGGAACCCAAGGCCTGCCTGGTGGCACCAACTGCGTAAGCACCGGTTGACCTCACCAATGCAGGCCCTGTGTTGCCGTCCCCGCCTACTCGCTGGAAGAAGAGAGGAGAATACCACCTGCACCCCCGTCTCCTTAAGATTGTCCCCCAGAGCCTTGAAATCCTTCATAATGCGGTCATGGTTGCCCCGGCTGCGTCATTCATCCCCACATGGATGACAACCATGGGGTACTGGTCTGCAGGTTGGATGTAGGCCAGGATCCTCTCCATGATGCCCCTAACCTGAGCCCCAGACATGAAGCAGACCTCTCGTGTCATGGGGTCAGGCCGGCAGATGGGACCTTCCAGTCCTTGTAGGATGGAGTCTCTGATGACGAAAGACCTGGCATTTCTTCCTGCTGGTGTTTGCTCTCTGCCCATTCTTTGTCATGTGAGGAGTGGCATCGTCCCAGCCAGAGCCAGTTTCTCTGTCTTTCTCCATCACAGCTGCCAGGGCGTTGAACCTGTTTCCCAGGTGAACCTGGGGAGCTTCCACCACTCTGGGCCTAGCAGCTCTGGATTTGGACACCTTCTGCCACTCCTGTGTTGGATGTGTCTCCTGTGGGGGCTGTACAGTGGGCAACCAGGCCTGCAGAGAACAGAAATAGGCATCAATTTCATCCTCTGCATCCCTGATCCCCCTCAGCCTGCTCACCTCAGCCTGAAGCTCTCTCACCTGCTCCTCCAGGGCCCTAAGTCGTGCACAGGAGGGACAGGCAAGGGGACCACCAGGCCCCACTCCCCCATGACCCCACCAAGCCCCCGCTACAGACAGGGGGGCAAGGGGCCACCGACCCCGCCATGAGCTCCATCTGGGTAGAGGCCTCAGAAGAGCCCACGGCAGGCGGCAGCACCCGGGTGGGGCCCCTGGCAGCCACGCTCCGCGTCTGCACCGTGTCTGCAGAGCTGCGCCTGCTGCTTTTGCTCACTGGTGGTGCCACTCTGGGCAGCTACCTCGTGCCCGCCTTACACGAATGCTGGCACACCCTTACAGAACGCGTCTGTTTGCACGCACTGTTCACACGTGCTGCCTGCGCGCAGCTCAGGAGCACAGCTCCCTGTCAGGCCAGCTAAGAGGGCTCCGGAGGGCTTCCCCTCCGGATCCACCTCAGCTGCACTGTACCCTCTGGCCTATTTACTTTAGGGGGAAATCATCTGTTGCCGCCCCCGCCACTGTCTCCTCCACAGCTACTGCCTTTGCCACCAAGGTAAGGTGGGTACACATGTGGTACACGTGCACCCTGCTCCCTCTACAACCTGCTCCCTCTGCTTCTGCTCCAGAAGGCTGAGGGGGATCTAGTGGCCATTTACAAACTAGTCAGGGGGGACCAGCAGGCATTGGGAGAGTCCCTGTTCCCCCAAGCACTACCAGGAGTTACAAGATATAACAGTCACAAGCTGGCAGAGGGTAGATTCAGGCTAGATATCAGGAGGCGCTACTTCACTGTCAGGGCAGCTAGGATATGGAACCAACTCCCAAGAGAAGTGGTGCAGGCTCCTACCCTGGGGGTCTTTAAAAGGAGGCTGGATAAACACCTTGCTGGGGTCATTTGACTCCAGTACTCTTTCCTGCCATGGCAGGGGGTCAGACTTGATGATCTGCTCAGGTCCCTTCTGACCCTCCCATCTATGAAACTATGGGCAGCCAATGTGGGGATGTGGTCAGGAAGGCTAACTGCACCTTGTTATGCATTCATAGATGCATCACAAGCAGGTCCAAGGAGGTGATCCTCCCCGTCTATGCGACATTGGTTAGGCCACAGTTGGAGTACTGTGTCCAGTTCTGGATGCCGCACTTCAGGAGGGTGTTGCAGGGCACAAAGGTGCCCTGCTCCTAGAAGAGCGGAAACTGTCTGAGGGAAAAGCCCAAAGAGAGAGAGACAGAAGCCCAGATGCAGGTTACCAGGGCAACAAGCCAGAGGGTAAATTAGCCTGCACCTGCACATGGTCAGCTGACTGGAAGGGGCAAGGCTCTGGGCCCATATAAACTCCAGGGCTGGGCCCAGGGGGAGCAGTTCCCTGCTGGCAGCCAAGGGGGAAGGAGCTCTCCCAGAGCAAGCAAAGGGGAGAGGCCTGTCTGCAGGAACAGCTTCCAATACTGTTAAGGGACAGACTGTTCCCCAGTAGGGTTTGAATGAGGTTATAGCTGAGCAGCTTGAATTTATGTTACAGCCCAGGGGCTTGTGTTTTTCTTATTGTTGTATAAGACTGGTGGTTTGGGTGAGGCTATTAGAGGATGGAGGAGGCCTCATAGGGGGCCCGCAGCAGTGTGGGGACCCCGGCACCAGAGAGGGCGCAGGACTTTGCAGGGCTGTGGAGAGCCCAAGTGCCCGTGAGGCACCAAGTGAAACAGGGCTGCCAAGAGTCCAAGCACCAGTGAGGCGCCGAGCGAGACAGGGCTGCCCAGACCGAACAACATCGGTACCATCTGCGAGGCTTGGGGCATAGTAAAGGGAGCCACGTATAGCCCATAAGGCTAGGGTGCCCCAAAAAACCTGTTGTAACATCTGTCTTGGAGTGGGACCTAGCAGGGGTCCGGAAACCCACAGGGTCCAGAGAGTCAATCAAGACTGCGTCCAAGAGGACTGAAAGACAGCCTCCCTATCAATCATTCGATCAAAGACATGGCAGACAAGAATTGAGGGTGCCCTACGAGAAGAGGCTATGGGATCTGAACCTGTTCAGCCTCCACAAAAGAGGGCTGAGAGGGGATCTGGTGGCTGCCTATAAACTTGCTGAGGGGGACCAGCAGGCAATGAGAGAGTCCCTGTTCCCCTGACTACTACCGGGATAACAAGGAACAACAGCCAAGCTGACTGCAAGTAGATTCAGGCTAGATAACAGGAGACACTACTTCACTGTTAGGGCGGCTAGGAGCTAGAAGCAACTTCCAAGGGAAGTGGTATTTGCTCCTACCCTGGGGGTCTTCAAAAGGAGGCTAGACAGCAACTTATCCAGGGTCATTTGACCCGAGCCTCCTTTCCTGCCCATGGCAGGGGGTCAGACTAGATGATCTGCTCAGGTCCTTTCTGACCCTACCAACTATGAAACTATTTTTTCATGGGTAAAATTCATGTAATATTTGTAAATAGATTTGATGTAATTGTAAACAACTGTCTCATTGCTAAATGGCTACATATTAATTTAAATAGACAGAAAGGAGCAGAGTACTGGTATTTGTTGCAGAGGAAGGATTCAACTATCAGCATAAAAAAGTGTTTAATATAAAATCCATTTTTATTAGCAATAAAAGACCATAGCACTTTTCCAGTTTGTTCAATTGGCAGTATTTCCTAATACTACATCTTCAAGGTCATATTTCATTTTGAAATTTATTTTATATGGTCCAAGTATGAATGCCAATATGCTTCTCAGCTTCCCTGATTTGTCTGGGTCACAGTCCCCACCCACATCCTCCCTGCCACGTAAAGAAATATCTTAGATGTTTTGTTATGCTGGTAGTCTACAGTCAACATAGATGGTTTCCCAGTGGCTGACCTTTTACTTTTTCTCTCCTGTCTGTTCTCTTGGATACTTTTATATCCTTCTGTATGGAAATCTATTAAATTAATAATCTGTTCGATTGTTGGAGTAAGGACTTGAGTATGTCCTAATCTCATAGTAGTAGTTGTCTCTTTTAAAAAGCCTGCAAATCACGGAAAGCCAAACTTATGACTCTAAAGCAGGGGTTTCCAGCCTTTTTTAATAAGTGTGCCCCCAGCAGCTGGACACAGAGCAGGGGTGGAGGAATGAATGGCTGGATGCATCGGGGGGCGTAGCGCGCAGCCAGAGCAGCAGCAGCATGGGGTGGTGGCAGTGGCCGCCATGTATGAGATTCCCCCCTGCCCCTGCATCTAGCTGGCTGGGCAGTGCCTGTGCAGCCCACAGAGGAGTGCCACTGCCCTTTTTCCCCCTGCCCCACCCCCCCAGCCCAGTTCCTGGGAGGCTGTGATACAGGATGGTGGGTGGCAGCGCTCAGTCCCCGCCCACCCATGTGTACCTCCTAGGGCCTTCCCAAGTACTCCCGCTAGACAACCCGTGCTCTAAAAAACAAGGTCCATCTTAAATGTCAAGGTAGAACTACTACACATTATAACCGCGCTGGCATTCCCTTCCATCACAGAAGGGAGCTCATGGAAGGAACTGACCAAGTAATCTTTAGCTAGTAGAATTCAACAGGCAGCCCAAAATTGTAAGATTTAAAGGATAAATAACACAACACATCCTGGAAAAAACAGGAAGCAAACAACCTAACAAGAATATAAAGTGTAAAATCTAAGAAAGGTACAGGTAACAAATTAGAAAGAAGATAATACTAACCAAAAAGTTTAAGTCTGGTTTAGAAAAAATATAGAAAACTGAACATTAATCTCTGAAGAGAGGTAAGACTACAAACAAAGTTCTTGTGTTTTTCACATAAGAGGAAAGAAGAGAAGAAATTGTATTTCAAAGCAGTAAAGGATGGCATCTCCCTGTGTTTATTAGTAGATTGGGTTTTTCTAAAACATATTGCTTATCATCATGCAAAAAAATAATTGATCATGTAGTTTTAATAGCTGGTAGGCTAATAACTTTATCATCCTTAAGTATTTTTATTGTATTTTAAAAATCAAAACCAAACCCCTTCTGTGTATTATAGTGTGAACAAAGGAATGTTCTTGCCTTCCTTGTATACATGTTTAGGACTAACAGTAGACACCAGAGGGCATGTGAGATCACACTTTCCAACAAAGGTAAACATCTAGTTAAAAAGGGATATTTTTCATTAATGAGATTTCAGGTTAAACCAAAAGCAAAGCAGAATGAAATGTTTGCCCCCTATTAATGCAAGCCTTTTAAAAGACCTGAAATGGCTATTTGGAGATTTTATGATGGAGATTTTTCTTTGGTTATTGGTGTAGCATCTCAGTCAAGAAATTGGAAAACTGCCACAAAATATTACTGAAGTAAAATAATAGCAAAACATGCCAGAGAGAGTTTTAACAGTAGTCTGGATGGTATCCCTGAGCAGCTATCTGCCTATGATCCTAGGGGGAGATTGATATATAATGTTCTCACTAGAAAATTTGCAGTCACTCCAAATAACTTATTAGAAATCATAGAACTTGAAAAATGTCTCTTCAGCTCAGACGCACCAACTCCTGTACTTGGAGTTGGATATGATCTGGCACTTCAGGTTATACAGGGATTAATATTAATATATTTTTCACAGTAAAATTAGATAAGGAACTGTACTGTCTTCCAAAAAGCTGTCTTTGACAGCCATGCTGAATCCTATTACTTCCTCTTTGCTTCAGTATCTTTTCCAGTGCTTTTTCTTCCTTCTGAAGAGTAGTTTAACATGATAATTTAGGATCTGCCACCCCCTCTCTTCCCCGCATGGACTCTTCATTTTGCTTTTCCACAAGGCCTTTCATCTTCATTTCTCTAACTGATGGTGGGATATAGGAAATATTTCTTGGCTTCAAAAAATGATTCAATGTTAAGAAAGTTTAGACTAATTTAAGTAACTTAAAGAATATTACAGCAAGCAGGTACAGAGCATTGCACAAGTGACTACAGCCCTCTTTTTTCAGTCTGTCACCGTCTGCCTAAATCTGCACCCATGTGAGGGCATAAGGGGCAGATAAGTTGCAATCTTCCCTCTCTTCCCTGGGATTGCCTATGATAGTGGAGGTACCCTTTTTGGCAAGCATGCCACAAATTATCCCTACATCCTCTCTGAGTATCAGTCTGATTCCCTTCCTCTGCCAGATCTCCTGCACTGCCTTCTGCTTCCTGCCCTATCTGCTGCTGCATGGTCTGTCCCCACCCGGTCTCTGTGGGTCAGCCACTCACAGGCTGCCCATGCCACAGCTTGGTTCAGATTCCTAATCATCATTTATTTTATTAATTTAGACACTTTCAAATGAAAAAAAAATTCTCAATTTCTCCCTCTATAACAGGGCTAGGTCTTATGTGCTAACAGCCAGTGGTGGATTTGTACCTTGGAAACTGAAAGTGCCCAGGTTGCTACAGATGTATTCTTGTAATAGATGGGCCCTGTCTCTCTGAATGAAAACCATATTGCCAAGACGTATTTGGCGTGAGCATTTCGAACACAAGGGGTATACAGTTGAAACTGCACTTTTTTTGAGCAAGTGAAGTGTCTCACCTGACACCTGAAGTAGACTGTGTCCTCCAGAGGACAGAGTAGTATTCAGCAAATGCCCCTCCCAACAAGGAAGAAAACTCGTCATGTTAACAGTAATTATCTTGCTTCGTCTTGGGGCTGTGGGCACCATGGATGTCAGCACCAACTTTATTACCAACGACTTCAATATTAACAGTGTTGTCATGGGACTCAATATTGGCATCCCATCACAAGGGCAAGGCCAAAAGAAAGGGTGAAGTGGAGACAAGGCATTGCTCCAAATACAGGGAGGTACCCACCTGAAAAATGAAAGATGTCCCTCCTGTGAGAATAGGACATCTAAATATGTTGCTAAGGGATTGGCACTAAGTAGGTACTGCTGGCACTGGCAATGTGACAAGAGCACCATAGTAATTACAGGACTGAAGCACATACCATGGAACTGTAAAATTCCTACCTGGAGGCCTCCTGGGCATATACACAGCACCAGATACCAGAGCTCAGTTATGAGCTTGCAGTTCAAAGAATGACAATTCATTCCCATTACTAGATTGTGCTTTCTCTGAAGTATCAAGCCTTTCCACAACCCTCCAAGACTGATCCTTGAGCCACTGCTGAAAGCATCTCTTAGCATGCTACAGTGGAGACAGAGGTGGTTCCTAGAGCCAGCCAGCTGTGACCAGGCCAGTAGCAGTATGCCATGCCACTCCAGTCATTCTGGCCCTATTGGGCACACCATCTTATGTATCCTGTGACATATTTCTTTCCTATAAATCTGAGAAGAAGAAGAGATCAGGATCTTTGTTGATGTTTCTACTTGAGACATCTCTGCATGGCAGACTACTGGTTGGTGATTGTAAAATGTAATTTCCTGACATGCAAGATGGTGAATCCCTTCCTGACAAAAAATACCACAGAAAAGAATTACAGATTAAAGTGAAATATGAGCCCAGATCAACTTTACAGGCAGTCATAGATGCCTCTTCTGCAGGTCAAGGTTGATGGCTGTGGTTATGGCTATGAGGTGGTTCACCCAGCGATTGACACCTGGAATACTAAGGCAGGTTCAGGACATCATAAAAGGCCTTTTCTAGCAGAGATTGATCGTTCTGTTGTTTAAGGGTTCTCTGTCCTTTTGTACCTTAAAGGTCTCAAAGGCTATTTTGAGACCATGAGGAAAATATATACACTGTGTGCAGTAGGACATTTCCAAAACTAACCCCTACAAAAAGAGTGGGTTCATTCATAAGCTGAGAACAGACAGCTGGAAATGTTCATTATGTTTGAGGAAACGCTCATCACTTAGCTCCTCTGTTACCCACCTGCCTGACATCACCATTCAAACAGTGAGTTTGATGGTGATGGGCGTGTTTGGAGCCATGTTGGAACCAATAAAAAACAACTTTTGGGATTGCCTTTATTTTTCTGCATTTGGTTCAGTTCGGTTTATATCTAAGTAAGACAGCAAATTGACAGGGTGGTCTCCTGTATCTCATATAGAAAGGGGGTATACTTTTTGGTCTCTCTACAATGACAAGGGTGAAGCTGATGCTCCAGACCAGGCAGCAGCTGTGACACATGCACAACCTGGGAGCAGTACAGATATAGCAAAATTACTCTAAATTTAACATTGCCTCATCTAGAGTTAAAGTGGGAGCGGTTTTGCCACATTTTTATTGTTAGAATCATAGTCTGGTTATGGATGTGAAAAAACCCCAAAACTCTCTGGGTAACCTGTTCCAGTGCTTCATTACTCTACTGGCAAGAAATTTTTTTTCCTGATATCTAACCTAAACTTCCCATGGTGCAACTTGAGACCATTGCTCCTTGCCACCACTGAGTACAGTCTAGCTCCATCCTCTTCAGACCCACCCTTCAGGTAGTTGAAGGCTGTCATTAAATACCCCATCAGTCTTTTCTTTTCCAGACTAAGCCCAGTTCCCTCAACCTCTCCTCAAAAGTTATGTTCCCCAACCCTCTCTCCATTCTTGTTGCCCTTTGCTGGACTCTCCAATTTGTCCACATCCTTTCTGTAGTGGAGGGCCCAAAACTGAACACAGTACTCCAGATGTGGCCTCACCAGTGCTGAATAGAGGGGAAGAATCGCTTCCCTTTCCCTGCTGGCAACACTTATACCAGTGCAGCCCAGTATCCTGTTAGCCTTCTTGGCAACAAGGGCACATTATTGGCTCATATTTAGCTTATTGTCCACTGTAACCCCCAGGTCCTTTTCTGCAGAGCTGCTGCTTAGCCACTTAGTCCCCAGCCTATGATGGTGCATGGGATGGTCCTGTCGTAAGGAGTTTGCACTTGTCCTTATTGAACCTAATGAGATTTCTTTTGGTTTAATCTTCCAATTTGTCAAGGTCTCTCTGAATCCTAGCCCTAATCTCCAGCATACCTACTACTCCCCAGAGTTTGGTGTTATTCCCAAACTTGCTGAGGGTGTACTCCATCCCATCTTCCAGGTTGTTGATAAAGATATTGAACACAGCCAGCCCAAGGACCAACCCCTGCGGCATTCCACTTGATACCAGCTGCCAACTAGACATCAAGCCATTGATTATCGCCTTTTGAGCCCAAAAGTCCAACCAGCTTTCTAGCCACCTCACATCTATTCATCCAACCTGTACTTCCTTAGCTTGCTTGCAAGAATGTTATAGGAGACTGTATCAAAGGCGTTGCTGAAGTCCAGGTATATGACATCCAGTGCTCTCTGCATTCATAGAGCCAGTCTTCTCATCATAGAAGGCAATCAGGATGCTCAGGCATGACTTGCTGTTACAATGTAACAGCAGCTCCAAGTGTGCATTTGTCCATGCTCCAAGGGTCACTTCACCAGAGTACAATTAACATCCTTTATGTACTTTTGGTCCAATCCTCCAATTTGTCTAAGTCCCTCTGAATCATCTCTGTTAAAATCAAACCTGTTTAAGACAGCAAGAAGAATACTGAGTGTTATACTTTAGATTCATCTGCTAAGTCAGATGGAGTCTGCATGTCTGCAAATGGATCCACACTGACATGTACTTGAAACAATTTCTATACAGTAACTATGGTGCGTCAAGAGTTAGTAGTTTGTGGGACCCTTCCACCATTTCCAGTTTTCTGAGTACTTAGCTGTGAATTGCAAAAGAAATAAGGAAAGGCCTTATTTCCTTATTTGGCCCACAAGGAAGTATGGGGTACTAGGGAGGCCCCAGTAGAAACTGCAGTAGTCAGAAAAAAAAACCCAACTCCCCACTCAACAAAAACAACCCCCACACCTCCACAATCTTACCAGCATGAGAAATGTATATGTGATGTAGACTCTACAATAACTTACAGTATCTTATCTTGAGCAACAGCAGTTACTGTAAGGTAAGAAACCATTCTAGAGCAGTACAAACCTTAAAGTCATTTTTAAAAAGTAATAATTAAAAAAGGTAACTGGATATTACCAATTTGTACTGTCTGCACAATTGAGGCATGAATTCTTAAGTATACTGGTGGTCCTTTTTAAATTACACTTGCATTGAAATCAATTATATATATTTAATATGCATTCCAGATCCGCATGGAATGAGAAACAGGACCACAGGGTTTTAAGTATTTATTTTATTATTTTATAATTTTTAAAGTATCTTGTTGCTACTTTCCTTAAGAAAAAAAACCTGATTCTGTGTTGTCATTCCTTACAAACTAGTCGGAGGGGACCAGCAGGCATTGGGGGAGTCCCTGTTCCCCCGTGCACTACCAGGAGTGATCAGGAATAACGGTCACAAGCTGACAGAGGGTAGATTTAGGCTAGCTATCAGGAGGCGCTACTTCACGGTCAGGGTGGCTAGGGTCTGGAACCAACTTCCAAGAGAAGTGGTGCTGGCTCCTACCCTGGGGGTCTTTAAGAGGAGGCTAGATGTACACCTTGCTGGGGTCGTTTGACCCCAGTACTCTTTCCTGCCAAGGCATGGGGTCGGACTTGATGATCTGCTCAGGTCCCTTCCAACCCTACAAACTATGAAACTATGGATGGATCCTCTATGACCAAACAAAGCTCTACTAAACTAATTGGCATCAATAAGCCTTCACTCAGGTGCAGAGATCCATTTAAACACATCATGTTGCAGCTCTGGGAGCAAAAAGATGCAGAATATATTAACTGGTTAAAACAGAATTCAGAAAATTAGTGTACACAATTTTACTTTACCTAAGTAAAAAAATCCCAACTAGATTGATAGGAGCATTTGTAAACTTCTGAGAAACGCCTCTCTGCCACTGAACAATATCATTACTAGCCAAAGGGGGAAAAAAGGAGAAACAAAAGGCATGGATCTTGTTAAGAACTTCTTCTTTATATTTGAAGTTTTATCAGTTCTCACATCAGAATGACAGAAAAAGAGAACTGTGATGGAGAAAGGATGATACATTTACAAAATGGTGCTAGTGGTTAAGTACTTTCAGAGGAAATTTAGACCACAGAATCTGTTCTGCTGTACTTTTACTACCCTTTGGCAGGATTTACTATTGATAGCTGAAAGTTTTGAAGCCTCAAGCAACTTATAAAAAGATAAAAAAGATTATTCCTGATAAAAGAATAAATCCTGTCTGTCTTGGCAATAGTAGATGTTTAATGCCAGCCACAGAGGAGAAAAAGATTTGTTTAAGGAACTACAGTACAATAAGATGATGCAAATACTCACCTTGGTGTGGGCAGATAAGGTGCTGATTTGTATTTCACCAAATACTGAGGCTTTCTCCCTAAGTTGCTGGGCACCTTTTACTCTTGTTCACAACAGTGGGAGTTGCCCATGGCCTTACAAGATCCGACTCAAGTTATCCAGGCTTCTTGCTGCAATGAGCCACTAAAGGCAGACAAGGCTTTTTGGGGTAAGTATCCGATATCTTTTATCAGACCAACTAAAATAATTGGAAAAATTCTTTTCAGGTACAAACATCCTTCTGCTGGCTAAGGAAGTCTGTAGTTGGTCTGTGCAAATGCAAACCGCACACTTCCTCAGCCTGAAGAAGGGTTTTTGTACCTGAAAGCTTGCAAAGAGGAATTTTCCCAACTATTTTAGTTGGTATAATAAAAAATATCAGATTTACCCAAAGAACTTTGTCTGCCTATGTCCTTAAACTAACCTGGCTACAAGCTATACCCCTGAACCATGGGCCCCTGATATTTTTAAATTACACACACACACACAAATATATATATATATAGTCAATATACCAAAGACATGGCCTATTCTTAAATCAGTCAAAACAAGCAGCTATCTACTATTAAAATAGAAAGAAATGAAAAATGTGATAATAACGAAAACAAAAACCTGTTGTTCATAGCTATGTTTGGGTGGAACCTCATGTTACTGGGGAGCCCACTGACTTTATTTTTGGTTCATTATTTGCAGTGTTAGTTTGCAATAACATACATTTTCATAATCTTTTCCCAGTACTGTAACTTGAGGTGGGGGACTGTTAGCTCCAGCAGTAGCAGCAACTATTGTAGGTGGGTAGATAGCAACTCAGGAGCAGTAGCTACAATCTCTGAGTCTCTGGGGCAGGTAAGACAGATCACCCTCCCTCACCCCACTCTCCACTACTCAGCACTCCCCCCCATACCCTCCCAGCACAAAACTTGTTAGATAAACTTGTCAATATTTGATCCTCACCTGAGTATAGTGCAGACACAATGGGATATTTAAGTACATGCTTCAGAGCTCTGTTGAAGCAGGACCTCTGTCCTAAATTATTTTAGTTTCAGATTATCCTCTTAAGGAGACATGCCAACAAATGCTTCAAGTTCAAGAGCTGGAACAGTAGATTTTTATTCTCTTGACAGTAGTGTAAGAGTGATTTTGTAGCCATGACAGTCCAGAAATTATTCAAGAGGCAAGGATTTCTTAGGGTGATATCTTTTATTGGAGCAACTTACATAGTTGTGATAAAGTTAGACAAACTTCTGAATGCAAGACAGAGCTCACCTGTGGAAGAACGGCTTGCATTTGAAAGTTTGTACTAGCTTTATTCCAACTACATTAATAAAAGATATCACCCTAAGAAATCCTTCCTTTGAGAGATCATTCTAATAGTCTCACTGCCATTCAATTCAATCAATCATCCTTTTGTTTTTTCCATACATACCTAGTAGTCACTCTTCTTCCCTAAAATTGATTGGTTATTTGTCATTCATGTACTAATTCATATATAAGTACAATACAAGCCATTCATTTTTAATCAGTGTTCTTCTTTTGGTTATACATTTCTTTCTAGGTTTGCACTGAGAATAAAGCCTCCTGAACCAAAACTGCTTCTTCACTACTTATCATGTAAGTACATTAATGATGTATTTATAATAAATGTCCATTAGAGTTGACAGGAGTCTGCTGTTATTTCCAAGAGTGCTGGGCAGGGTAGTGGTAGAGATGTTTCTTTCTGCAAAGTTTCCTGGATACATTGTGCCAAAATCTGCTCTTGATCAGGTAGGTGTAAATACATAACTGTGAGCTGAATCTGGCTCATTATCCTATGTAAACTTCATTACTCTCAGAGGGACAGAGGAGTATTATGCACAGGGGGACTTGCAAAATGTTCTGTTCTACTGTTTCTCTCAAATTTGGCCACCCTTGTGTTTGTTACTTTTCCCATACCATGCTTCTGGGCACAGCAAGCTGATTTATGGCTTCTCTATGGTATTTCCTCTTTAATGCAACTGACAGGAGGCAACCATGATTTTCCTGTTGTGCTCCATTTTTGGTATTACTCTTTCCTAGCATTTAAAAATCAGAACAGTGTCTAATAGCAAAACAGAGCCTCATACTCAATTTGCTGCTGGGTTTATAATGCATATTTTAGCATTTTGCATAAAGCCTTTGTCTTCCTGTCAAGCACTGGGGATAATTTATACATATGTTTTTGTCTTGTAAATGTTCACGGGTAGTCTTTTATAAATAGTGGGTTGGGCTACTAATGCATTTCTTTTCTTCCTGTTTTTAGAGGAAGATTTCTCATCACATTTCTCTAGACACTTAATCAGAAAGCATGGATAGTATGTGTCATGGCAATACTGTACTACATTTTTTTAAACATTTTCTTTCATTTGGCATGAGTAATCAAAAAGGGGCCTAGTGAAAGTGGAGAAAGAGAGGAATATATTGCCATCTCAGAACAAATTGCAGTGTGAATATTTTTCTCAGAGCCCTGTTCCCTTTCATTTTTAATTTTTTTTGAAATTGCATTCAAATTTCTGCTTTAGATGAATTAGAGAGGGTCACACAGTTTTGGGAGGAAAAAACCCCAAATCAATAGTTGACAAGCATAGTGAGTGTGGTGGGGCACCTTTGGTGCCTGGCACTTTAAGGGGCTTGAGCAGGCTGTGGAGCTGCCAGCAGGTGCAGGTAGGCCCAATTAGGTGGTCACGTGACTGCAAGGGGCCCCTTGGATTGGATGAGGGCTGGGCAGCCAGGGTATAAACCCAGTGAGACCTAGGAGCTGAGTTGGCAGTTACATCCAGGAAGCCAGTGGAACAACATCACACATCCTAAGGAGAACATCTCCTGGAGCATCTGGAGGTTAGGGTAGGAACTATGGGGATGGAGGAGGTTCCTGTGTATCCTGGTTAAGATCTGCAACTACACCCTGCTGGGGTTGCCTGTGGCAGGGCAATCTTCAGGAAATGCCACACCTGTGCCCCCCTAAAGAAAGGTGAGGTTGGGGCACTGTAAAGCCTCAGCCCTCTCTGCCCTGTGGAGGGAAAAGGCTAGGGGAGCACTGTGGCAGAGCACCTTTGAGGGTGCTAACCATGTGGGGGCTCCCACAGGCTCTGGTGGGAGCCTGCTTTGGAGGAGCAGCAGGGGAGACCCCGTAAGTACCATTTAAAGGGGGAAGGTGTGTGGCAGGGCACTGTTGGTGCCTGCCACTTCAAGACCAAAGCTAAGCAGCCAGCAGGTACTTGATTAAGGCAGCCATTTTAGATCTCTGGCTACCTATATAAAGAGCTCAGTTCCCTGCTGGCTGGGAAGGCAGCAACATCGCCTAGCTGTGAGACTCCATAATAAGCTGGAGGTAAGGGAGAAGCTGTAGGGGATGGATTGGAGGCTCCTGGTCCTGGGCATGACCTAAAACTGCACCCTGCCAGGAGTCGGTGGCCTGGTGGGGCTCTCAGTGGTACAGGAACCCCCAGGAAATGCCAAGCCAGTTATCACCCTGGTGAAAGGTGGGTGCCTTAACCTTAGCCCTCACCTTCAGATGGGTTTGCGGGACACTGGAGGTAGTTGGACCAGGCACGGCTGCAGCCACCTGAGCCCTGTGGAGTACAAGACCCTGAAGAGGGAGAGTTGGGGTCAGGCATGGCTATGGTCACCTAAGCCCACCAGGGAGTAAAGCCCCATGGCCCCAAGCAAGGGGGCAGTGTGGAGCCCCAAGTGAAGGGGGCAGAGCTGAGTAGTCCCAGGTGAAGGGGGTGGAGACCTAGAGCCCCAAGTGAGGGGGCTGTGTGGAGCCCTGAGTGAGGGGAGTAGGCCCAGGTAGGTCTTTGGATGCCCGAGGCTGAAGTTTGGGCCAGAGGCCAAGTAAAGGGGGGCTCAGCCCAAGAGAGAGAGGGGCGAGGCCTCCCAGCAGTGGAGGGCTTACTGAGGTCGGGATGAGTGTGGTCAAAATTAAGAGCTTTAAGTAGCACCGCGACCTGCTGCTCCGGGGGGAGTGAGAGTCCCCTGTGAGACCTTGGAGCACCAGTCATGGTGTGAGGTACCCCACCTCCCACATCCAGGAAAGTGGACCCAAGAGAGTATGTAGGGCTAGTGAGAGAGGTAGAGTACCCCCTTGACTGGTCAATGCTGGAGCCAGGACCAGGAAGGTCAAAAGGACCAGGGGCCCACCGTGAGAGGTGTCCAGAGCTGAGGGCCTGGGGTCCCATCTGGCCTTGGAGGTAAGGCGAGGGCCTATGTGGCCAAAGGTCCCAGGGGGACCACACCCAAGGGGGGAGATAGTTACAGGGAGCTCGGCAGCCTGAATGATGGTGGAGTAGGCTGTCTAAGTAGAGGGATCAAAGGGGGGTCCTGACAGGAGGATTCTGGAGCCCAGTGTGGGGCTGGTGTGATTAACAGCTGGATGCCATCTGTGAGGCATGGACTGCAGTGTAGGGGAGGTATGGAGCCACAGATAGCATCCCCTGGCATCGGGGCATAAAATAGGCAGTCTCCCACTTAATTAACATCCTAATTAATAAGAACTAGGCATGGCAAGAGAATCAGGTGGGAGGCATGCCCATAGGCAAGTGGGGAACCTAGCACTTTGGCTAGATGGGGAGCCCCACTTCGCCACAAGCTCACCCCAACAGAAAAGCACAGGGTCCAGGACCATTTGGGTGGAGCCTGAGGCAGGGGCCAAGGCCCACTGAGTGGGGCCTTGGCCCAGTGGCCTCAGTGAGGAGTGGAGCAGTGGCCCCAAGGGGGCAGAGAGGCCAAGGCATGTCTGAGGAAACCTGAGGCCCAGTGTGGGTCAGAGGCCGAGTGTAGCCCAGCTAAGGGGCCAGGGAAGTTGGAAGTGATTTTAGATGCTATCTGCAAGGCATGGGACCATAGTATAAGGGAAGATTAGGAGCCGTGTTTTTCACCCTTGGCATCAGGGCAACCAAATGGGCAGCCTCCCACATGTAAACACCTATTTTTTGGAAACATCAAGGGTGAAGCAGGGCAGACTGCCCTAGAAAGATGGGTGGGCGGATGTCGTGAGTGACCTGAAATGAGCCCCCTGTCACAGTGGGAATAAACTATTAAATAGGCATGATGTCTTATTAAACAGTTCAGTGAAATCCTGACTAAAATATTAGTTAACAAAAACATAGAAAATTGCTATAATGATAATTAGTTGATTTGGTTTCACTATGTAACACAATAATTTAGGAAAATCTTCTATGAATGGGATAATAGATAAACAACATTTCTCTCTAATCCCCAGGCAGAAATAAAGATATCTGCTATGAATGCTGCCATGATTTCATAGACATTTGGGCTGGAAGGGACCCGGGAGGATCATTGAGTCCAGCCCCCTGCTCCAGGGGCAGGAAGTCAGCAGAAACTAACATGAGAACTCAAATGCTTTTACTAGAGATCAGTTGAGTCAAACAAATTGATTCCCCCCCTCCCCCCCAAATCTCTAATCAAACATTTTGGAGTATCAGGATTTTCTAGGTAACTAATCTCGGTTTTTTTAAAGTGCTGTACAAAAACCTTAGCACTAATACAATCCTTGAACCATTTCAAAATGCCAGACTGCTAACTGGATTTCTCACACCGTTAACACAATGGAGTTATCTCCACCCATTTTATAAATAGAGGTTTCTAGCCACATTTTTCAGAAATAGTGTGTAATTACAATTTTTAAACACTTAACGAATTGTTGCACATGCCCCGATACAGCTCCAGGCGTTTTAATTAGTGAGCTGTGCTAATTAAAAGCACCCATGTGCCACATGTATCAATGCAGCAGTGCATCTCTGCACTGAGAAAATGGTTACACTGTGCTTTGAACTAAAACATATTAAACATGTTTTAGGTTAAAGCACAACACTGCCATTTTCTCAGCATGGAGGTGTGTTGCACAGTTGATACACATGACATGCAAGACTTCCAGAGCATGTCAATTTACATGCTCCAGCAGACTTGATTAGTTGAGTCTGCTACAACCTGCTGGATTTCAGGCACATCAGAGCAGGCTACCCGCACATGTGTAAGTGCCCCTAAAGCCTGGTTTTCAGGTGTCACGTCTGTGAGAATTGCAGATGTTCTGACGTTTCTGAAAACCAGGCACAAGGTTGGATTCCGAGAACTGTTGCAAACATTTTGGCTCTACTGTTTGCTAAGGGCCACATCAGGAGAAGGTAATAGAATCAAAAATAGAACTTAGTAGTTCCTGGTACCTAGGTGGGTGCCTGGTGCTCTACGTCATGCTTTCTCATTCCAGAACCCATTCTAGCACTGGAAGCAGAAGCACTAGCATACCATTGCAAAGGGTGTATTTTCACATCTTTTCCACCTGTAAGTTAAAAGTACCTGAAATATTGACAGTTTGAAACACAGGACACTTCCCATATTGTTTTGCAAACCAGAGAGGTTTAGATAGTTCAGTAAAACTGGCTTTGCTTGGTGAGTTTCAATGATTTGTATTATTTCTGTATCTGATGTTAAGTTTTCTGTAGTCATTATTTGTGTTCCTGACCTACCTTCAATATTTATTTAGGATTGGAGGCCTTTGGTGCCAAGTTCGTAAGAATACAAAGGAAAGCATGGGTACAAATCTTCTCTGCTGATGCATATTGCTGTGGTCCCTTCTTATTGTAGTGGAGTTATGAAAATCTATAACAGTAGAGGATCAGCTCTAGAGTCCTAGCACTGAAGAGCAACCCCATATAGAACTTGTACTGATAACTGATTAAAAGACCAGTAGTGAGCATGATATTATTTGAAAAATGAGAAAAACTACAATGAGTAAAGGATGCTTCTTGTTTTTCTTAGGAAACCTTGAGCAACATGAAGCTACAGACTTGGAAAATATCGGTTGTTTTTTTTAGAGTTGCTTGAAATTAGTTATTTTAAATTTATAGGGCCAATTTTAGTCCTGATGTAAGTGAAAGGAGATGTTTAACACATTTGATTTACGCTTTTTTACATGCAACCTAATTTTGGCTTTAATCTATTATAGTTTATCCAGTATATAATAGAAATAAAATGTTACAATTTCAGAGTACAACTGTCACATGATTATAAGCATCATTACTGGCAAGGTTAATTCAATATTCTTTAACATGCAAGAAAGTAATATTAATTTTCTGGGGTTTTTTTCTTCATATAGATATTTTTCTTTGAGTTCAAAGCTGTTCTATGTAAATGTCCAGCTGGACATAGGTGGAAATACTTAGTTGTTTATTGTTATGTAGTGAGGCATACAACTGCATTTTCAGGAATTCTTCACTGACACATTCTCTGTGTGTCCTTAAGAAAAAAAATCAATACTTTTGCTATATATTGAAAATATTTCAGTAATTCTTATGTTCCCAAATACTGTTTGTTTGGTTTTTAAAATTTTTCTTATATTCACTTTTACTGCTTCATGCTGATCTACTGTACCACATATTAAGCTTGGTAGGAGTGATTTTTATTTCAGTATTTTGCTGATTTTGTAGCAGATTGATGACATCTTAATTAATGTGATATGTGCTGAGGAACGTGTTAAAGACAGATTATGATGGGTTCAATATACTTCATATAATGTGGAATATTTTACATGTCCATGTGGCAGGGTACCTTTGGGTGCCTGCCACTTTAAGGGCAGAGTCAGGCAGCTACCAGGTGCTTAATGGTGGCAGCCATTTTAAGAACAAGAGACATAAAAGCTGTAGTTTGCTGGTGCCAGCCCAGGCAGAAACATTGCCTGGCTGAGCGGTATGTAACATCTAGAGGTAAGAGCAGGAAGCTCTTGGTCCTGGGCATGACCTAAAACTGCACCCTGCTGGGGATAGGTGATCTTGGGGCTCCTAGTGGCATGGGAGCCCCCAGGAAATGCCAGGCCAGTTACTTCCCTGGTGAAAGGCGAGGACGGGCACCTTAACCCCAGCCCCCCTCTTTGGGTGAGCTTTGGAGGCAGCTGTGGGAGTAGTGAGGCCAGGCATGGCAAGCAGAGTGCCACCTGAGCTCAGCAGGGATGTGAGATCCCAGAGACTCCAGAGGTGGTAGCGTGGAGAGCATAGTTGTGTGGCACCGTACAGAGTAGGGCAAAATGGAAGTAGGTTTGAAGGGTAGTCCCAGGGGTGCATTGAGTAGGGCCAAATTGGAAGTAAGCCTGAAGGGCAGCACAAGGGCCAGCCCGTGAGGAATTGAGCATAAAGATGAGAAGGCTCCAGGGTAGGGGGTGTAGTAGGAACCCCATGTGTGGTGAAGAGGCCAGGGCATGGTCGTGGATGCCTAAGGCCATAGTTGAGCTAGAGGCCAAATAGGGGGCTCAGCCAGAGAGTTAGGGGTGAGTCCTGACCCTGCTTTGCTGCAAGGAGGCCAAGAGTGGGATGAAAGAAAGACCTAAAGGGTAAATACAATGACCTGCTGCTCCAGGGAGGGACTGAGAGTCCCTCTGAGACCCTGGAGCACCAGTCATGATGTAGGTTATGATTATATCATGTGGATGCCAACTGCGAGGCATGGGTTGCTGTGTAGGGGAGGTGTGCAGCTGCAGATAGTGCCCCCTGGCATCGGGGCTGGGAATGGGCAGCCTCCCACATTATACCACCAGTTTTATGGGAACAGCAAAGTTGTGGCAGGCGAGACTGGGCGGACTGCCCCATAGAGACAGGTGGACGGGTCAGTATGAGACCCGGCCCTGAATGGTGCCCCCTGTCACAGTCCAGAAGGTCTTTCCTCTGAAGTCCTTGAATCACAAGCATTAGCGACTTAAGCCTTTCCGTTTTCTGCATGTGCCTTCTGCCTAACTTCAGATTAAAATGGCTAACTACTTTTCTCTGCATTTTCTGCACATGGGGAAACTGAGCTGCAGACCCGCCACAGGATTTGTCCAGCTACCACACGGAAATTCTACCCTAGCTCTAGAAAATGAAACCACTTCTCCCTTTTTCCCTTCCTGTGGGATAGCACTTGACTAGTGGACCTTGCAAATACACAAGGAGAAGGAGAGTCTCTGTATTCTTTGGTTTCATTGTTCTTTTCTTGTAATAAACTTGGCTTCTAGCTAGCCTATTTGGTATTAAAGCATTTATCTATGTACTTTGTAGCAGAGCACTAGGGTGCTCGCTACTAATAATAGTAATAGGGTCGGCTGCCAATCAACAGAGCAGCACAGGTGAGCGTTGCCGGGACAACTAATGTTGGTCAGCTGGCTAGAAGGGGGCAGGGCCTGGCCTTTATAAGTGACCAGGCTGAGGCCAGAGCCAGTTCCTTTCTGGCAGCCTGAGGTGCAGGAGCTCTGCAGAAGAGCCCAGCAGAGCAGAGCAGAGACGAGCGGTGCAGCCTGAGCACCTAAGGGGACGCAGCATGGTGAAGGCAGAGAGATTCCTGGCAGAGATGCCTTTGCAAGAGGGCCAGTTTGAGCCTGGACCCTTATGTTATAGCCGGTAGGCCTATTTTGAGTTAGAGCCGGTTGGCTAGTAGTTTGCTTTGAGGTAGGGCTGTGTGTGTGAATACCAGAGGACCGGGTGAGGCTGTAGGGGTGCGAGGAGGCCTCACGGGAGCTCCCCAATAATTCGGGGGTTCCTGGTGCCCAGTAAGGGCACAGCAAGCGGTGCCAGGGCGGCACAGTGATTGATGCCGGAGCTGGCACTACAGGTGAGCGCCAGGGAGAGGCACGACGTTGTGGGGTGTTGTGACCCCGGCCCCGTAAGGGGGCAGTATTCTGCCCAGTGGGGTATATGACCCAGAAAAAGGGTCAGGGGCCAGGCACGGCGATGGGCCACCTGAGCCCCAAGCGCGGGAAGCGCGCGAGCTAGGCCCAAGAAGGCGGGTCCAGGGGCCAGGTAAGGCTAAGGCTGCCTGAGCCCCAACCACGGGAAGCCCTGAGTGTGGGCGAGAAGCGTGGGCAGCGCGGCATAGGCCCCAGAGAGGGCGAGAAGCGTGGGCAGCGCGGCATAGGCCCCAGAGAGGGCGAGAAGCGTGGGCAGCGCGGCATAGGCCCCAGAGAGGGCGAGAAGCGTGGGCAGCGCGGCATAGGCCCCAGAGAGGGCGAGAAGCGTGGGCAGCGCGGCATAGGCCCCAGAGAGGGCAAAGGGCATGAGAAGCGCCTCATAGGCCCAGAGAGGGCAAGGAGTGCTAAAAGCGCAGCCTAGGCCCTAGAGAGGGCAGGCATACGGGAACAGGAAGCTTGGGCGAGCATGCGGTAAGAGTCCGGGAGAGAGGCTGGCACGCGAGAACAAGCCTGGCAGGCAGGTTAAAATAAGAGGCTCCAGGGTGAGCAACTAGCACCCTAATGACACTAAGTCCCGGAGAAGGGCAAGCGTGCGGTAGAAGTCCCGGAGAGGGGCAGGCGCGCGAGAGTAAGCCTGGAGAGGGGTAGACATGCGGATAGGGGCCTGACCGATAGGAGCTCGACAGAGTCGAGTGCATGACTAGAGGCCTGAAAAGGGTGGACAGAAGCCGGGAGGGGCGAGTATATTGGGCGCGCGTACAGAGAAACCCCAGAGAGAGGGAGTGCGCATATCGAGAGACCCCAGGTAGGGGCAAGCATATGACACAAGAACGTCCGGTACAGCTGCAAGGCTTGGGGCATGCTAAAGGGGTGGTTGGAGGCCCTTAAGCCCTTAAGTCACCCCATATGGAACAGGGAATAGTTCCAGCATAACACCGTGTACTAGGGGATCAAAGGCAGCCTTCCATATAGAACCAGATATCATCAAAGATGTGGCGGGCGAGATAAAAGGGTGCTGGATCGCCTACTTGGCACGGTAGTGGGGCGCTAGAGGGATCACGGCCGCCCCTGCACCCCGCCCCATGACATACTTCAACAGGATCTCCTTTATAATTCCCCATTAATTGAACTCTTTACTTCTGCTATAAAAGGAGCCATAGCAGGGAGAAACATTAGCATTTAACAGGGCTAGTTTCAGTATAAATTGAATTTTGGATTAAAACAATGAAATGCTTTAATTTGGATTGAAGTGCATTAAGTATGTCTGAGTGAGAAATGACTGATGTCATCTAGGAGGGAATGATATATGAGCAAGTGAAGTCATATTTTGACAATGGGTTATGAGGAAATAGTTATAATGGCCCCAGAAGGAATGTATCAGAGATGTCAGAGCTACATGTTAAGGATTTATGAGGGTTTTTTTTGTCAACAATAAAGAAAAATATAAATAGACAAGGTAAGTGGTTGGGGAGTACTGAGATCTGCTGTGAATAAATTAGTATATTTTAGCCAGTCCCCTTCTCCCACCCCAAACTTGTAAGGGATGATTTATATTGCCCCCTGTGAAGTCAAGGGGTTCTCTTTCCTTAGATACGCACAGTCACTGTGACATGTTTGTTTATTTTATCCAAAGTAAGCTACATATGCAGCATGAAAATAGTCAACTGTAATGCCAGTGTTGACACTGTTAACACATGTGCCTACTGTTAATTTGAATAGGCATATTATAATAAGTAGGGTTGGACTGTTGTTGCAGCCATGATAATCCAGGAAATAACAACAGCTATTGCCAGAAAAGAGTTTACTTCTTGCATGTTATAATTAGGCATTCTGTTTTTAGAATGAATTTGAGGATTTAAAAATGGTGTTTTGTTTTGTTTTGTTCTTCCCCTTTCCACCTATAATCACTAAGTGTTGACAAAACCAGTAGGATGGAGATGCAATTCCCATCCTTATGCCAAGGATAGCTCTATCTTCGGCATAAGACCCAATCAAAAAATTTCCATCTAAACTGTTTATTAATAGAAAACTGGGTTTTTGACTAAAATTATTTGTAAGAAGTGTCCATTTTCCACATAAAATTTGATTTTGTCATCAAAACTCTGAATACCCCAAAACAGATTCAGTTCCCCTCAGCCATATATTTGTGGATAAAAACTTAAATGGTTTGATTCTGAAATGTTACCTTGGAATCTTTAGGAGTCATTACTCAATTAGCTCATGCTCCCATTCCTTTGTCTAGCCCAAAATCATTAGCAAAACTACACTCACTCTCTCTCAAAGTAGTTAATAAAACAAATATTTCCTTTTGTCAAATGGGTGAGTTCCCCAACTAAGAACTGTAAACCAGGCCCTGTGTGTACAGTTCCTATGGTGACTAAAGCAAGTCCTTTTCCTTTCCTATTTGTTAGAATCGTTTTTGTGTTTTAACAAAATCAAGGTCCCTTTCTTTCAGGGCCCTGAATAACAGGACAAACCCAGTTCCCCGTAGAAATGCAGAAGAACATTTTATAAGATGATATCCAGGTGGTTATTTACATGACACTTTTTAGTGCTAGTAAGAAACATGCAAAATCCTTTTTCCTATCCCAAGATAGGAAAGGCAAGGTACATAGATACGGCCCATTTTTAAGTAGTCCCCACAGTCAACTTAAAATCCATGAGCCTGAATCTCTGCCCATATGAGAGTAACTTCCTTGACTTCAGATGAGTTATTCTTGATTTACCCCATGAAAGAACAAACAAAACACACTCCTGGATTTAATACAGCTTATGTAAAATGCCTACAAACCAACAAATATTGTAGATATTTGCAGTGTTTTGCTTTCAAGGAGGGCAGTCCTTAGACATAGTGCTATAATGTGAAATCCCACTGCTCAAATACTGTGTGGCTTACAAGCTCATTTAGAAGAATAACTGGCTTCACTACAATGTTTGCCATGCATGTTAAATGCTGGTTCTTTTAAGCTATTTGACCTAATGATTTTCAGATTGCATTCTGCATGGTTACACAAAGAGGAACCACAAGATATGTTTACAATGTCAAGAAAGACAACATTTTCTCCAAACTTTCATCTTGTTTGCTCCCTTAAAAGTACTGAAAATGAATTAAAAGAATTTCCTGGGGAAAACACTGAAACAGTTAGATAAAATAGAAGGAAATGACAGGGAAATAGAATCACAGCTCTGTTGGATGTGACTGTGGGTGGGATACCTGAAATTATGAAATAGAGAATTAAAAGCCAGAGTTTTTAATAGTTGTTTTATGATATCACATTATTAATTACTGGTATAGCACAGTACATGCACCCTAAAAAATAAACAAATGAACAGGTCTTTGACCAAAGTTTTTCTGTCCAGAGGTAGAAGGGTATTTGTACCTGACAAAGGATATTTATACCTGAAAGCTTGCAAAGAAGAATTTTTCCAACTATTTGAGTTGGTCTAATAAAAGATATCGGATTTACCCAAAGAACCATGTCTGCCTGTGTCCTTATATCAACACAGCTACAATCTACAACCCCAGAGAAAACATGACTTTTTTAGAAGGTGGGCACTAGAATTGCATGGGAGAAAATGTTAGAACAGGTTTTCATGGGAAAAACTGTTCCAATAAAACATTTTTTACACAATATTAGTGATTTCAATGGAAACCCCACCAACATATTTTGAAACAAATCCTATTTTTTTCAGAAAAGTTTTAAATTTGACTTTAAAATGTCAAAATTGTATTTTTATTGATGTGTTTTTTTGGTTTTACTATTTTATGTTCTTCGGTCACCTAATACAATCTAATATATTTCCTTTTTAACATATTTCAGATATTTGCTACTTGGTACTAATTAATTGCTCTTCTTTTTTACAGATCAAAGTGTCTTCCAGTGTTTGTAATGAAATGGCTTGACACTACACTGAAATGGCAGATTATATTATTGTACCACAATGAGAAATGTTGACTCGAGAAGTGTTTCTAGATCAAAATGTGAAGCTATTCCAGAAAAGCACAAATAAAAGATATATACTTTGACTTAGAAAGGAAGTTTCAGAACCATACTGTTACAGATACTCCTAATGATTCTAAAAATAAAAAAATGGAATATGATTTAATTAGGAAAATAATAATAGCAATAACAATATAATAAAATTGACATCCATAAGAATTTAAGTTTGTAATTAAAAAAACCTTTTAAATTCTAACAGAAAATTTTCTAAACAGTTCTGGAAATTTTATGATATGGGAAATTTTAAAATATTTGGTTTCTTGTAAGTTAAAATGAAAACACATTGGTTGCTAGTCCATCTTATTGGCCACTGTTGCTAAAAGCAAATTTGGCTTGGGCTTTATTATTATATCATTCTGTTTTGCAGCTAATTTTCAAAAGAATATATATCTTTCTGATCATGTCAGTGTATATTAATATTGGACTGTTGCTTCATTTTCATGGAAATCATGAAAGGAGTTGTGGAGATGCAGTTAAATCTTACAGCTTCACAGGGACACTCAGGGAAAATTAATCTGAATTATCTATTAAAGTAGACTACTAAGGTGGTTTTTAACTGGTGTGTGGGAACTCTCATACAGAATTAAAATGGCTGATAACTGGAACAACAGAAGTCATCATCCAAATCACAGACCAGCATGACAAAGCTTGAGTAGAAACTAAACCATATGAGCTAATAGGTTTCCCTGGGAACCCATTGCAAATTCAGGTGCTGGATATTAACTGGATTACAGTGTTGTTGTGGATCTGAGTGAGAGAGTGAAGCAGAAAGCTAGTAGGAAAGGAGCCAAGATGTTCTGTGGGAGCTAGAGAAACACTGATAGTCTGGCACTGGGAATAAGCCAAGAAAGAGATTTTTATTTAGATGGAGTGCAAGCTCAGCACATGTTTGAACTTCTGAGCAAGGAAACTCTCCTGTTTGCTCCTAGTATGCTCAGAGAAGCAGGATTTTGTGTATACCCTTTGTAAATAACCACAATTGAACCCATGACATACCCAGCTCTTCGACTGGAGCTTCTTGTGGGCCAAGGTGCCAATATCTCAACTAAAATTCCTCAAGCACACAAATATTTACTGTGTAGTTACTAAATACTAAATATGTATCTTGACTAGTTCAATTGTTTATCTCCTGATGTGCAGATCTGAGTGAGGTACAAAATGAGTTGATAGAAACATTTGAAACTATTTCTCTCCCTACATGCAGTACACTTATGTAAATATATGTAGGTCTTGTTTTCATCAAGTTTATTGTGAATTTTCTTTTCCCACTGATTACTCCATAGGGTGCCTCCCAAGAAAGAACTTGTTAGTCTTTCAAAAGGGATGGTTTTGCTATCATTTCATTACAGATGTTATAAGCACCATAAGGATCGAATTAGATTCTATTTACCAAGAGCTTTCCTTTGATATCAGTTTTCAGTATATAAATCCTGATCTTTAGCTGGTTCACGTTGACAGTTCCCTTTGCATGCATCAGCTGAGGACCTGGTTCTTGATCCTGTCTCGGGCAGGGGCTTGACTAAATGGCCTGTGGAAGTACCTTCCAGCCCTACTTTATGATTCTTTGAATGCTGTTTGGGATTAGCACTAAGTCTACCATAAAACAAAAACACCACCAATAACTGGTGAAGTGCTGAAAGGGTGGGGGAAGGATTTATTGGGGACTGGAGTTAGAAATGCCACCACCATCATGATATGGGTTTGGATGAAATGCTGCCCATTGAGAAGCTTACTTATATGAATATATTGCTAATTATCTCAGCCCCACTTATTATTTATCCCTGTCTTCATACACTGACTCCTGTACACCACATTTTTGGATTGGAATGCTGCTAATTTTTTTTTCTAATTTCTCTTAATAAAGATATTACATCTTAGTAATCCTTTTGATTTCGTACTTCACAAATTGAAACTGCCCCATCTTTCAGGAGTGGAATGTAAGCCACTTTGTCAAGTGCATCTGTACTAAGATGATTTGTCAAACAGTTATAGCAATTAGATGATGAGGAGAAATGTTTTATTTAAACAGAAAAATAAATGCATAGGCTCCCCACTTCCTTGCTCCCTCCCATTTGAGAATCTCCCTTCCCTTAAGACGGGAGTTATCCTAGGCCAAGGATATCTGGAAGCTACTTGTTAAATATAACAAGTATATCTGGAAGCTACTTGTAAAGGGGCTATATTACCCTATGTCCTGTCATAGAATCATAGAAAGTTAGGGTTGGAAGGGACTTCAGGAGGTCATCTAGTCCAATCCCTAGCTCAAAACAGGACCATCCCTAACTAGATCATCCCAGTCAAAGCTTTGTCTAGCCAGGTTTTGAAAACTTCTAAGGATGGAGAGTTCACAACCTCTCTGGGTAACCTGTTCCAGTGTTTTACTACCCTCCTAGTAAGAAAATTCTTCCTGATATTTAACCTAAACTTCCCTTGCTGCAACTTGAAACCATTGCTCCTTGTTCTGCCATCTTACACCACTGAGAACAGCCTAGCTTCATCCTTTTTCCAACCCCCCTTCAGGTAGTTAAAGGCTGCTATTAAATCCCCTCTCAGTCTCCTCTTCTCTAAACTAAATAAGGCCAGTTCCCTCAGTCTTCCCTCATAAGTCATGTCCTCCAGACCCCTCACCATTTTTGTTGCTCTCCACTGAACTCTCCAATTTGTCCACATCCTTGCTGTAGTAGGGGCCCCAAATCTGAATGCTGTACTCCAAATGTGGCCTCACCAGGGCTGAATAGAGGCTCTCTGGATGTTACTATACGATTCATCATTACTAATCTTGATATTTAAAATGCTAGCTACATTAGAAAAGACTGTACCCAAGAGGTCAATCTTCATAGGTGAGGTCAGCTCCCAGACTGATTCAGAGGGCTGAATCACGTCCCTTGACCTAGTGGCAACACACCTACTGATCCAGCCCAGTATGCTGTTAGCTTTTTTGGCAACAGGGCATATTGCTGGCTTATATTCAGTTTATTGTCCACTGTAACCCCCAGGTCCTTTTCTGTAGAGCTGCTGCTCAGCCAGTCATCCCCCAGGTTGTACTGCTGCATGAGATTGTTCCATCCTAAGTGCAGGACTTTGCACTTGTCCTTGTTGAACCTCATGAGATTCCTTTTGGCCCAGTCCTCCAATTTGTCTAGGTCACTCTGAATCTTAGCCTGGCCCTCCAGCATATCTATTATTCCCCCCAGCTTCATGTCATCTGCAGACTTGCTGAGGATGCACTGTATGCGTTCACTGATGAAGACACTGAATAAAACCAGATGCAGGACCAATCCCTGGGGCACTCCACTTGATACAACTAACAACTCAACATCGAGCCATTTATTACTACCCCCTGAGTCTGATGCTCCAGCCAGTTTTCTATCCACCTTACAGTCCATTCATCCAGCCTGTACTTCCTTAGCTTGCCTGCAAGAATGCTGTGGGAGACTGTATCAAAAGCTTTGCTAAAATCAAGATGCATCACATCTGCCAATCTCCCTGCATCCACAGAGCCAGTCATCTCATCATAGAAGGCAATCAGGTTGGTCAGGCATGACTTGCCCTTCATGAACCCATGCTGACTGTTCTTAATCACCTTCTCTTCCAAGTGCTTAGCAATGGATTCCTTGAGGACCTGCTCTGTGATTTTTCCAGGGAGTGAAGTGAAGCTGAGTGATCTGTAGTTCCCTGGATCCTCCTTTTTCCCTTTCTTAGACATGGGCACTATGTTTGCCCTTTTCTAGTCATCCAGGATCTCTTCTGATCACCATGACTTTTCAAAGATGATGGCCAATGTCTCTGTAATCATATCAGCCAACTCCCTCAGCAACCTCAGGTGAACCCTGTCCGGCCCTATGGACTTGTGCACGTCTATCTTTTCTAGGTAGTCCCTAACCTGTTCTTTCTATTCACCTCCACCCCAAACTGTGCTGCCCAGTGCAGTAGTCTGGGAGCTGACCTCGCCTATGAAGACTGACCTCTTGGGTACAGTCTTTTCTAATGTAGCTAGCATTTTAAATATCAAGATTAGTAATGATGAATCGTATAGTAGCATCCAGAGGGCCAATTTAAATGAAGCAAATCCTGAAGAAGCATATAACACAGATGAGCATACAGGTGACCTTTGTGGTCTCCTAATTCTGAAGCTGCTTTAAACGAAGCCAGTTCGAGCAAATTAAAGGCTGTTGTGATAGCTGCCAGCAACTTCCAGGGCCTGTTAGAGCAGCTAGGAACCCCTATACCAGAAAGGGGCCCTGGACTTAGAGTTGGGTTGGTACAGGAGCAATGACAGTGATCTATGCTGCCAGAAGCTCATCCAATGCATGATAAATCTTCAAGGGGCTGGATCTGTCAATTCTGAGGATGTTTTCTGCTGCTAGAGAAGTACAAATCAGTTGAAGTGCAGCCCAGAATCAGAGCCCATGTCTTTATATAGTCAAATGGTCCTTTCTCTAGCTTGGTGACTTTGACCATGCAAATTCTCGTTCAGAGGAAGTTTGCATGTCAGGAAAATTGCTTCCTATTGCAGTGTGAATAACCCAACTGGTAGCAAGTTGGCTGTTTGCCATTCAAAATTGAACAACGAATGTTTAAGCATGTCAGATTTGTTCTCTGCTGGGTTAATATTTTCTAGCCATACACTAGAACAACAGTGTTCTTAGATCATAATCAGTTCAGCTGTGGGACAAGGAATAATAAGAAGAGGAAGTTTGCCTGTCAGAAAACTTGTTTATCTTCCACTGTAAATAGCCAACTGGCAGCTGGTTAGCGATTCAGAGTTTAAAGGTCTAGGGACACCTGTGAGGTGCATCCCTTCCTTAGTGAGGGAAGGCATATGGGATAGACAGCAGCCTGCACTGATAGCACAAGACCAGTCTTCCATTTTGGTGGACTAATGGTTATGGCCAACTAACTTCATTGAACTACAAGTCCTGGGTATATTTCTTTCTTGGGGGGCATATGGTCATATTGATACTTTACTTTTCAGCAGATGAGACAATTCCTGCCCTTATTTTGAGGACCCAAGCCAATGCCCACTGCAGAAACTGGAAAGATGCATATTGTCTCCAGTGGGTGCCAAATCATGTTTCTTGTTTCATAGTTTCATAGTTTCAATCCAATGCCCACTGCCCACGTCCTTCCAGGTTGAGAAGGACCCATCCACTACCACCCTCAAGGTGCAGCCCTCTAGCCAGTTGGCGACCCATTTGACTGTGTGGGTGTCTACACCACAGCCCCCCAGTTTCTTAATGAGAACAGGGTGAAAGACAGTGTCGAAAGCCTTCCGGAAGTCCAGGAAAACTATATCCACTGCTACCCCTGCATCTAATGATCTGGTGATCTGATTGTAAAAGGCCACCAGGTCGGTCTGACAGGACCTTCCACTGATGAACCTGTGTTGGTTGCCCCTAAGCATGCAGTCCCCTGCTGGCCCCTCCTGGATGTGTGCCAGCATAATTTTCTCAAACAGCTTGCCTAGAATCGAGGTAAGACTAACTGGCCTATAGTTTCCTGGGTCCTCCTTCCTGCCTTTTTTGAAGATGGGGACCATGTTGTGTTCTTATGTGCATCATGACCAGGGATCTGGGTTTTATGTTCACTGTGGTAAAACACAGATTTTCTCCTTTAAAGGAGAAAAGTGTGGGAAATGTTGGGTTTCCCCTTGCAGGCTGGCAGAGCACACATGTATGCATACGTATGGTCACCAGGCACCCTGGAGAGCAGCTCCCTGGAGGTAAGTTGGGCATGGGGGAAGGGTGGGGGGGAATTGAGGCCCCCATAGTCAGGGAGGGAAGGAGGGAGTTGGTCAGGGCTGGGGATGCTAACCAGCCTGGGCACTGTGTGGGGCTTGGGGCCTGGGGCTGGAATGTGTAGCCACAGGGCTCGGGCAAGGAGCAGAATGGAGCTAACAGGTGGCTCATTGGTGGAGGACTGGTTCCCCACCACTGCGTGCACTCCCAGGGGTATATGGGGGGCACATTCCCCCCCAGATTTGTGCACAGAGCAGGTGCAAGCTGCCCACTTCAGGCTCAGGCTCCCTGCCCTGCTGGACCACCTGGGGGCCTCCATGGCTCAGTGGGCAGGATCCATTACAGCATGGCAAAGTGGGACTGGATGGGGAAGCTTGATGCTGCTGTCACGAACCTAATGCTGCCATGGCAAGGTGCCCCCTGCCCACCCAGTATCAGCAAGGGTGGTGGCATAAAGGGAGACTTGCCATGGTGCCACAGGACTCATGGTAGCAGTGCCCAGCCCTGCTCTGTCCTGCCATACCAGATCCTGCCCACTGGGCCATGGAGGCCCTGTGGGGAGGGCAGCAGGGCAGGGAGCCCCTAGCCTGCAGCCCACACCCACCCCATGTTACACAAATTGCCAATTGCTCAAATCACGAGCGAGATTTTATAAAGGGAGATATGACAAGTTGCCGCATTTATTGATTACATGAGTTAGACATAGAGGTTCAGACACACTATTTATACAAACACACACAAATCATCGTACACATCATTACACACAGGCATACACATACACAAAACAACCATTTCATCCACACATACACCAGATATAGTTACCGGTAACAGTTGCTCAATATCAGCCCAGGGTGGCCAACGCAGGCCTATTGAGAGTATGATGATGATTTGAAGATAGCAGATTTGAAGATAACAGCTGGAGTGGGGTGAACAGATGCGTCTGTGCAGTAGAGAAAGAGACTCATCCAACTTGGCCTTTTCAAAGTGTTCTTTTATAGGGATTGGCATCCTTTGTTTCAGTGCTTTGGGGCTTTTCATTACCCAGCTTATGTATTTGTGGTTGTTTTTCTTTTGTCTTCAGCTTATCTTAGCCTTAGAGTGTTCTTGTTGCCTGTCTGGCAGAATTTCTTCTTCTGTTATCTCCTTTGTGCCCTCAAGCTTCAAAGGGATACTGTAGCCATTTGTTAGTTAGTTATTGGCTGGTAACTTACATTTGGTGCCTTGCTGCTTACATAAACAATTAAATCTTCTTTTCCCATCTCTATGCCATTCTTTCACCATTCACCCTTTTACACACACTCATACGTAAAGTCTAGGCAGAGTTCATTCACTTGTGTCAAGCAGAAGGATAGACAATGGAGTTTTCAAGTTGCTTACAGGACAAGACTAACATGGTTATATTTTATTATTATTACACTCTATGTTAACATCAGCTACTTTAGTTCAGTTCATGCTACACCCACACACAAATCAGGGGAGCACATGTCTCCCATGCCTCACCCTGGGAGTGCACACGGCAGTGGGGAGCCAGTCCCCCTCACCCTAACCTGAAGTGGGCAGCCACATCCTCCCCCACAATGGGCTCCACTCCAGCCGTGCTGTTCATGGGAAATGGGGAGCCACGCTCCACTCTGTTGCAGCAGCTGCTGCCTCCCACATGCAGCACCCAAAGCTTGTTCACTACAGCAAGGGGCAGGGGGCTGCAGACCTTGGTCCTTGGCTCCATAGCCCTGGCAGCTGGGGTCTCCCTCCAGCAGGTCTGCAAGGCAGGGGACTGTGGGTGGGGAGAAAGGGGCACCAGTAGTGCCCAGGGGGTTGTGGGTGAAGTGTGAGAAGCACCAGCAGTGCCAGGGGGCTGTGGGTAGGGGGGGAGGGAGGGGCACCACAGGGCCAAGGGGCTGTGAATCAGGAGTGAGGGACAATGACACTGGCAGAGCATCAGCATATCACGGCTGCTCAAAACCACAAAGCAGTGGGGGGACAACTGTAACTAGACCCCTGTCCTGGTGACCAAAGGGGATAGGAGAGCTCTGATTTTCCATGATCAAAAACCCAAATTCAAACACCAAAATGTAGTTAGTTAGACTTCATTTTATTATATGACTGAGGCACTGGTAGGCTTCAAAATTGTTTTAAAATTGTAAATATATCACTAAAACACTATTTAACTGATACCTATATCTATATATATATATATATATAGCGATGTTTCATTTTAATCATGGAAAAATGTGGATTTTGCTGTTTTTTAAATCATAGAATTTGTAATTTTTAAACAGAGAAAACCAGGATCCCTGATCATAACTGTATCTAATAAGTAATAACCATGAAGAAAAGAAAAGGAGGAGTTTATCGTGGGTATTGTTCAAAAATGGTGAAGATTTATCTCAGGTCAGTGAAGGTATTATGCAGTGGTGAATGAATGAAAGGAACTGGAGTAAAGACTGTTCTTTCAATATTAAAGGTTCAATTAGTTCCTGAATCTATAGGATATAGATTGAAGCTGCTGTTACTCTACTGGATAGCAAACTGGGCTCCAAGAGTAGCACAGTCTGGGGATTATTGCTTACTCTTTCTAATGGTATTCTTGGTCTGATCTTGCTTTTCAGATTTTGATCCTGTAGCAGACGTAGGCCTCAAGACACTTAAGGCACAGCTACACAAGACATGTTAATGTGCATTAGCCTACTTTTCTGTGCAGTACAGGTGCACATCTACAGGTGTGTGTCCTTACTCCACAGTAAACATGGCTAATCATGACAAAATTTGATACTGGCAAATGCAGGTAATGTGCAGTAACACACATGTAGACATGACCCTGGTCTAACTTCAGTGCTGGGTCTGCCCAGCCACTAGGGGGTCAGCCTAAGACCAGCCCCAGGGCTCCTGGCTGGCCACCTCTCCAGCTCCAGGGCTGGGCTGCTCTCTACCAGGCCTTAGGTGCAGGGTATAAGAGCCTGCAGCCATTTTGTGCCCTGGGGCGCACACACCTCTGCTAAGCATGCCTGAGCACTGTCCAGGGCTGACCATACAGGAAAACCGTGTGGGGGCCCAGAGAGCTGGCACGGGATGAGAATGTCATTCTCCTTGTCAAGTCCCAGCCCCATCTGCATGTGCACACCTGTGCTGACTGCCCAAGCCCCCAGCTGGACCTGGGAGGAGATTGGTGACCTCGTGGTGCTCTGGAGCTATGCTGACATGCAGGGGCAGTCCGTGCAGGGCAGGTGCTTGAACGACCACATTTTTGCGGCCCTGTCAGGCAGGACATGGAAGTGAGGGCACCATGGTCAGCGTGGTAGTGCTTCATTAAGGTCAAGGCTTGCAGATGCAGTGGTTGGCTGTGACTGACTACAGTTATTGGTCCGATCATGTCTGGAAGACTATGGCCTTTATGTGGGAGCTGACCTGCATTTTGGTGCCCTGGGACCCAGACTGCACCCCTATGAGTGGCACCAGCAGGGAGGGGCAGCCTGCCCAAGCTCCCACCCTGCCCTGAGCCCTCAGTGGTGACACCACTCCAGAAGAGAGGCCCTCAGTGCCCTGCTCCACCCTCCTTCCCAGCTGCTGCATCCACTGACAGCTCAGGGAGCCCTGGCCAGTGGCCACCTCACCCTCAGCACAGCCCCAGACCCCACCACAGTGAGCCCCGCCACAATGTCACTGCTGGCCAACAGCAGCACCAGCTCCTCTCTGAAGGGGGGGCCCTGGCCAGACACTGGCCCACTTCATACCGTGGGCCATGGGCACTGGGCACAGCCAGTTGTCCATGCCAACAGGCAGGCCTGTGCCCAGCCACCAGCCTTGCCAGCTCTGGACAGATGGTAAATCCTGTACTGGGGAAGGGCCCTCCCAGTCCCCACCCCTGCCTCTGGCCCCAGTTCCTGCCCCTGATCCCTGCCTCACCTAGTCACACTCCCTTAACCCTGGGTGGTCTTCCCCCAGCACTGAGAGAGGCAGGACAGTTCAGAACTTTATTGAGCAGCCAGTGTCCCACATCTGGGTGGGCATGGGTCTCTCACATCCTGAAGGCATTGATACCAGCAGCGATGTCCTCCTTGGCAGCAAGAATATTTAGCGCTGCCACAGGTTGCTCTTCAGTCCATGGTGGAGGTTGTGGGGGAGCCCGGGCTTGCCTCCCATTCTGCAGAGCACCAGGAGAATCAGCAGCAGCAGTAGCAGCAGGGCGGAGTGGCTCAGGCACTCCTCTGCCTGCACAGATAGCTCATTGTGCACTGCCTGGGGCACGTGGAGCACGGGCAAGCTTGGGATGCAGCAGCAGCATTGGGGTGGGGGGCCCAGGGTGCCTCCCTGGGGGGGGAAAGAGACACATGGCCACCCCCTTGCCCATGTTGTCTGATTGTTCATGGCTACAGCTGAAGTCAGTGGGAGCCTGGCATTAAATATATAAAAAGGTGCTGTATAATATCAAGTACACTGAAAAAGTCTTTGGGTTCTCAATTTGGGTACCCAAAATTCGTCCCATTGACCTTAATTTCTTGGTGTCTCAATGACCCACTGTAAAATGGGGAATAATAACACTCCATGGCTTCCCAAGGTGCTGTGAAAGGAATTTGTGAAGTGTCTAGATGCCATGGTAATGTGTGCTGTAGAAGAGTCCACAAGGGAAAAAACCCAAAAACAATAATTCTGTCTTGAGAGCAGGATTTGAATAGTAAACAAGACATGTTGCCAAACATTGAACAATGAGAAGGAAAATGATGAACAGCTGTTCACTGAAGCCATGGCTCCAGTGCCAGCTTAACTCAGGTGATCAGAACCCTGGTCTGAGCACCGGGGTTAATTGCAAAAGCCACATCTGAACTGCTGTCTCCCTGGAACTGGATTTAGCTGTGGGTATTGCAAAAACATCATTGGGGATACACCAGGGCTCTTTGTGCTGCAGTAATCTGTGTGAGTCTCCCAGATCATTATGGTCTCAGTCCTGCACTTCCCCACCCCAGCTCCTCATTTCAGTTCCACTCCCCTCTTCAAGACAATCCCAGCCTCTGCCCCTCAGGTTTCTTATGCTAGTCTTTGCTTCCATCCTCAGTAGGAGGATTATAGATTCCTACCCCAGTTCCAGTGGTCCACTCCCAATCCCCATCACCTTGATCAGCTATTCCCAGTTCCCCTTCTTCTGGCTTCTCATCTCATCTAGCTGTCACCACCCTCATCTACAATCTAAACATCCTCTACTGCAGCTTGAAACCATTCATCCTAGTCCTGTTCCCTATGGACATAGAGAGAATGGAGATGGGCTTTCCTCTATATTGCACTTCAAGTATTTTAAGACTGTTATGAAATCCCCCACCCTCAGTATTCTCCTCTTTGTACTAAATAACCTTCTTCAAATGTGGGGCCCAAAACTGGACACAGAACTTCAGGTAAGGTTTCATCAGTGCTGAATAAAGAGGAAGAATCATTTCCCTTGATTTGCAAGTGACACTCCTGCTAATACAATCCAGTATACTTGTTGGCCTTTGTTGCAACAAGAGCATACTGTTGCTCATATTCAGTTTATGGTCTAGTATAACCCTAGGTCCTTCTCTGCAGTACTGCAGCATAGTCACTCATTCCCCAGTCTGTATTTGTGCATACAATTATTCTGTTCCCAAGCACAGGACTTTACATTTGACCTTGCTGAATTTAGCCAGATTGCTTGTGGACCATTGCTCCAGTCTGTTCAGGTCATTCTAGATTTCATAGATTTCATAGACATTAGGGCTGGAAGGGACCTCGGGAGATCGAGTCCAGCCCCCTGCCCAAAGGTCCTAGCTCTGCCCTCCAGAGTGTCTGCAGCTCCACCCAACTTGATATCAACCACAATTTTTTTAAGCATGTGCTTAACCCCATCATCCAAAACATTAATTAAGATATTAAACAATACTGGACCCAGGACAGACCTCTGAGGAAACTGTAGCAGGAAATGCTTGTCCTGTTGCTGGGGAAAGTCTGTGGGGCAAACAAAATCTGCAAGGGCCCTTTAACAGTAGCATTTCTGTAGACAGAAGAGATAAAAGTTCAGGAAAAGAAAATATAGCTCCAGGGATAGGCAATAATACAATTAGGGAGAAGCCCCTGCAGGCAGCGGAGGAAAAAGAGACAGGGTACCTACTATCACCAGCAACCCTCCCACAGGTGGGTTGGAACTAATCAGAGACTGCAGGCCAAGGGGGACAGCTGGCAGGACTGCAAGGAATAAAGAGAAACCCTTCTACTCAGGCTGAAAGGTTTGCCCTCAGGCCAGAGGCATTCCCTCTAGCCCTGGCTGGGGAAAGATGAAAAGCTCTCAGGAAGCCTACTTTGGCATTTAGTGTCCCAGCAAGGGGAGCCATGATGAACAACGGTGAAGAAGCCTCTTCTAAGTGTGGTGAGTTGATGCAGAGGGGTGAAGATTTGAGTTTGTTTGTGTGTACCTGGAAGGGTCTTGTTGTTTTGTGATTATGATGGTAACCACTGGAGGACTGGGGGCAGCTGTTTGAGAGGCTTGGAGGCTGCATTGCAGGTGCTTTAAAGCATCCTGTGAGGTTAACCCTTTTTAGGCCAGAACATCAAAAAAAAGAAGGAAAAAAGCTAACTTGGTGAAGGCCAATGGCCCAGGGAAGACTGTGCCACTGACCAATAAGGCCAGGAGAGGCATAGAGGATAGAACCTAATCCTCAGGGTTTAAAGCCCTAGCAGAGTGGCTGCTGCTCCTATCTATTGTTCCTTTTGGTAAAAAATGTGGCAGATATTTGCTTTCTTCCTAAGGCAGACATATGAGGCTTTCCTCAGCAATAAGACTTGTGAAGTAGCCAGAATTATTTAAACCACCAAGGTGATGCAAGTCTGGAAGCTATGGGTGGGGCTGGCAGTGGAAGGAGCAGAAAGCACAGGAGGGTCCATCTTGTTTGAAGGTCTTTCTGCTTGACAGCTTCAGAACATACGCAGGGAGCTTAACTGGGCTCAGTCTTCAACATAGTTTATTAAACATGTATAAATAGTATTTGTCTAGGGTCTGCAACTTGCCCAAACCTGGACAGTGAAAGGCATGCCTCTAGTCCCAGGCAATACCCAATTAACTTGGTATCAAAATCCTGCTCCAGGGCATGAAGATTGTAGAGTTGCTCAGAAGCAGTCTCAGAATACAACACTGGTAAAAAGATAAACCGTTTTATGAACTTTGATCTCTGAAATATTTATGCCATTTTTGCTCAGAAATCAAAAGAAATTAACTTAAGACAAGGATCGAGCATAAAGCATTTCAGCCTGCATTAAAATGTATCTCGGTTAGAAGCAACTGAAAACAGATAGTCCATAATTGGAGGAAGTCTTGTTAGAACAGAAAATGAAAATGCTTCTTTCCTATTGTAACACAACAGTAACTGAGATGGTTGAGCTAACACACCTCCTAGTTTAAATGGGAAGGGGCAGGTGTTCTTCAGAGGAGGTCTTTAACGCTAAGATTTAATTCTGCTCCCTCCCTACACCCCCAAATATTACAAGAGCCAAGGGTTTCTGACTTTCAAGCCATGGTACTAAATTTAAGTATTTTGCCATAGGATGGTGCAAATGGAAGATGAGTACTATGTAGTTCTGATGGCTTAAGTGGATTACATTATTGATATAAATCCAATTTGAATTTTGCAAGTCTTTGTATTAAAATTGATCTTCCATAATGTGCCTTTTAAATAGAAATACCCTCTAGCAAATGTTCCTTTTAACTATGGCGGATAGGGATATATATAAACATTTTTGTTGTCGTAATAGAATAGAAAGAATACTAGAAATCAAAATCTTACCACTTTGTTTATACTCACTCCATCTGTCTCCCTTAGCCTGCATAGTAAAAATGATCTCTTCTTAGTTTCCTAAACTATTTCCTCCATCTTGCTTGGAAATCAGAACTAGTATACTGCTATCTTGGTACTGGCACTCAGGAACATTGCTAAGTGCACCTGGTTCTGTCATTCTATCTGATTATCTATCACAGTTGGGTATGTTCTTTTCCCTCAAGCAGCACTTAATGTAATTCGCATGGAAAGAATGTAAAAGAGAGTTCAGCAGTGGGGCTAGAATAGGTCACCCTGCAATGCAACACAGTTGTAATGGTGATGATCTCCTGCAGTAAGTGTCACATGCACCAAATCATTCAACAGCTGATCTAAGAGAGTGAAATGGAAAAGGGAAATATTTAAAAAAAAAAGGGGGGGGGGAAGCAGAAGCAAGAGAAATTTTATATTTTGCTATTTTACCACCAGCAGCCAAAAAAGCAAGTGCATAATTACTTACTATTACTTGCTATTACTGCAGAAGGTGGCAGGAGGCAGTTCAGCATGGAAATCAGTAGTAATTTAGGGTTTTCTGGGAGCACTACAAATGCAGAATTAAAATCTTGGACAATTCTATTTATGAAAATATCTCATTTTAAGGAACTGAGAAGATCCCTGAATTCTAATACCCGTCTTAAATACCGTGTGTTATTTTCCCTTATATAATATTAGACATTCTTACAGAATTTCATAGAAAGAATCAAGGAGTCCTTATTAACCCAGCAGAGTAGAGAGAATCAATAACATGAGAATGCAGGCCCGACATTCAAAGGAACACTAACTATATTGTTCCCGATTTCGGCAAGAACCTTAAACACATATTTAAATTTCAGCATGTGACTACTAGTGCCTACTACTTGTATACATCAGTATGGCATAAACTTCTTTGCTGAATCTGGATCACAGTAAATCATGATCTGCTACAAGTTTACATTGGGAGATAACATTTAAATTTCTTGCCTTCAGTAGGGACTAGGGTAATCTCAGTTCCTGGCTAACATTTACAGTCCATCTTAAAAAACGAATGTTATCTTGTACACTGCTTACTTCAGTATCACTTAAATAGAAATCCAAATATGGTGCATAATCCTATTTCAATTTTACTGTCACTTTCTTCACAGCAGGACTCTGTCATTGTCATCAGGTTTCATTATATTCCTTTGAATGGCTGGAGTTGATTCTCCTATACATTTTATGCTCTTTCATACTCTGTGCTCACTGAAAAAATGATCTTGATCACATAAATATATTGTTATATGGAAAAGTCTTGTAGAAGTTTGTAGAGATTTAAGCATTGAATGTTGAACTGTATAGAATATAACTTCGTTAGAGTTCTTTTTGTCTTTTTATGAGTTTGCAGATATTTTCTTCCTTCAGTCGCTCCAATCTGCATGCCCTTTAGAGAACTTTTTAAAATATGCTGTTTATCTTTCTTTACTGGTTTCACCACTATTAAAATACGTGGTGGCTTCCTGTGTATAAAAACTTTGCTTATCATCAGGGATCTGGGTTTTTTACTTCCCATGGGGAAAATGGAGAAAAATGTGGATTTTCCCCCTTTACCCAAGGAAAGCAGGTCTGTTTCATTGTGACAGAGAAACCCATGGATTTTGGAGGTTTGTAAAGAGCTCTCTGCAGCCTGGCAGAGTTTCCGCCTGCAAGGGGCTGGGAGGGAGTGGGAGGAGGGCAGTCAGGCAGGGGGCACCATGTGCATGGCAGCCAGGCAGCCTGGAGAGCAGCTCCTGCAGGTAAGTTGGGGGAGGGGAGAGAGGGAGGGAGGGAGTTGGGCAGGGCTAGGGCTTCTGCTCAGCTGGGGGGTACATGGGGCTTGGGGCCTGGAATGCATGGCTGCAGGGTCCTGGTGGGGAGTAAGATGGGGTCACAGGTGGCTCATCCAGGGGATGGGGGGGGGGGAGGGCGCTCCCCGCTGCTGTGCGTACACCCTGTACACGGGGCAGGGTTGGGTGTGGGCTGTTTGCTTCAGGCTCCCCACCCTGCTGCCTTTGGGTGGGGACTCAACAGCCCAGCGGGTGCAACCTGGGACTGAAGGGCAGAGTGGGGCTGCGCAGGGAAGCTCCTTGCCACTGGGAGCTCCATGCTGCCCTGGCAAGGTGCCCCAGCCCATGAGGCAGCAGTGAGGGGAATACCCTGTGCTGCTGCTCCTCCTGCTGCTGTACGGGCAGGGGGCACCTCACTGTGGCAGCATGGAGCTTGCAGCAGCAAGGAGCTTCCCCATATGGCCCTGTTCTGCCCTGCTGTGCTGGGTCTCACCCACTGGGCTGCAGAGGCCCCAGGGGAGGACAGCAGGGTGGGGAGCCCAAGTCCACAGTGAGCAGCCTACACATACCTGCACCCTGCACACAAATCTGGGGGGCCCCCCAGGAGTGCACACAGTGGTGGGGAGCCAGACCCACACCTTATGCCAGCTGTGGGCTTGGGTGCAGCAGGCAGTGGTGTGGGGAGCTGGGCACCATGCTCCACTTTGCTGCTGGGGCTCAGATGTTGTAGTGGGGGGGAGGGGCTGCAGACCCAGGTCTCTGGCCCCACAGCCTTGGCAGAAGGGGGGCAGGGGGCTGTGGGTGGGGGCTGAGGGGCACAGCAGGGTTGGGGGAGCTATGGGGGGGGCCAGAGAGTCATGGCGGGGGGAGTGAAGGGCACCAGCGGGGCTGTGGGTGGGGAGTAAGGGGCTTGGACCTATGTTCTGTAAGCGAAGTGGGCAGTGGGAGCTCCGTTCTGTTTTGTTTTGTTTTTCCAAGATAAAAAAATCCAAAATCAGTTGCCCAAATACATTCTAAATAGCTATACATTTCATTATAGTGATTTGAGGCACAGGTAGGCTTCCAAATTACTTTAAAGTTGTAAATCTATCAAGAAAACATTGTGTTCTTTATTACAAAGGCCATATACATATATAAAGTGCCTGGGGTGTGTCTTGTATGTTACAGAAGAGACGGGATCTATTCCAAGGAGCTAGGAACAAGGATTGAAAATTGGCATAACCCCGGTGGACGCAGTGGAGGTGTGCTAGTTCACATTAGCAGAGAATTTGTCCCTTAAATATCTTGGTCTTGATCCAGGCAGTTACTTTATATGGGCAGACCCTCTGTGATTTCCAGAGCCCTGAAATGTTGCAGTATAGCATCCCACTTTGCAGCCTTCAGCCCTGTGTTAGACAGACAATACATTTCATGCATGTAATCAGTAGAATGAAGTAGATGGAAAGGTAGATACTGCATTTCCAATTTTGGGAGGACTATCATTTGAAAGGTTTGTGGACCGTGGTCATGTGCTTTTATGTAGTTGGAAATATCCCAGTTATCTCTGTTGAGCTCTGATGTTGCTGATGTTCAAATATAGTTTAGACCAAATTTTGGAAAATGTTCACACCCAGAGTCCAGGCATAAAAATATGGAGCTATATTTGAATCTGCACTGTGTATTCATGTTTTACACATGGGTAAGGATTTTGCTCTATTAAGATCCTATATAAATTGTAATGGTAGTGGCATCATGATTGAAAATGAAGATATTTTGCTTTAAATATAATTTAGTCAACAAATGCACTTAATTTTTCCTACTTAAGTTTCCCTATTACTTCCCCTATTTTTTTGTCATAAAGACTGTGTTAATCTGACAATGTCTGGTGCTACATGACTATACCATAGATACATCAGGACTTTTCCCACACTTCATTGCAAACACAACAGCCCCATGGGGGAATCTAAGAAAGAACCTTTCTCTTCTACTTCCTCTTTGTTTGTTTGAAGACTCAAGTGAACACAGTTCAGTTTTCAACAAAAATGAAAAGGAAAATTTTGAAACGGGCCAACCATCATTTTTTCTAAAATATATTGTTGCATCTAGCAGAGAGGAAATGTTGAGAGCCACTGATACTGAGCCACTTGGGAATGAACAAGGTCACACTCTGGCTATCAAAGAGACGTATCTTCCTCCATATGCAGAACAAGCTTATAACGTTCATGGCTGTTGTTAACTGCAATCAAAAAAACAAGCAACTAAAAGCTTTGCTTCTGATCCATGAGATCTCTGGACTTATATTATTGGGAGTTGCACCCACAAGCTCCATTATGCATTTTAAAGTAGTTTAGATCCCTGAAATGCCACATAGACCTATTCTACTGGCAGTCATCATGGACTGGGTTGACTTCCTTCATTATTTATATTTCATCTGTATCCAGTAGGCCAACTGCCTTCTCCTTCCTTTCAAATTGCTTTGAAACACCTGCCAAAGCCAAACCGACTTGGAAAATGCTGTCACTGTCCCATTATAAAAACCAACCAACCAAACAGACAAAAAATAAAACTAAACAAAATTTAACTAAATATCTAACTAAAAGCATTGTAACCTTTAAAACACCTCTTTCAGTCTTTGTAGTATGGCAGCCTTTGGTCCAAAGTTCCCTGACATGAGAACTGAGTCTTTTTTTTTTTTTTGTATCTTGAACAGGGCTGAAACAAGTAATACTATAGATGAAACAACCTGGAGTAATGTCCTCTCCCCCCCTGCACTACCTCCCCAACATGCACTCAATGTAATCTGTGATAAAAGGTCCTTCCAAAAGAGCCCTCCAGGTTCCTTCAGATTCCCCAGTTACCTCTCCAGAGGTCCTTCAAGGAATTACTGTATAACCATGATGTTCCAGTCATAGCTGAAGAAAGCAGCGTCCATCCATTGAGTGCAGTGTGTGCGTGTTATCATATAGCACTGACTAGGGAGTAAAGATGTGCTGGTCAACTTAAGAACTACAGCAGTATCTTTAATATATCTTTATTTGCTTAAATTAACAAAATACATTTTTACATGTTATTTTCAGGTGAACTGCTTTTGCTAGCAAGATACACAGCTGAAAACTGAACCTTCACAACTTAGGTTTTCTCCCTCTTTCAGAGTTGTAATTTTTAATAGCAAACCATCATTCTGTATGAAATAAACATCCACTGCAATGCTTTCAAATTCTGTTAAGGTTACAAAATGTTAGCTCTGTTTACATCTTGTTCAGCTAAGTAGACACAAGTTATCATCAAAACCATGTTAATTCTTATTAAATACTTTTTGGCATAATAAATAAAATAAGTATATTACACTTCTTACCTGTACACCAGCTACACCCATGTACAACAGCACCATGTTAATAGTAAGATTAAGAAAAAGACCTCTAAAAGGAGGAACATGGTGGCAGCATCGAAAGATGACTTGGTTTTTCTGATAAACAAGCTACAAATTACATGTGATAAAATACAGGAAGCAAATTGCAATAACCGTTTATAAAATGCTCATCAAGGGCTTACTCTTTTGAGACCATACATGGTTGCTGCAAGACTGATGATTAGCAGCTGCCACTTACATCGGGCTGAGCACTTCATAAGTGGTGTTCAACAGTCAGTAGAACTGAGGCCAACTAAAAGGTGGCCAGATTCTCTGAGGCAAAACTCAGTATGTTTTTTCTTTAGGGAACAGCAGATTATTGACAACTCTGATTTCTTGAAGAATGTGTTGTGTGTGTGTGTCTCAATCCTTGGATTTGATTAGTAATTCCTTTACATTTCTTACTTGTTTACTCTGCTCTGTACAGTACCTTGCAGAATGCTACTTGGCATCCCAGCCCTGGCCTCATAGTAGAGTCTTACCCATGTAGAGGCTGACCCCTTCCACTGCCCACTTTCGTCTTTGCAGATTGACTGGCCTTCACTAGGCTTCTGTGGAGCTCCCTAAGGAAATAATTTCATTCAAATACATTTGTGGACACTTGCTATTTGTCACTAAGCAGTTCCAAATGGGAGAATCAAATTCTGTAACATGAACAAAGTCAACAGTACTGACATAACTGGACTTAATTTTAACCGATGTGCTAAAATGTCACTTCAGGGAGTATGGGAAAGACAATGTCACCCTCTAAAACATTTCTTAAAAAATCACTAAAGCAGCAGAAAGGCCAAGGTTATGGTTAATAAAGCAAAATGTTCTGTGCTACTTCCCCCAAGGCCTCAATGTCTCCTTTATAGTATAAGCCTAGAGAAGTTCTATGGCAGAGCAGAAAATCAAAACTGAACATGCACTAATGATAATGGGAGAAGAGCTTAGTCATCAATGCAATTTATAATTCTACAAGGAATTTTGCAGAGCTGTTAAAAAGCAAAAGCCCTTAAGGACTATCCTAAAAAAATGGCAGCTTAAATATTATGGAAAAAACTATAATAGAAGAACAACACATTTTTCAATGAAGATTGATGTCCCATCCTAAAATGTGTCCTTGAGGTTTCTGTGCAACAGGTCTCTCAGCTACACTATCTTCTGAGATGGGAAGGTGCCTCTGAATGGAGAGTCATTTGGGAATCCCTTTACCTATGTTGCTTTTTGCCATTGTTCTATCTCAGTCCTGCACCATCTCCCCAGGGCCTGCGCTGCCAGATTGGGGCCCTGAGCTGTATCCCTGGGGCATGTACCCCTTGCTGAATTGGCCAAATTGGACCCTGGGTCACCTCCACACAATGGATTTAGAAATATGGCAGCAGGGGAGCACAACTGGTGCCACCACTTCCACACTGCCAAATTTTCAGGCCCATGGGGTCCCCCGTAGGCTGGATATCATAGCTCAGTGGGCCGGATCCAGCCTGTGGACTGGGGGTTGAACACCTCTGTTTTAGAGGAGTTCTTTATTGATCTAAAATGAATTAGCCTGCAGTGCATGGTGGCTGAGAAACAGGGAGGCTGGCACAGTCTGAGAGACTCATGGAAGTATGATATTGTCTGCTTTGTAGGATGGCTGCGATGAAAGGGATTTACATCATGTTTTCCAACCACAGAGCTTATTTCCAAATGGTGTCATCATTTTAGTGTAGATTACCCCTTCCTTTCTGCTACAGCACTGTATGTGATGGCTGTTGCTATTGCTTAAGGGTAAGAGGGGATCATATAACAGGGTAGAGTTAATCTCTGCAAAGGTGTGGTTAAAAGCTTTGGGTTACCTGTCTAGGCAAAATAATATACTTGCACTCACTCACTTCACCAAAGACTCCTTAATATTCATAAAGGAATTCTGAATACCATGTAATTGTGCCACAGCTTTTCCACTGGTTACCCACAAGGATCAGACCTCATCAACTGTGCTCATATATCCAGATTTTCAAGTGTGCAGCAGCCCCACCTGAAGCCAGATTTTTCAAAAAACATCTGCATCCTAGTAAGCACTTCTGAACATCTAGCCACTTTGGTGCCTAAGTGGGAGCTGAGCTGTTTTGAAAAGTCCAGCTGATTGTGACTACCAAACCCTTGAAAACCTTCTGGCACAAGCTTCTGTTGAGGAAGTATATGTTGATTTGTGTCTTTTGACTGGGATACTTTGTCACATGACTGATTGGGGACATCTGCACTGCCTCCATGTCACACCTAGGAGCATCACCATGAAGTAGGCTCTGCTCTCTTGCTTCCACTCTGTGTGGAAGATGCTAAAACATGTAATGTAGCTGATATTAGAGTGGTCCTAACCATGCAGCAGAAAGCTTAGCAGTGGTGCTGAGCACATGCAAGTGTTGACCACCAGTTCTAGTATGCCTGTAGAAACTGTAGTGCATACTTCATGGTGATGCCCCCCCAGCACTGTTGGAAGCAGTGCAGACCTGCCCTTCACTTCTCCTATCACAAAATGATGTGACCTAGCTCTTCACATAGCATCGCTCTTCACATAGCATCTGACAAAGGACGTTGTTACTTATGAATGCTCATGTCCCTCTAAACCTTCTAGTTTCTATGGTGCTACTCTGCCCTACCTTCTCCCTAACTCTGCTCTTTTTACTCATAGATTTCAAAGTATATTACAAAGGAGACATGACTTCCCACTTGGTAGGGAAATCTGTGGCATGAGGATGAAGCAACATGCCCAATGTGACTCGGCAATTTGGTGGCAGACCCTGAGATATCATCCAGGTTTCCTGATGCCCAAGCCCTTTCCTTTGTCCATTGTGTCTGCTGTCTGACTGCCAGACAGATACCTAAGAACAAGGTCTGTTTTATAATGCAACTACTGGGATGGGTAGTCTCATGCTGGAAATAATGCAGAACCTAAATGCATTTGACAAAATGGCCCGGACCTACCACAAAATACCTACACTTCATGCCTTTCAAATATACCTCATTTTGAGGAACGTCATACATTATAGTCCTAAAATTACCTACAGTTCAAACAGATGCAGTGTAACCTGGCATTTATTCTAAAAATGCCACTGTAGAAATGAACCCCATCTCCTTAAGTGTCCTGTAAGAGCCATATTTTTGTGCTGTTTATTCAGGGTCTGTGTTTCATGTTGTGTCCCCTGTTTGGCAGGTGAACAGACACCACCGCACATTTCCTGCTGCAGATTGTCTGCGTGTGCCTACAAATGGGTGATATTGCCATGTAATAGCATGCTCAGACAAAGGGTATGAGAACCATGACTTATGTAAGCCAAGGTGGGGTTTCCTGAGTGGTAGACAGCTGAGATTTTGAAGCAGAAGTAACAGGTCTCTAAACCTAACAACACATAAATATATGATTTATATAAAATAAGTGTGTAGCATATCAAATTCCTATGCTGTAGATCTCCTTTATTGCATGGTGCACAGAGTTCAAAATTAAGGATGTGTCAAGTACATAAAACATGAAATTTTTTTCAATATATTATATACCTGTATATAAAATCTTAGAACGTTTACTTATCAATTCAGGATCTTAAAATGACAAGAAATTAATCAGCCAGGTATTAAGACTTTATCACTTCTCTTTTAAGTAACAATATAGCCTGGGGCTGTTTGTTATAAATCCTGAAGTTGCAGGAATCAGGGCAGTGGTCAAACAAATTATATATTGGAAGGAATGTGCTTTGAACAACTCATTTCTAGTGGGCAGAGAAAAGGACCAGTAGTTCTACGTGTTCCACATAAATACTCAATGACAACGTAATAGCACTAATTAAAAATAAATGCTCCCTGCCCAGTAACATAAAATAAGACGTGAGTCAGAGGATAAAAATTTGAGAGACTCATTCATAAAGAACAGCATGAGTGAAACTCTATTTTCTATTAATTATGTTTAAAGATTGGATCCTATAGGTCAGTTGCATTAATGAGAAACAATTTGTGAGTTCACTAGAAGGTGATTTGAACTACAGGAAGTTGTCATTGCTTTCTATGGGGTGTTCTGGTGTGGGGAGGGCTGCTTTGTTTGACACTGATTCTTCTAAAACAAAACCAGTTGTATATTGAATTTCAAATTATCACTGCCCTTCAAGCTCAAGCTGAGAGACAACTGACCACAATTTAATCATTTCCTCAATGAAATGAATTCTCTCTCACTCTTACTGTTTATGCACAATTATAGCAAATGTAATGTGTGCTGCTGCTCAAGTGTACTGGTCTGCATGACAATGACATAAAATGTCAGCTCAGTCCAAGCACTTTCATTTGAAGAATTGATAAGTTCTCCCATATTGACAGAAGTGCAGAAAAGAATCAAGATCCTGTGTCATAAAAGCTTGTTACCTGAAGCAATCCCAGGACTTTAACTGGGTTGTGCTTTAGAAAGCTGTTATTCTCCATCTGACAACACATTCAAGTTTCCTTTTATTTTGTTTCCCATTTGCCACTGCAAACAGCTATATTAAAGTAGTCATTTTCAGTAACTCAGAACTTCTTGGTGGTGTTTGTTCTGAGATTGCATGGCAGGCAGTACTTTCATGCATACATATTTAGCAATACTTTTGCATATATTTAAAAAATACTTATTATCTTCAGATCTTGTGACATCTATAGTAATAAGTGTTTTTACATGTTCCTTAGACATATAATACATCAAACACTACAGTACATTGTGTTTTGGTAACTGGAATATTCTCTATTGTCCTAGACAAAGAAAAATAAAACCTCTGTACCCACCTTATGGTCTGCTGATACATTAAACGATACGTATAAAAATGTTAGTTTACCTTAGAAAAATAAAGCAGTCCAATGACGCAAAGAAATGCAATAGATTATCTACATGTTTACCTCAAATTATCTGTATCGATTTGATCTGGTTCATCCTCAAAGACCATTACAAACTCACTCTGGTAAAGTTCATGTTAAAACTAATATTTGAGCTGCCTACTTCCTGTTTCCAGTTATAACTTAAGTGGCCCATTTAGATGCTTATAAGCATTGCTTGTTTTTCCATTTTCCTTTCCAGTAGTTCTTTTAAACTCTTGTTTCTGTGTTTGAAGTAAAGATAATCAGGCAGAGAATGGCTGAATCTAGTCTTTTCAAAGGGTTTAAAGCTCATGCATTCTTTGTTGTTTGAAAAGTTTCTCTTTCCTTGGTTTTCTTCTCTGTCTGGATTTCCTTTTCTCTTTTCCACTCTTCCCTCACTCAGTATTTCCTCCTTCTCATCACAGTAAGACTCCCTGAAATTTTTCATTATACATTCTGGTTTGCCAGACAGATCTTGAGGTGTATACAGCTTGCTGTTTTCATCATGGTACATGCCAGGACTGTACTGCTCTGCTTCGTAGCAGTTGTCTTCCTCTTCCTCCTGACATGAGCTTCCCTTGGCACTCTCACCATCAGAATGAAAAGAAATTCCTTTCCCTTGGCTTTTCTGGGAAAGATCGAAAGGCTCTTCCTGTTCCAAGCTTCTCAAGACACTTGCTTGGGACAGTGTAATTCTTCCTCTTCCAAAACCTTATAGTGGTTTAAAAGAACAAGCGCTTAAAAATCTCAAACACTGCTGTTTGCTAATTACTGTAGCACACCTTTTCTTTTTTTGTGCCTATTTTACAAATGAGGAAAGGGAGGCACAAAATAATTTGGTGAACATGAAAAAAATGCTCAGTGACAATGATAGAAAAGCCAGGAGATCTATTTTGAGTTACCTACTTTTGCCATAAGCCATATCCACTTTCTTTCCCATTATTTTTTCTATGCTTTGATATTGATTATCCCACAGCCAACCAACATTGTGACATTTGCTCCTTCTTGCAAGGCAAGTGACACATTTTTAATCTTTTTACCACCTTTTATGAATGTTCTGGTTGCAGTAGCGTGACAGGGAGGATACATTCATTTCTAAATACCTAATACACGGCCTCTCTGTATCATTTGATTGTCCTCACTGAGTGTCACTAGTAAGTTGCTGTGCACTGTTCTGTTTTCATCTAGTTGTTTGGGAAATGGTTATAGTCAAATGATGCGTTTGAACTGTGGCCTATCAGCTGGAGTTTTTTCTTCTTTTACTGTTGTTTCTCTCAGTATTGCCTAAGTATATGCTCTGTGTATTTCTCCTTATGCTTATTGAAAAATAAAAGAATCAACTATGCACCCAACTGCAAAGAAACTCAAATCTGGAGATCCTATTGATTGGGCCCCTTCATTAGGTGAAATCCTTGTCTCACTGGGTGCATCTACATGTGCAATTAATGCCAAGCAATAAATATCAGAGTTGTTTGTGCCAGAGTAAACTACTCCTTGGCACAGTGTCTACACATGTGCCTGGGGCAGCAGTAATTTGAGCTGGAATGGAGCAGGCCTGGGTTGGTAGAGGGCATGGGAGGTCGGTGGCAGCACTGGGCAGCGGAAGGGCTGGCAGGGGCACAAAGGTACGGGCAGCAGGCAGGAGTCTGGCCCCTGGCTAGCTGGGCAAACCTAGACAAAATTTATGCCTAAGGTCAGCTGCTACATGTATGTTTAATTGCAGTAAATTACCCTGGCATAATATAGTACTGTCAGGGACAGTACTATCTTAAGCCATCATAAATTACCATGGTCTAATACCACCACACGTGTAGAACAGTAATGCTTTACTCTGAAGCTAATTAGTCTGCTCCACAGTAAAATTCATGTGTAGACGCAGCCACTGAGTTCAACAGCAAACTCCCACTGACTTTATGTGGGCCAGCATTCATTGGGTTTTATTTCTTTAATAACTAGCAACAACTTCTAAACAACTGATGCAGTCTCTATTGTTACAGCTGGTAGGGCTGCCAGGCTCTGGAATGGGCTCCCAAGTGAGGTGGTGCTCTCTCCTACCTTGGGGGTCTTCAAGAGGAGGCTGGACAGATACTTGACTGGGGTGATATAACCCCAGCACCCGTTCTTGCCCAGGGCAGAGGATCGGACCTGATGACCTGTTTAGGTCCCTTCCGACCCTAAGCACTATGATAGTGTGTGACAAGTTATTGTTGAAAGGATTTCTCACCAGATAGCCACCCTTCTAAACAGGGGCAGATCTAGGATTTTGTTAAGGGGAGTGTGGGAGCAGCGTTTGGTGCTGCAAGGGTGGCTGCAGCCCTGCTCTCAGTTCCACCCCCTATGGAAGCAGCAGACAGGGATTTTTAAGTTCCCCCAATCAAATAAGAATCTTCCCTCCATCCTCAGTCCCCCATCCCATCCCCTCCATCCTCAGTGGCACATCCCCTGTCCTGCTCTTCCATTTCACCTTTTTCACTTGCTGCTGCTGCTGTCCCTCATTTCCCAGATGATCCAGGGTGTGGAGAGGAAGCTCCAGAGCCACTCCTGTCCTGCTGCAGAAGTGGCAGCAGACTGCTTCCCCTTCCCCTAGCTTATTCATAGGCTGGCATGAAACACTAAGGGGAATGGGCAGAGAGGATAAAGCCAGGGGCCCCAGCATGCCCCTGGCTTTCTATATAGCCCAGCCAAAGCAGAACAAGAGCAGCTCTGGAGCCACCCTGTCCCAGAGGCAGCTGGGGACATCAACAGTGGGGTGGGTGCGGGTGGAGGATATGAAGATGGGATGTGCCCCTGAGGGACCTGAAATTACATCCCCAACTGCTGCTCCCACAGTGTCAACCGAAAGGCTGGTGCATCTGTGCCACCACACCTCCCCTCTGGATCTGTCTCTGCTTACAAGCAATCTGTCTTGTATCAAACAAGCCTTAGGAGCAGAAAAATCTGTTTATGATAAAATGTACACAGCCTGCTTTTACTTATGAGCAATTGTGTAACTAGCCTAAGATCCACTGAGTTAAACAACACATTTCCAAAAAAACCCCAAAACCCACAAATGCCCACACCCTGATTTGTAAATATTTGTTCATCTAAATTGTTATATATTAGGATCCTTTCTTTTTTTCATCTTAGACATTGCTAGATCATGTATATCACACTCTAGTATATAGGAAATATGTATCCATGAACATAGATAGATCTCACCCAGCATAGAATTGCCAACTATCAAGAAAATCCAACCTAACAGTATCTCCTCCTCTGATATGCTGACTCTGTTTGAAGAAACAGCCACAAACTCAGGTGCTTTTGGATGAGGGAAATGAATGGATTTTGAAGTCATTTGGCATTAAATAGGGAAAACACTCATGAATGCTTACTTCTCATAATCTAAGTGAGCTCTAGATTTCCCTTCTCAAAATTGTGTCAGTACAGCACAAGAGGCAATTGGTCAGGAATGAATTACTTTTTAGGTCAAACCAACCATATTGGAAACCAATAAGCAAACCAGCAAGAATTATGGAGCCCTGGAGCTAAATGCTCCCAGCGAGATACCCAACATGTGATCTGCCTTATTTGGCAACAGCTTTAAATGTGTTGCCCTGTATAGATCTTCACAGATGACCACCAAGAGGTGATAAAGGGAGGGACTGTTATAAAGACCAGGGAGAAAAAAATAACAATTTCCTGACCAAATTCAGTTGGAGCAAAGTCCTCCAGGTTAGCTCTGATATTCTGTGGAAATCTAACCAAATTAAGTTGTAAAAATTATTTTAAAATAATGAAACTACACCCTCAGTCAGGAGGATCAATGTAATCCTAGCCATGTTCTCTAATTATTTCCCAGCCCACAATAATTGCCTTGGTCTTAGCGAGATTAAATCATAACCAACTCTCTCTCATTTGAGCCTCAAATGCATCCAAGCATTTCAAGAGAAATTCCACTGCTCTGTAGGTGGAAGGAAGCTCACCTTCCCCAAAGTGGTGGAGAGTAGGGAGCAGTCACAGGTCAGGCTGGGCCAGTGTTTGATAAATTTCTGTAATCATACTAAAAAATTCCTGTCCTCCTTCAAAATCCTCCTTAATGCTTTCCTTTTCCTTGGTGCTTACAAAAACCTTGTCCATTACTAAGTTCTTGGTATGCTAACACACTGCTCCACAGCTCCACAGGCTGACCAATGCTGTCTCAGTGTTTCCTTGTGCTCCTCTCTTCTCTGTTTGTTGCCTCTTGTCTTTCAGTGAAATTGAAAGCTCATTGAGTCAAGGACCACTTTTTGTCCTGTGTTTATAAGACACCGAGTCTTTGTCATAGGCAAGGACCCCATAGGCAAAAACTAGGTGTATTAGTAATAAAATAGTAATTGAAAAATAATCTCCAAACATTATGAGTTTTAGTCACTTCCAATATTATTAACAGAGGAAATGTCTATATGTTTTCAGATTCCTGTTACAAAGCTCTTTAGAGTGCTTATCATGTGTATTCAAACTGCTGCAAAAATAACTGTGTTGCTAATGATTACCTTGAGAATGAAATCCTCTTTCCATGACCCCATGTTTGACTTTCATGTGCCTGGTTAGGTTTCCTTTCAAGGTGAATTTGCTGGGACAGTAGAGACACTTGAAAGGTTTGCTGTCTGAGTGTAAGTGCATGTGTCCCATTAAATTGTGCATTCTGTTAAATTCCTTTCCACAAAGCTGTCAAAAACAATGGAAATTAAAATTATTTATTTTGTAGATATACCGACAAGAAGAACACTTTAAAGGTAAATACAATCCCCCCTTCATGAGATGAGAATGTACTGCACCCAACAGCTTCTCACTGCATTTTATGATGGTGAACTGGATCCAAAATACCCTAGTACTGGACCAATGTGGTTGGGGTTGTTCTGTCCAGACACTTTTACGCAGCTACACTTTAAGTTTCCAGTGACTTATGGCAGACTCAAAATCAAGGGCCCTTCAAAACTGGTGAAGTCATCCGAAGAAAGTGAGAGGGTTAATGCTATAACCTGTCACGCTCTTAACTTTAAACAAATCACAAGTAACACATTTCTAGGCCAGCTAGGCCAATGGTTTTCAATCTGTTTTGTGGACCCTTGGGGGTCTGCAGACTATGTCTAAGTAACCTGCCAGAGATGACTATGATCAATCAAAAGTATGTAAATACCCACATTTGCCATTCAAAGGGGTCTGTACCTCCATTCAAAATTTTTTAGGGGTTCACAGATGAAAAAAGGTTGAAAATCACTGAGCTAGGCCATACACTTTCTGCTTTTTAAATCTAGACTTTAATCGAGAGCAATGCCATATTGAAAAGGAATAGGAAGACTTTTAGATGCAAGATCAGATGGGGAAAGGAAACCTATAGAACACTTATCGACATTATAACTTCCCCTTTACTTGACTTGAGGTGACAGAATTTTTAAGGTTAAAGATAGAACAAGCAATTCCTTTTTTTCCTGGTTTTCCTCTAATCTGCTCCTTTTCTGACTACTACTTGTATTTTTGTGCCTGTGATGAGTAAGCTGGAGTTTAGACAGTCCTGGGGCTACGTTAGTGACTCAGACTTCCCTACTGCATGCTTGTCAGCTCAAGCCATTGACTCAGTAGGTTTCCCTTTGATAAGAGGATACTTTTTCATTTTTCCCCCCATAAGTATCCTTTTATTGTCTCTTCTCCTACAAAGGACTGCTCTCAAGGACACTGAAGTTTGATAACCTTATCTGGATTTACACAACTGAATTTATAACACTCTTATTAGGAATTATAAATTTATTTATTCCTTTCAAATTGGTGTCTTCCCCAACCAAAAATGTTTTCATGAGTTGTAGAACCTCTACATTTTAACTTCTTTCTGGAAAAATTTTAGTCAAATACTTTTCTAATTGAGTTATTTAATCAGAGTCTTCATGTTACATGACCTCACCTTTATTCCATACCTAAAGATACTATTTTCTCCAATATTTGTAATAGAGAGAAAATGTTGGCAGTGTATTCATTAAGATTTCATTGAATTTAAATGAGAAATTTTGGTTTTTATCTCATTTTGATTTTGATATTTACGACATTTTGGAAATTTACTGTGCTATTATTGAGGGCTAATTCAAATTTACAGAGCTATCTATCCAAGCATTTGTCATTGGAGGAGATGACTAACATTTTGGGCTAATCTTGGGTAGAATACCACCGTACTGTATTTCATACACATGTTCATAAGAGGAGCAGAATGCAGGTAACTAGGGTAAAAGCTTGCATGGTATCCACATACTGTTTTTGACAGATAGCTAGAGCTGGGTGAATACTACAGAAAAGTTATTCATGTATTCACCTGAATTTTTAAATGATTTGGGTGTTTGTCTCCTCTTTGTGATTGTTTTTGTCTTAATATTCTAACAAATAAACTTTTGGGAAAAGGATTCACAGAAAAAGCCAATTTTAAGTAAATACTTCAGTCACAGAAAAAGAGTAATTAATTTATGCATGTAACTATGCACACAAAACTCTTGATTATAAGAGCTATGCAATTTGAAAACAGGACTGCATAGCCTATGTATCCAGATAAAGTTAACTGGCCTACTGATTTATTTCCATTTTTGACTGTTGAACATTTTAAACAAACAGCTAATACAAAATTATCAGATTGGCAGTATTTGAAAAAAGCCATAGGAAATTTCAGATGTCTAAATTTAAGAATTCACAAGAAGAAAATGAAGCAATGGTTATTTTCATCAACTGAATAGTTTCAAACTAATTACTTGATCCTGTTCACAACATACAATATATAGAAGTGATAACACTCTAATATAATAAAGAACTTAGTTGGTCTGTCTGTCTGTCTGTAATGCTCTTGGAGCACTCTGGGTACTGAAACAACCAACCAGAGTGCTCCAAAAGGATTACAGACAGGAGGTGGTGGAAGCAGTGATGGCATGCTAGCGCACCGCCATAGATTCATAGATTAGATTCATGGATTGTAAGGCCAGAAGGGACCTCACAAAGTCCTCAGGTCCACCTCCCTGCACCAAGCAGGAAAGATAACTGGGAGTCAGGTGATGGCGGGGTTGGAGCAAGATGGCAGGGATGGAGAAGGTGGAGTGGTGCTGGCCTAGCCCCCCTCCCCGGCCCTGCTCCTTGGAGGTAGCAGTGGCACGCGGTGCTGGTGAAGGGGGACGGAGGGGATGGCAGGGCAGGCCCCACACTCCTGGGAGGTCATGGCAGAGCGGGGAGGTGGGGGTTAGAGTTAGTAAGCTTACCCCTCTGCTCCCCCCCAGGTCATTCTTGATGGGGAATTTGCTAGTACTGAGATAAAAAGCAGAAGCTTTTATTGGCTTTTCCTCAATTGTTATCTAGGGCTTTTTTAATGTGTATTTCTGCTAACCCTTTATGCAGGAGTAACCACAGCATTTGACTTCACAAACCTGTGCAATCAAATATGGCTGCAGGATCAAGTTCTGGCCTTATTCACATTTAGTGAGCAATCACCACTGAAATCAATGCATCAAAAAGCATCCTACGAAATGTATTGGGAGGGGAATGGAGAGGAACAGAAGTACTAGCATAATATATTCATAAAGGACAATGCCAACTCTGCTGTTATCTCAACAGCAGCTGGAACAGCCTATGATGTGCCAGTAGGTCTCTGAATAAAAGAACACTGTGTAGAGAAGAACTGATGAACATAATTCATAGCAGAAGTCTTTTGGTTATCTGTCTATAGTATGGCTACTCTGTTTCATCTGTCAGATTTTACCTAGTGGTAGGCAATTTGACATCTGTAACTGTCCATCTATACTGGTAACCAAAGAAATGAAGTTGAACAGCTTTCTGAATAAATAAAGTAGTTCACAATGCCTTTATAAGGTATAAAAGTAAATTTGGTGGCAGCCTTTTTGGGAAGTATCACATGTTTATATTTTACTTTCTTTGAAGGAAACATATGAGGACTTAATATGTAGTACAGCTCAGATTTGATTCTCTGGACAACAAAGGTAAGGTTTCTATTCTCTTAGGTCATTCAGACCTGTGCACCTGCCCCTCTTAGGAAAGTCCATCCCTTTTATGCAACATTAAGGAAACAATTCCCTGAGAAAGAGGAGTTAGAGGAAAATAAAATGAAGGAGGGAAAATGGTTTTCCAGAATGGTTCTACTGAGGGACCTCTTACAGGTTTCCCTAGCCCTTCTAGGGGAAAAGGCTCAGTGGTACTTGGTCAGGCTCAATCCACCTTTCCAGGTGAAAACAGGTAAGTAACATGCTATAAGACTGTAACTCAGAGGAAGCTGTTCAGTGTTAAAGAGTTATGTGCTGGGATATAAATGGCATCTTGAGTCCAGGGAACTTTGAGGGTAGGGAATAGAGAAGGTGTCAACTTTTAGGGAGAGCATCTCTGTAGTAAGCAACTTTGAAGAGGAAAAGCCATTTTGTTGTAGGAAATCCCCAGCAGAAAGGAATAAAGAAACTCTTAATTCCCAAAGTTGGAGTGGAGTGAAACCTGTAAGAGATCCTGAGCTGAAGAAAAGATATGATCTACATGTGGAACTTCTTACTGTTAATTAATGGCTGAATTATTTAAGACTTACAGCCAACATCCTAAAAGAAGGGGACTAAGCTTGTGTGTCTGCTAAGAGACCTCAATACACTGACTTAAAAGGATTTCATTATAGAAGGCTGAATTAGCTGAGCCATTCAATCATACCTTAATAACTCATCTTCCAAAGCCTGGCCACTAGGTCCTGCCCAGCCTTTTTAATAATAATTTTTAAAGTTTTTAAAGCTTTTGATTCTGTTACTGGTTTGAAACATTGATCTGAAAGACTGGTACAAACTAGGGACAGAATGGGCAAGGAGATTCAAATAGATTCCATGTACTATGAGCCAGGGTACCCTTAAGGTTTAGGGATCATTTTGTTTCAGTGGGATTTTGGGAGGACCTGAGATTACTTGGGGGAGCAGTGCTTTCAGAAAAGAGGTGAGCTGAGTTCAGTCTGCAGTTCTAAAATAGTAAAAGCAAAGCTGTTCAGGATTACATCCCCAGAAGAGCAAGAAAATCTAGACTAGCTGCCACTAAGTGAGCTTGGCACCACTAGAGAAGATCCCAATGTATTCTACAGACTTCAGTGCTAATGGTAAAGCTCCTATTCGCTGCACTTGAAGCAGCCTCAAGTCTTCTAGTAGCAATGCTGCAGCATCCTGGGCAACAGCTGTAAGATACTGCAGTATTTTTTTAAACAAGGAAGTATCAGTTTAGGTTTGCAAATGCTGTAAAGATCTCCACTCTTTAGTGGGATTACAAGCTGCAGCTGGGTGAGGAAACATGAGGCACAAATACGTGCTACTCTCCAGCACCAGATAGTCTGTGCACCACTGCGATTAGTAGATGTATAGGAAAGTCTGGTGTTTACTTTTGCTGCAAAAAAAAGGTAAAGAAAACTGCAGCTTGCAGGGAGGTAGAAAAGCCACTACTGTGCAGTCTTTCCCTTCCATTCCTCTTCCTTTTTTTTTCTTCATAAGAAGGGTGTTCCTTTCCTCAAAGAGAGAGAGGGAGCAGGAGAAAGACTGTAAACTGTCCAAAAGGACCGTGAGAAAACAGGAAGCTTTGAAAAGTACAAGAGAAAGCAAGATGAAATCTATTTGCAGGCAGTTCCCCAGGGACATGTGAGCCATTGTTAAGCAGGCAGTTCATACAGCAATATCCTTCCTTCTGCTGAGGAGGAGCTTGGTGCCAAAAGGCTGCTATCTGGTCATTGCCTTAACTCTCTGAACACCAGCCAGGGAGGCTTGAGTAATCAAAGCTTCTTTGGGGGGACTCTACCAGACAGGCAAGAGATGGCCTTAAAGCCAGGGGTCCTGACTCCCCTGGTTTATAGCAGCAGAACGCAGTTAACTTCAGAAATGTTACTCTTGATTTAGCCCAGTGTGGCAAAAGAAGAATCTGGCTCAGAGTGCTTTCTTGTTTCTGTTCTGTTTGGGGACATTTGGGTGGAGATAGGAAAAAACAGGTGTTCCTCTGAAGTTTGTGCTACCAGCTGAAAAACACGTTGCTACTATTCCAGTTACCCTGCTCACAGTACTGGCACTTCTTTGTTTAGGCAGCCTGTTGTCATCGAGTCTATCCTGAATACAAATTAAGGGTCTTGTTGCATGGTAATTTTATGTGGCTTCTAGACACCTTAACCTCTGGGCTGGCTGTATGTTAACACCTTTTAAGTGACTCACAGCACTTGTTATTCTGCTTAATGTTATGCCACTCCAGGGCAGGATTATCTCTAATCTGCCTATTTTTTTTTCTCCCGTTCCATTAATTTGTGGCCCCTCTCCATGGCTTTTCCACCAAATTGAATTCCTCCAGCATTTCAGGAAGCAGTAGGCCCTCCTGAGTCAGGGCGAGTGGGGACACAGTGGAGCTAGGCACAGCACCTTCCCCCCCTCAGCACGTCCAACTAGTGCCTGGTGCCTTCTGCTGCCACTCAGACTGGCTCTGCTTCTGGTGGGAGCACAGCAAGTCAGTCAGAGAAGAGGACAATGTCTCTGCTGCCACTGGGACCAGCTCTGCTCTTGCTGAATTAGAGCGAGCTGGTCGGGGGGGTGGAGGAGGACAGCCTCCTTCCTGCTGCCACTCCAACTGGCTCCAGTCAGAGCAGCAGCGGGCAGGAGGTGTCTTCCCCCACACCCTGCGCAGACTGATATGATTTGCTTTTGGCAGGAGCAGAGCTGGTTCCAGCAGCGGTGGAGAGGTGGTGACGCTCACTTAGACCAACTCGCTTTGCTCTCACTGTGAGAAGAGCTGGTTGGAGGGGCAGTGGGGAAATGGTGCTCCCTGGCTTGGTTTGGGTCACTCTGCTCCTGCTGGCTCTGGGGGCAGAGCCAGTCCAAGCCTCAGTGGGAGGCTCTGTAGCTGCCAGGTGCTCTGGGGCTGCAGCACTCATTTTGCCCAGCAGGAACAGTGAGCCTCTCCTTTCTCTAGCTCAGACATGGGCAAAATACGCTCCTCAGGCCAAATCTGGCCCACCAGGTGACTGAATCCAGCCTATGGCTGCCCCGACAGCACTCTGGGGAAGAGCCCTAATGACCCTGCCCAGCCAGCACCTCAGGCCTCTCTCAGTCAGAGCACACAGTTTCCAGCAGGCTGCTCCAGCCTCCCACCTCCAGACATGGCTCCCACTTCTGATCTTGTCCCCGTTGCACTGAACCACACTGTCTGAGCAACTTTGGCCAGGTGACTCCTTGCCCCAGCATGCAGGGCTTTGGCTCCAGATCCCAGCTGCCCTCCACTGGGAAGCAACAGGGAGCTGAAGCCAGAGCCCCACACACCCAGTGAGATGTACCAGGAGTGGTGAGATACAGCAGGAGCAGGAAGAGGAGCTGCTGTTGGAGGGGTCGGGGGGAGGTGGTCAGACCAGCACCTGGCCAGCTGCAGCCACACTGAGGTAGCTTTGCAGCCTGTTGAAAGCTACCCCTGCCATGCCACACCATGCCATGCCATTTTGGGTGGGTGGGTGAGCACCTTCAACCAGGCGGCTCTTGCCCCAATGTGCAGGACTCTGGCTTTAGCTCCTGGCTACTTTCCTAGGAGCTGAACTCAGAGCCCTGTGTGTGGGCAGGAGCCCAGATGAAGCTGTTCACCCAAAGTGGCATGGTCCTGCATGGCAGGGGCAAGATCAGGAGTAGGAGCTGCCATTGGAGGCAGGGGGAGTAGAGCAGCACTCAGATGAACTGTGGACACCAGCAGGACCACAGTGCAGGCTGCTGCAGTGTGAGTGGGTACAGGGCTCTGCCCCATGTGGACTGCTGTGGGGGCAATGTCGACCACACCACCCAGGCAAGCTCTGCTGCACATGGTTCCCACTGCCCCTCCCCGCTCATCCAGAGCAAGCTGCTGGGCCCTAGTGCCCAGGCAGCCCCCCCCTCCACGCACATACGCACACACACACATGCACATACCCCTCCCCACCCTTCCCCACACACATCCCACACCCCAGGGGGCAGGGTCATGTGATTCTAGCCTCATCTGCCTCCTACTCCTGAACACTGCTCCCCACCCACCTACAGCCCCATAGGGGGTTTTATTGAGTTTTGTGGTGGGGTAGGGGGATGTTTACCCGGCCCACAACAGCTCATTAAAACTCCACATATGTCCCTTAGGTCCAAATAATTGACCACCCCTGCCCCTGCTCACCAAGCCTCTACTACAGGGGTGGGCAATTGTTTCAGCTGAAGGGTTGCTTAACAAAGTTTGGTGAGTGATATTTTGAGGGCTGCATGGGTAGCCCTGTCACTTGACAGTTGCCCTGCCCCTGGCTGCCATCTTGGGCCCAGAAGTCCTGTCCCTAACTCCTGACCGTTGCCACTGAAAGTTCCTCCCCTTGCTCCTCCAGAAATACTCCTTTGCCGAGGGGCAATAGGGTATGGTATATATGTGGAGGGCTTGTGGGTACAGGGTGCGGGCATGTGGCATTTGTGGGGTGTGAGGCAGCGCAGAGCTTGGGTGGGCAGGGTGTGGGTGTGAGGGAGGGTGTGGTGTGTGGGGACTCCCCCACACTTCCCCCATGGCACTCTGTCCCTGCCAACAGCAGCAGCAGCAGCAAGCAGCAGGGGCACTTGGGGTGTTCATGCCTGGTGCAGACTCTGGCCAGTGCTGCACATGGGGGTGAGGAGCGCAGCCTGCCCAGCCTGACTCTATTGCAGGGGGCTCCACGTGGCACATGTGCAGACCCCACACTTACGTACCACTAGAGGGAAGCTCCATGTACTGGAGCAAGCTGCCTTCCCCGCCCCTTGCCGCTCAGGTCCGGGGACTGCAGGGAAGCAGGGCCAGGACCTGCACAGCAGGGGGCAGGGAAGGCAGCCAGCTCCAGAGCATGGAGCTTCCCTCCAGTAGCGCACAAGTGAGGGGCTGCATGTGCACCAGGCAGATCACCATGCAATTGCCCCCATGTGTAGCATTGGACAAGGCCACATGCTGGGAAGCAGCGCCTGCGCTAGGCATGAGTATCCCAAGCACCCCTGCCTGCTGCTACTGTTGCTGCTGACACCACTGGCAGGGGCTGTGCACCATGGGAGGAGTGTGTGTTGGGTCCCCACACTTCCCATCCTCCTTCACTCCCACATCCTGCCCACCCAAGCTCTGAACTGCTGCCGCCCCCCTGGACACAGGCTTCGCGCTGCCGGCAGCCACACCCTCCATGCTTCTGCCCAGCTGCAGTTCCCCTTCCCTCACCCCTGCCCCCACCTCTGCTGCATCCCTGCCTGGTGTCTGGAGTGAGCAGGACACCAGGGAAGCCAAGCACATTCCCTGGGAGCACTGGCAGCAGCAGCAGCCTGGCTCAGAAGCTGTGTGCTGGTCAGGCTGGGGCCTTCACCCAGGAGGGTGGGAGGGAGGCACAATAGGGTGTGTTGGTGGGGGGGTGTATACGTGGGCACCTTGCTCCCACCCTTATGGGTGGATGGGCTAGGTGGGGTACAATTCATTGGTAGGTGCTGTGGGTCGGGTGAAAGTGCATGGCAGGCTGAATCTGGCCTCCAGGCCATGTTTTGCCCACCTCTGCTCTAGTGGCAAGTCACAGCTGTGCAGGCAAGGGGCAGGCAGAGCAGGTTTTTTGTCTTAATGTGTGACTGCTCCACTAAGCCAAACAACACTGCTGATTAACAGTTGTGAGGCTTTCAGTGTAAGGTGCAACAGGGCTCTAACAGTGTATCTCTTAAAGTCTGAGGCCATACATTGACTCTTTGGTAGCTGAGAAATTTCTCTTCTGTGGGACGTTTTGACTTTTGGAATAAAAAATTGATTCTGAAACAGAACTAAAAACTGAATTTTCAAAATTTTCCACATAAGGAAAATTCCTGACATAGTTGATTTGGGATTATCCAAACATTTCAGTAAGATAAAAACATCTAATGCTGGTAATCCCAAAACTTTGTAGTGACAAAACATTAAAGCATAAAAATACAAACAAAATTAAGAGGAAAGGCAGCAAAAAGGCACAGCAGCCCCCCTGGCTCTCCAGGGACCTAGCGGACCTACTGTGGCTAAAATGGAAAGCCTACAAAGGATGGAGGATGGGATTCACCTCCAAGGAGGATTACTCCGCGCTGGTCCGGTCCTGCAGGGAGCAAACCAGGAAAACCAAGGCTGCAACTGAACTCCAACTAGCTTCAGGCATCAAGGACAACAAAAAGTCCTTTTTCAGATATGTGGGGAGCCGGAGGAAAAGCAAGGGCAATGTTGGACCCCTGCTAAACCAGATGGGGCAACTGACAACTGACGCTCAGGAAAAAGCCAACCTATTAAATAGGTACTTTGCATCAGTCTTTCATCAGTCACACGGGATGCCCATGCCTGCTATGGGACAGGGAAATCTGGGTGAGGGGGATCCCCTACCCTCCATCAATGCTGACCTCGTGAAAGAACACCTTGAGAAGCTGGATACCTTCAAGTCAGCTGGCCCTGACAACCTGCACCCCAGGGTACTCAAGGAGCTGGCAAGCTTCATAGCCCAGCCCCTGGCACAGATCTTTGAAAACTCCTGGCACTCTGGTGTAGTGCCCGAAGACTGGAAGAAGGCCAATGTGGTGCCGATCTTCAAGAAAGGGAGGAGAGTGGATCCGGCTAACTACAGGCCCATTAGCCTGACTTCTATCCTGGGGAAGATCTTAGAAAAGTTTATTAAGGAGGCCATCCTTGAGGGACTGGCCCAGGCTAACATCCTAAGGGATAGCCAGCACGGGTTTGTTGCAGGTAGGTCTTGTTTGACCAATCTCATTTCCTTCTATGACCAGGTGACCTATCACCTGGACAAGGGAGAAGAGATTGATGTCATATATCTTGACTTCAAAAAAGCTTTTGATCTGGTATCCCATGATCACCTCTTGGCCAAACTGGCCGGTTGTGGCTTTGGCTCCACCACGATCCGCTGGCTGGGAAATTGGCTTCGTGGTCGGACCCAGAGGGTTGTGATTGATGGCAGTCACTCATTGTGGTGCCCTGTGACCAGTGGGGTCCCTCAAGGCTCTGTCCTGGGACCCATACTGTTCAACATATTCATTAACGATGTGGACATTGGAGTCAGGAGCGGACTGGCCAAGTTCGCCGATGACACCAAACTTTGGGGCAAAGCATCCACGCCAGAAGATAGGCGGGTGATCCAGGCTGACCTGGACAAGCTCAGCAAATGGGCAGACGAGAACCTCATGGTGTTTAACACCGAAAAATGCAAGGTTCTCCACCTTGGGAGGAAAAACCTGCAGCACCCTTATAGGCTCGGCAGTGCTACGTTGGTTAGCACTACAGAAGAAAAAGACTTGGGGGTCATCATTGACCACAAGATGAACATGAGCCTCCAATGCGATGCTGCGGCTAGTAAAGCGACCAAAATGCTGGCGTGCATCCATAGATGCTTCTCGAGCAAATCCCGGGACGTCATTCTCCCCTTGTACTCGGCCTTGGTGAGGCCGCAGCTGGAGTACTGCATCCAGTTTTGGGCTCCACAATTCAAAAAGGATGTGGAGAAGCTTGAGAGAGTCCAGAGGAGAGCCACGCGCATGATCAGAGGTCAGGAAAACAGATCTTACGATGACAGGCTGAGAGCCATGGGACTCTTTAGCCTGGAAAAGCGCAGGCTCAGGGGTGATCTGATGGCCACCTATAAGTTTATCAGGGGTGACCACCAGGATCTGGGGGAACATCTGTTCACCAGAGCGCCCCAAGGGATGACGAGGTCGAACGGTCACAAACTCCTGCAAGACCGTTTCAGGCTGGACATAAGGAAGAATTTCTTTACTGTCCGAGCCCCCAAGGTCTGGAACAGTCTGCCAGCGGAGGTGGTTCAAGCACCTACATTGAACACCTTCAAGAGTAAATTGGATGCTTATCTTGCTGGGATCCTATGACCCCAGCTGACTTCCTGCCCTTTGGGCAGGGGGCTGGACTCGATGATCTCCCGAGGTCCCTTCCAGCCCTAATGTCTATGAAATCTATGAAAGATGATACAAGCAAAATGGATTTTAAATGACCAAAAACAAAACACTTTGACATTACTGAAACGAAATAAGAGGAGTGAAAAGATTCAAGTTTGATGTTTTCACATGTAAAAAATGTTGACATTCACATATTCCTTGTACATATATAGATTTTGATTCACTTTCCAATGGGAAAGCATTCCATCAAACTTTTAAAAATCAGAGCTACTTGGGGGTGGCAGGATTCCCTTAAAAGATCTTGATTCCATATAACTGTTGCATGAAAGACTCATAGAGGTTTCATTAAAATGAATCTTAAGTATCTGGGAACTGAAAAACCTAATACTGTCTATTTTAGCTATTTACTCTACATTCAGTAACTGTGTGTGTCAAGGTTACTAAAATGGAATGAAACCTATAACTTTTCATAAACCAAGGCTGTCAAGATTGAGCCACATGGCCTGCTTAAAGATATATGTAAAGATTTAAAAAAGGATGAGTATAAAAGCCAGTAAAATCCCCAAATCCAAATGTCCCAACTTTATGGGAAGTCACTATCCAGTAGGACCCTTTAATCTCCATCACAGGCTCATGAAGAAGGCAACAATCCTGCTATGTCATCCTATATTATTTTCCTGTTCCCACCAATACCAATGTGCATTTTTCAAAAGGCAGTGTTTTTAGGATACTAGCATTCTGGCCAAATTTAAATTTTGTTATTTATACTTAACGCATTCAAATTTCCCGTGCAATTCTGCTTTGATGTGGTGTTTTTATGTCCTGCCTGAACTGCTGTTGTTGTGTTGTGCAGTACTGAAGCTGTGATGTTTCCGTATCTCCCCACACTATGCACAGATTAAACCTTATGTGTACTTGGTATATTAGGTTATTAAACACTTTGACTTCTGTTTGGATGAAATGTGCTAGCTTACTGTCAGATAACTTTATCATCATCAAGCTAAGTTCTCTTTCAGAAAAAGTACAACCCCAGTGTTAAGAATACTGATAATTCTGAAGAGGGAAATTAAAAAAATTTGGATGTTCCTCTGCCTCATTTGGCTGTTATACCTATACTGAAACTACTTTGATTAAGAAAACAAACACAAAAATTAACCCAACAGACTTTACAAGTGATTTTAAAGTGTTTTAACAAATGTAGGTTTTGTTAATATAATTATATCCTGCCATGTGTGGAGAAATGTTTGGAATATTTAGTGACGGTGAACCCCCAAGACATCATGAGACATCCTTACCTTGCATTTAAAGGGTTTGACATCAGAGTGAACAATCATGTGTGCCTTGAGAGTCTGTTTCTGCACAAAGCTCTTGAAGCAAAGGTGACACTGATAGGCTCTGATATTGGTGTGGATCAGCACATGCCTCTTCATATTGGCCAGCAGGGTAAACTCCCGACCACAGATACCACATTTGTGCTCCTTTACACCCTGGAAAGAAATGAAGAATCAGAAAACTAACTAGTTATGACTTCTTCAGTTGTTTTACTTTCAGCACACTAAACAACCTATGCTAGGAAACCAATTACATAGATTCTTTTCTTTTTAATATTACTAGTTCCAGTAATAGATATGTGGATACTTTTTCCACCCAGGTAAATACAAATCTAAGGGAAGAAAAAAGTAACTCTACTGTGTAACCGGGGTTAAGAAATAATGAATTTCACTGCCATCAGTACATCTACTGAGCAGCTTCACTGATGGAAAAGCTCCACTATCCCACAGTTACAACTTAAATAAAAACCACGTGTTGGCCAAATGTGTGTATGTTAAGGATGATATAATGTAGCATATTGGGTCATGGTAACTAATGTTCTGAGCAATGCCTGTAGAAGTCTAGCACCGGTTGATTCAAGTGTCTAAAGGAATGAGCTCTATATAACAAGGAGTATGCCTGTATTTTGAAGGTAATATAGAAAAAAAACGTACAGAATTTCTGCAAGAAGCAGAAGAATCATGTAATTAAGCAACAGTATAATGGGAATTGGACATTTCATAGGTATTACTGACCATTTCTGGGTCATAAAATAAGGCACTAATCTCCAGAAAATGCCTGAATTTTTTTAATGTTATAGAACAAGGAGTAGGTCTGGAGTAAACTGAGGCATACACGCTTGTCTTGGATCCTGATCCCTTTCCATGTAGCCAATGGAACAACACTCCAATGGGCTTTTGACTGAACCGTAAATGAATTATTCAGTTGCAGATGGTATTTGCAAGGCATCTCAAGTGCCATCCATATCATCCAATCAGAATGCTGAAAGAAAAGGCAAGCCTCCTTTGACCTGGATATGGCCTAAGACCTAGATCAAAAGTATTTAGGTGTCTTCCACTAATTAAAAGACATGGAAGTTACATGCCTAACTACCTTAATTAATCTACCTTACCTCAGTAAGGCAGGTAGGGAAAAGTAATAAGCTGTAAGTGCCATCTAAGTCTATTGATCCAATTGACTATGCATATAAAGAGAGCTCACCTTAGCTTTTGCTTTCATGCCAATAGTTTTGTATCTACATTCAGATTAATTGTTTGTACACAATTAATTGTAAAGCTTTTACCTGTGGACACAAATGATAGTTTTAGATATTTAGCTCTGTGATTTGAGGCTACATTCTGGATCAGGTCCTGTTTGCCCAGTTCTCTTATTGATAAGCAATTACCCCAGGACAACAGGATAATAGTGCAGTACTGGCTATTCTGAGTCTGCCAAGCAATAACATGTTTTATTGACTTATTCATAGATGCACCCCAGTACATATAAACTAAATACCCAGTTAAGTTAAGCAGAGGACTAAGTTATATTTTTCAATAGAAAAAAATCTGTGGAATGTTAACTGATAAAGGAGCATTATACAAAACTAAGATTTTAAATAGAGGGTTGGGCTGGAGATAAAAACAAGCTGAAATAGAGGGTATAATTTTATTTTTGGCCAGCAATGCAAATGGCTTGACTGAACTCTCAGGTTATTGTAAGACTTTCTGACATGGCCTTCCTTAAGATATGAGCTGGTTTCTCTTATTGCCGATACTACAGCTTGCTTTTTTAAACACATCCATACGCAGAACTATTCTAAGGGCCTATAACTTACTTATGTTCTTGTGAGAATTTATGCGCCCAGGGCTGGTGTTGGCCTTCAGAGCAGAGGTAGATATAACCTTTCGGGACTTACCTTATGGGTCAAAGAGTGTTGTTTAAGATGGTGGGGCTGCACAAACTCCATGCCACATTCTGTACAGATGTATGGACGGATGTCTTTGTGCTTCATCATGTGATTTTGCAGCTGGCTTGGATATTGAAAAGTTTTATCACATTCTGTGCAATTGTACTGGATAGGACCACGATGGGTTGTTAAATGTCTCTTCAGCTGAGCAAGAGTTGGAAAGTCTAGACCACACTCCACACAAATATTCTCTCTGCCGCTCTCATGCTTGGATTCATGTGCTTTCAGCTCACTTGGGTAGGCAAAACCTCTGCCACATATTCTACAGTTGTAGGGTTTGATGTCACTATGTTGCATCATATGTCTTTTAAGATGACTGGTTTGGGTGAAAGCTTTGTGACACACCTGACATTTATGGGGTCTAGTGCCCTGATGTGTTAACATATGTGTGTGCAAGTGACTCAGTTGCTTGAAAAGCTTGCCACACCGAGAGCAAGCATGAGGTTTGATACCACTGTGTCCCAAAATATGGGTGACAAGATTATACTTGGATGTGTAGGACTTCTCACACATTGGGCACTGCCAGCGTTTCTGTTCACCTCCAACATCCACATAATAGCTGTCATCAATTTGGAGATTGACATCTACTCTTTCCACCTTTTGTTTGTTTTCACCATTTTCCCTCACTTCAGTCCTCCTGAACGATGGTTCTGGTGGACCTTTCATTTGGAAGGGATTCCTGATACGAAAATTTGAGGGGACAATAAAAGGAAACATCAGGCCAGGATGAACTTTTGGATAATAAGAGTAAGGAGACTGCACAAAAGCAGGTGTGTTAGGCCACATCATACTAGGCTTTACTGATTCTTGTTTAATGGGCTTTGCTGCAAAGTGCTCCAGGGTCCTGTAGAACTGAAAGCCCAGGTTACACAAGTCTATCATTTGGGAGCTGTACTTGGGCTGTGGGGATTGTTGAAGCATCAAAGGAAGACTGGGAGAGCCTACATTGTTGTTTTCAGATCTGTGTGATGGTGAGGCGGGATCTTCTGGAGTGATAGTAGGAGGCATTTTTGTGGGCATGCTTTTGCGTTTTCGGGACCCTCCTTCCAAGGATCCATGGAAGGTTTCTATATCCCCTAGGGAAGGACCATACTGAAACTGTTCAAGTTGTGGTTCAAACTCTTCATTGAGTGGTACAGTTCTGTGGGGCTTTTCGACAGGTCCTAGTGGCTGCAGGCAGCGTGACAAGGGAGATGCCTGTGTATTGTCCACATTGTTCTCATTCTTCATCATATTTAATTCCTTCTGCATTTTCTGCCTGCCTCAAAAGCAAACAAAAAATCCTTTTTAAATCTTCCCTCATTCTCCTAAGACATATAGCGTGTTACTTAATCCATATCTAAAAAAGATTAAGCACTCATACAGTAGTCTCAGGACCATATAAGAATACCAGTTTTTTTCTGCTATTCAAAGTTTATTAGTGGAGACAGACCAAAGCTGCTTGTTCTTCTTTAGAATTAGTAGTTTAAGTTAAGTTTGGTTCATGCATTGACTTTAGGATATATTCAAGCACATAGTAAATTTTATATTGTTTAGCAGATTAATTTATCTTCTAACATATCTACTTTATTTAATTCAGCCACCCCATCTGCGGGCTAGTTCCTGTTCTTGACTGTGCATGCCCTGGTTCTGCCTTGAAAATATCCAACAATTAAACAAGTACATTTGTTATGGTTGTCACATGAAAATTGAAAGCCAAAAAACTTCAAGTTTGAACTTTTTTGTATTGCTGCTGCTGCTCCAGAGGGAAACAATGGCAAAATAAGTTCAGGATACTGTGTACCATCACTGCATTTCCTGACTTCTGTCACTCTGTAAGTAATATGGACATAAAACAATGAGTGTTTGTGGGGTTTTTTCTTCCTCTTTTCTTTAAGAAAAGAGGCTAAACCATTGACTAGGATTCAGATTGTCAGCAATATTTAGTTACCCCAAACCTAGTCAAGTAAACATGGCAATGTTTGAACAAAGAGGGCATATTGAACTTTGAATAATATTGACTGCCCTTTGGCTTTCCAAAGCAGCTGAGATCCTGCGGCTGCCAGATCTGCACAATCCTGCACAAATTACAGGTACCACTAGTGCCAGTGGGAGCTTTTTCTGAAAAATGATAGGGTAGAAGCTGATGATCTCAGGATCTGGTGATTTTAAATTAGAGCACTGATTTTTACTTTGGCCCTCCAATGAACCATATATTTTTCGTATAACACCCAGAAAGTGATTAAGTCAGAGAACCAGACATCTTTCCCTTCTCCATCTGTGCATGTTGATAGCTATAAATATCCTTGTTCTTGGAAACACGGGTGGGGGGCAAAGAGACAGTGCTAAAGAAGCTCCTGTTTCTTTTTTAGGGAGCTCTGGATAAACCTACTAAAACAGATTTAAAAAAATATTTACATGACCTAGTTAGGATATGGAGACCAGAAAGCATCTTGAAGACCTTGTTTCAAATGGATGATTAAATCTTCAGAATATAGGAGTAATAATAGGAGGGGTTTTGGAGAGATCTCTGAGGCAGTATATGGGGAAAGGGTTAGGTAATGAAAGTTTCAGACAGTATTGTAAGGCAAAAATATTTAGGAAAATTGTTCACCCGTAGTTCGTTGGTGAATGAACGGGAATGCCGCAGTGCATGAGAAATGTAATTGGAAGAGCAAGGCCTGGGTTCTCGAAAATTATAGTTATACATATAATTGTGTATCTGTAACCTTTCTCTGAACATTGTGAGCCTACCTCTTCAAGGCCTTGTTTAGCCATTTACACATGTTCAAAATAAGTATAACATGTATTGAATATTGAGGTAACTTTGTGGCCATGATGGCCCAGGAGATATGCAAGAGGCAAGAAGTCTTGTGGGTGTTATCTTTTATTGGACCAGCTGTACATTTGGTGAGCAAGCTTTCAAGTATCACAGTACCTCCGGCTTCTACTCTAAGGCACCAGAGAATTGTGCCTCACATGTTTACTCTTGACACCCTAAGTAGTGCTGAAGTTGGGGGTCCTTGCTCTACTCTTTGCTGCTTTCTTCTTTCAGATCCCATTTCTTTAACTTTTACCTGGGTTTTTGAGCCATTTTGAGACTGAAGTACAGTCATGAACCTATTTGAGACTGAAGTAGGCCATGAACCTATTTGAAAGAGTATCCTTGAGACAATAGGAAAATTGCTGATGAGGAATTATTTTATTGCTCAAAAAAGAACTAGTCTTGCAAAAAAGCAGATATCATGGTACTGTATTCAACAGTGCATTCTACAGTTGTTGGATTGAGCATATCTGGGAATGTGGGAGTTGAATTATTCAAGGGCCAGCAAAACCACAAAGGTGCTGTGCAGTCAGACTGAAGTGAATAAAGAATCTGAGAAAGAAGGGAGACCCGCTCCCCTGAGAGAAAATGTATCAAGAAATTATATTTTTGGTGCAAGCCAGCAGCACTCTGAATCATCTCATTCTGTCAGGCCTCACATAGGAGTGGAATAGGACAAAGGATCAAATCTGAGGTGTACTTGTGCTCCCCTGCAAGTCAACTTTAATGGGAGCAGGATATTTGCCTTGGTCAATTAATTCCATAAAGCCAGGTCTCCTGCTTAAAGGATGGCAAAATATAGACGAGACTTAGTGACAACAGATAGAATGAATGTTCTGTTCTGCTTTAAGTAATGGTAGGAGAGGACATCATACTAAATTAATATAATTACACCTTACTTTAGCCTGTTTGACTCTGGAGTAGCACGACCTTCTTTATCAGTTAACAACATGAAGCGAAGAACTTCTCTCTCTCACGTAATTCATAGGTGCCTATCACCTTAATACCTAAGCACTACCAATTTCTTTTTTTTTTTTCTGCACTTATTTATTTGTAGTGAGCACAATAGTAATAGAGATATTAAACAAAGTTCACTTCTTAAAATCTGGATAAATACCTAAAAGCACAAATGTTAATTTGGATCATTGAAGCCCCTTTAGCCTATAAACTTAATCTGGCAGTCTCACTAAGACAGAACTCCTTAGCTATCTCATCACCTGAGCATTGAAAACAACATATGCAAACTTTTCAGAGTTCCTAAAAGTGTTTGTTTTCACCTGGAGTCTAGAAAAAAGTAGATTGTTTCAAGTGTTTCTTATTTTCCCAAGATTCATCAAGCCACCCCTTATCTAATACAAAGTACTATTTCCATAAATCCCTCTTTCTATAAAACGATATATTGAATAGGTCAGATTAATAAAAATAGAACTACTAAAAAAACTCTCCATCTCTACATTGAGTTCAGAAAGTTGCTATGATTTTTTCATAGCGATAGACAATGCTCCTATCATACCATAGAGATAAGGGCTCAGTCCTCGGGCCCGCACTGTTCAACTTCTTCATCAGTGACTTGGATTGGGGGTAAAAAGCACCCTGTTCAAATTCGCAGATGACATTAAGATGTGGGGGGATGTGAGCACACTAGAAGGGAGGAATAGGCTGCAATCAGACCTAGACAAGTTACAGGGGTGGGCAGATGAGAATAGGATGGGATTCAACACTGACAAGTGCAAGGTGCTGCACCTGGGGAGAAAGAACCAGCACCATACCTACAGGCTGGGGAACTCCCTTCTTGTCAGTGCAGAGGCAGAAAAGGATCTTGGAGTCATCATTGCTGCCGAGATGAACATGGGCTTACAGTGTGGGGATGCAGTCAGGAAGGCCAACCATACCTTGTCATGCATCCACAGATGCATCTCGAGCAGGTCCAAGGAGGTGATCCTCCCCCTCTATGCAGCACTGGTCAGGCCACAGCTGGAGTACTGCGTCCAGTTCTGGGCGCTGCACTTCAAGAGGGATGTGGACAACATGGAGAGGGTCCAGAGGAGGGTCACCCGCAGGATCAGGGGACAGCAGGGCAAACCCTATGAGGAGAGGCTAAGGGACCTGAATCTCTTCAGCCTCCACAAGAGAAGGCTGAGGGGGGATCTAGTGGCCTGTTACAAACTAGTCAGAGGGGACCAGCAGGCATTTCATAGATTTCATAGACATCAGGGCTGGAAGGGACCTCGGGAGATCATCGAGTCCAGCCCCCTGCCCAAAGGGCAGGAAGTCACCTGGCGTCATAGGATCCCAGCAAGATAAGCATCCAATTTACTCTTGAAGGTGTTCAATGTAGGCGCTTGAACCACCTCCGCTGGCAGACTGTTCCAGACCTTGGGGGCTCGGACAGTAAAGAAATTCTTCCTTATGTCCAGCCTGAAACGGTCTTGCAGGAGTTTGTGACCGTTCGACCTCGTCATCCCTTGGGGCGCTCTGGTGAACAAACGTTCCCCCAGATCCTGGTAAGCACCCCTGGTAAACTTGTAGGTGGCCATCAGATCACCCCTGAGCCTGCGCTTTTCCAGGCTAAAGAGTCCCATGGCTCTCAGCTTGTCATCGTAAGATCTGTTTTCCTGATCTCTGATCATGCGCGTGGCTCTCCTCTGGACTCTCTCAAGCTTCTCCACATCCTTTTTGAATTGTGGAGCCCAAAACTGGATGCAGTACTCCAGCTGCGGCCTCACCAAGGCCGAGTACAAGGGGAGAATGACATCCCAGGATTTGCTCAAGAAGCATCTATGGATGCACGCCAGCATTTTGGTCGCTTGCGGGAGTCCCTGTTCCCCCGAGCACTGCCAGGAGTGACTAGAAATAATGGTCACAAGCTGGCAGAGGGTAGATTTAGACTAGACATCAGGAGGCGCTACTTCACTGTCATTTGACCCCAGTAATTTTTCCTGCCATGGCAGAGGGTCGGACTTGATGATCTGCTCAGGTCCCTTCTGACCCTACCATCTATGAAACTATGAAACTATAAGGGGAGCATCCTCTGACATGGGAAGCCTATGCTAGTTTTATGTGAGATCTATGCTTAGGTCCTATGTCTGGAAATGAACAAGAAATGGAGTTGAGTTTAGAAATAGAAGGGGACAAGTTTGGGTTTAACTCAGCTACAGTAGGAATGGTGTGCTTTAACAATCATACATGAGCCTGAAAACATAGCTGAATGTAGCATGTACTAGTGCCTTCCCACTTTCCACGTGGACTTTGAAAGACCGATGCTTTATTTGCAAGGGAAGAATCGTCTCTAAGAGTTGTTCTTTTACTACTTTATTGTTGTTTTTGTGTATGTTATACTAAAGACACATTAAGAAATAAAATACAGCTGCACTCCTTCATGGATTGAAGGACACTGAGTAGCTGGAAAGCTTCACAAATCTTTCTGAACAAGCATCTGCTTTTTATAGCAGACATTTGTAAGTAATAATTTCATTGGCCTGTTTCTCATTGCTTCAGTAGGTTTAATGGCTTCTTTTTTTACATAATTCAGCTTTAAGGTTTGTTTTATTTTTAAATGTGTTCAGTCATAAAATTTTGGGGTCAAATGCTGAAGTTCTTGCTCAGTTTTTATTTTTTCTTTCTTTATGCAAAACTCCATTGACTGATAGCGATTAACTTTAGTAAGGCTCACTAAGTCATTCAAAGCTAATCTAGCTTTGTTACCTACAAAATATTGTCAAGTATTTCACTCAGTATAATTTAAATTGGTGAAAGTGCCATGTACATTTATGCATATGTGCATTTTGCATTGCATTTAGCTAAACAAATTTTAATTGGTTTTGCAGCTCAATTTTCATTCAGCTCTCTGCACCAACATTTCTGCTCTCTCATCACACTTCCCTCTACTTCTTTGCTCTGGCAAAAATACCAACCTCAATATCTCTTTTGTTTCCTCCTTCCACTGTTATCTGTGTGCTTCCTCCTACATGTGAGTGACATACCACTCTTGGTATGGGTCCCCTCATTCCTGCTTCTTCTATGGGGGATCCTAGTTGAAAACTAATAGTAATTTTTTCCCCCTGTTATTCCAACGTGTCTTGTATGTCTAATTGGTTCTATGGCCTGTGTTATGCAGGAGATCAAACTATATCCAGAGAAGACTGGTATGATAATCTAAAGCCTGTGATCCATTTGTTTGTCATCTATTTTGCAAGCTCCTTAGGACAGGTATAGTCTTGATACCTCTTACATAAGGTAAAATACATCTTCACAGTTTAACAAGTAGAAATAATATCAGGACTAGACATTTCTCACTCCACTGTTACTCACTATCTGGCTATTTTCAAAGCATGGGAAAGTTATAAGGCTTAGTACTGTTAGGTGTGCAAGCATGATTCACAAGATAAAACCAGAGCTTTCATATCAGAAACCATAGTATTAAGAGCATTCTGACTGTCATGGTCTTTCTGAGTTCTTTGCAACAGAAGAATTGCTGTATTATTTGTCTGCAGTCAAAAGGGTCAAAACAAGCAGCTGGTATTTTCTGAGGGGTGCCTCAAGTATATGAAGAGATGTTTCAGGTACAAAAGGGTTGAGAACCATTGGTATAGACATACCCCTTGGCATCAGTATGTCCCAAAGATACCTCCAAGCATGCTCCACACACCTTGCTCCCACTCACTGCTCCCACTCCCGTGGTTGTGCATCACAGCTGCTCTTGAGACCTCAGTCTCCAATGTACTTAGGGGTGGTGACTGAGGATGATCCTGGAGCACCGTCACTAGTTTATTTGGTGAGGCTTTAGTGAGCATTAGTGGGAGCGGGTAGATGAGGCATGCTCAGGGCTCCCTTGCATAGGAAGGAAACTAAGGTGTACTTTCCAACTAGGATTCCCGTACAGAATAGCCACACATTCAAACACATGAAGAGAAGTATGGGCTGTGCTAGGCTTATAGCTACTTCATCCCTAAAACTTTGATGCTATATTCTTTTGGATTGAGTCTAGAAGACATGCTTTTAAATTGTAATATTAATAACGCTTTTTCCTACATGCAGGACCAGAGTTTAGAGAAACTGTATTTTCAAGATGAGGGTAAATTCAAAAAACTTCTTAAAACCAATGGCTGCAAAGATTCATTAGGGGATCCTGAAAAAGGAGGGGCAGAACTGAGAAATGGACACTCATTAAAACTTTTTTTCTCTTCCAATACTAATTTTCTTTTTGAGCCCTTGCTTTCTCTCTCCTTCCCTTACAGCTGCCTTCCAGACACACTTTTGCATAAGCGGACCTTGTCTAAGAAGTCAGTAGGATTTGAGCACCAGTTTTGAAGTGTCTTGTGGAATATGCTTTCATAAATTAGGTTAGTGTTTTCCTAAATAAGTATATTTACGATAAGAGATTGGCGATGGTTTATTTGTGTTTCCTTTTCACTAATTGTCATTACTGGTAGTGTTGGAATTGGAAATAAGAAAACATTGGTTGCAAACATGATTTGGAATTATCTGAAACCAGGATGTGGGTAAAGTCAGGTTTTTCTCCCTGCATGAACATGGTCCTGTGAAGAGGTTGGTTGTCTTTTCACTTCTCTCTGGGAAATTACCTTTATTTGCTGATTTTGGGTGCAGGATAAGACTTCTTCTTTCCAGCAAAAAGCATTTCTCATCAACATTTATGCTGTAAAGTGGAACTAATGATTTGGAAAGTATTTTTCATGCCTAATCCAAATCCTACTGAAGTCAATGGAAAGTCCTGCATGCTTTTCCGTATAATTTGTCACTGGGTTTCATATTCTATTGGTAACTTTTTTCCCTTCTAATTCACTAGAAACATGATTAATATTTCACACTTTTGGAATATTAATTGCATGTATGAAGAAAGAAGCAGCTGGAATTCTTGACATGTCATTTAATTAAATATTAACAACTTTTATAAGGCAGAAGATGAAAAAGTAGTGGCTGATGTTTTAGTACATACATAAACTTGAAAGATTAAAACATATTTTCTGAAGGCTTTAAACAGCTTAACGTGACAGTGAAGCAGCTATAATGGAAAGACATGGTTTTAGTTGTGTTTTCATGTGGCTAAACATTTGGGGATTTGGGGATAATACTGTATTCCTTGTTTCACTGGATCTGTTTTGAACACATACTTGCATCACTACATATTTGAGGCTTAAGTGCTGCAAAACATCTCAGGCTCCTGGGGGTTTCCACAGCAGCACAACTGTACTTGTACCAAAAACAGAGACTGGTTATCTCTTGGCAAGCTGCAGAGTATCTAGTTTTTGTTACTTGATCTAGTACCTGTTGTTGCCATAAGTATGCATTAGTCTTGTGTGAACCAGCAGTTATTCACTTTGGATTTGGCCAATTCAGAGGGACAGTGATTCAATTCAGTGATTCAAATGACTGTCCCGATTTGATTAGGCCGATTCAGAGATTCAGGCATAGACTATAATGGGGAATCACTGAAATACCTATAACTGTGTCATTTTATTGCAGATTCAGATAAAAAAAAGCACAGATGGTAGCTCCTTCTGAGGGCATGAAGCATGCCAAGTTTCAAGGAGATAGGTGCAGGGGTTTCTATGAAAGTGCACCTCAAGGTTCTGAAAGCAAATAAAAAAGCAAATAGGTATGGACAGTGAGGAGGGTGGCACTCACTCTGTCTGCACATGGACCTTGGGGAACCCCGGCAGTGGGAGGTTCACCTTCAGGTACTCCAGCTGCTCCACCAAACCAGGATCCAAGGAGGTGTGGTGGGGTGTCACTACATCCCCAGCAATGCTGAACACCCTCTCGCTTGGAACGCTGGTCAGTGGACAGGACAGGTGTTCCCAGGCAACTGTGGCCAAAGCTTGCCACGCCTGGCTGTGGGTTGCCCAATAGGCCAAGGAGTTGCAGTGCAGCAGCTCGACATGCTTGGCGAGATAGGCAGCCACTGAGGCCTCCCCGCTACCTGCCTGATGGTGGGATCTGGTGCCTCTGGACCTCAACATTGAAGCCATGCTGTTGGCCAACATTGGCAGCAGCTGTGGTGGAGGAGATTGACTCATGGTTGGAGTGCTGGCACGGGAAAGTGGATCCCCCTCTTGTATGTCACCTCTGCCCTTCTGCCTCCCTGACTCTGTTCATCAGCACCTCCGTCCAGTGACTGAGGGTTTCCTGCTGCAGATGCTCCCCTTTACCCTTGGGTCACACATGCTCACCAGCATGTGGACCGCAATGGATCCAGCCATTTTTTTGTACCCTCCTTCAGCTGCTTCACCAGTGCCTGCACCTCTAGTGAAAGTGGCTTGCCCAAGCTAGGAACATTGATCCCCTGGAACTGCTCCATTTCATTCTCAAGCTCCTTCACTGTGGGGATCACCTGGCTAAGGAGGGCATCACCAGCACTGGGGCTCACAGTGGCCTTGAGAAATGGTTTGGGGACCACCAAGATCTGGGAGATGGTATCCCACTCTGTTTTGTTAAGGGGGCCACTGATCCCAATCTCCCTGACTAAGGCCGTATCATGGATGGCTTTCTGTTGCTCAACCAGCCTTTCTAGCACCACGTATGTGGAGTTCTACCAAGTCTCCACATCCTGCATGATTTTCTGCCATGGGATGCTCTGCTCTACCTGTTTGTCCCACAGCATCTTGCCCACCTTAATGCTCCAGTGGAAGTAGCCTGCCACTTTCCTGCATTTTGAAATGAGCTGGCTAGTTGTGATGGTGCCCTCACTGGGAGCCCTGTCCCCCTTCAAGGTGTCCCTGACTATGAGGTGGAACTTGTGTGCAACACAGCAGATGCCAACAAAATAGGCATCATGGACTGCCTTGACCATATTTGCCCTGGTTGTTGGTGACCATGAACCTTAGGGTGAGCTTGCCCTGCCCAACGAGCCACCCCTGCACCATGTGGTTCATGGCCTCCATGAAGTCCCTTGCCATGCAGGACCCATCCATCACCTCCACTTGAAGGACAACCCACCAATGCCCTGACTGATTCCACCAGTGCCCTGTGGGGGAGAGGAAGGAATAATCTCTACCCCAGCTGCTGTAGACTTCCAAGGTGCAGTGCAAGGCTACCTGTGGACCTGCCTTCTACAGTTCCTCCCTCAAGTACTCCCTGCATGCCTCATACAGGGTGGGCACCGCCATCCTGCTAAAGCTGGTGCGTGCAGGCACTTGGTATGATGGGGCCATGAGCACCATGAGCCACCTGAACCCAGGACACTCAGCAAAGGAGAACAGCTGGCCATCCAGAGCAAGCATCTCCCCAATGCTCTGTGTGATCTCGCTCTCCTTTGGAACGCACGCCACCTCATGTCCGCCTCTCCCCCACTGGTCCAGGGTGGCCTGCCTCTACCTTGGGGGGGCAGAGGCTTTGGAGCAAGTGGGGGATTTCTCTTTGGGCATGCTCCCACTGGTGCCAGGCTGAGGAGGAGCAAGGGCAAGGGGGTGAAGCCTCCTAAGATACGGCAAGATTGCCGTGGTGGTGAAGTATTTCATGTCCTTGCCCCGGCTCATCTGCTTTCAGCAGTGCTGGCAGGTGGCATACCTGGGATCAGCTTCCACCTGAAAAGGATCCCACACTACACTACCCACCTGCTTTTGGGTTGAGGGTGGGGATCCTGCCTTATCCCCCTCCTCACCAGGCAGAGGCACCACAACAGGAGGAGCTTAGCCACCTGCCCCCATAACCTCCTCTGAAGTGCCTTCCAGAGAAGGAGACCTGCTTCTGGGGGAACTTTGAGGGTGTGGAGCACAAACTCCTTTGCTATGGCCCTCAGCTCCTCTGCTTCCAGATCCAGCTCCAGCTCTTCCTCTGGCACTGGAAGGCTCATGCTGGGAACTGAAATTGGGGTGGAGAATGTCATGCTGCTGCTGGTTAGTGGTGGTGGTGGTGGTGGTGGTGCAGGCACAGGCACTGCTACCACCTCCTTGCTCCCACTAGCAGCAGAAGACTCATCACCGCTAGGAAAAAGGATGCATCTCTGTTTGGGGCTGGGGGGGATGGAACTTGCAGCTCTCCCTCTGCCCCCTCTCCCTTCCCTGCCAGAAGACCTGGCATCTGCCTTTACAGCACACTTCATAATGTTTGGTGTGCTGCAAAATGTTTGTGTGTAGCACAACATATATTACACACACACACTCAAAAATATGTTGTTTCTACATCCCTCCCCCAGAGCACTGTGATTGGAAGGGAACTCAGAGAAAGATCACAGTCTCTGGCCAGCTACATATGCCAATATCAGAGCAGTCTTTCCCCACCCTTCAGCCTTTCCATACATGGAAGATCATCCCATCCCCCTCCCTCTTCTAAGTTTCTGTTTGCTGCAAGCCTTCTGAATCTCCGAATCTCTCCAAAATGATTTGGAGGCTTCCAATTTGATCCAAGCCTTTTAATGGGTCTTCTGATTCAATTTGGATTCAGAGATTCGGCTGCCAAATCAGGTTGAATCTCCTGTGAATTAAATTAGCTACCAAAGGTTCATACAGCCCTAGTATGCATGTGTACAAATTTCTGTTTTAACAACTTATTTCGCCACCTCCTCCCCATCCCTTACAGGAAAAAAAAATGTTTGGGAAATGGTCCACTTCCTAGCCTGGCTATAGTGGTCATCTGGTTTCTGAGTTATCTTGGGCATGCATATCTGTTTCCACATGCCTCACAGGCAGCTATTTGCTAAAAATTTTGCAGGGTTACACTTCTTTTTGTTGCTTTCTGTAGTAAGGAAAACTACAGAACCTGTCCTGTAAGATAAGTAAATGTGTCATTCTCTCCTCATAAGTTTTATATAATTTTTGCTAATAATTTAAAAAATGTTGAGTCAGATTCTGATGATGTTATTCACACTGATGTAAGTGCAGACTAACATCACAGCCTTCAGTATCAGACATCAGCCAGTCTACAGGCCAACTCTGGTGTCTTGACCTTGCCAAAATATGATGTTAAACCATTGAATCATGATGGTAACCAGGTGTAGTTTTTAAGCTAGCTGTGCAGTTTTTATATTTGCTATCTGCCTTTCACCTCCTACTTTCATGGTATGTTTCTCCTGTTCCATGCTGCTGTTTCTTTCCTGAACATTTGAATAATTTGGCCTGAATTCTATAGAACAGCTCTTTGTTCTTGTTATCATTTTTTCTGCCAGTGCAATTGAGTACAGGTTACTGAATACCAGTCTAATTAATCCATGTACATGGTGCTGTGGACGTCTTGCTAAAGGGGTCTGACTGTGTAATCTGTTTATTCCGTAGTAAAACTCCTAACATTCACCAGCTGTGCATGCAAGAGACTATAACCTGGCTGTGTCTCAATACTTGGATGTCCAGTTTTGGCTATTTCTTCCTTTTCTTTTTCTTTTTTCCTTATTTTCTTTTTTTCTTTCTGTACTTCCTCTTTGTGATTTTTCTCAGTTCTTCCCTCTATACTTCCTTCCCTTCTGTGATTTCTTCCCTCCCTTCTCCATTCTATCTGCAGAAATGGTGAGCAACAAAAATGGGTAATAATGATGATATTTCAATGGAGATTTGGCTCTGAAAACCCAGTGAAATTGAAAAACATGACATTTCTAATGAAAGCTTAGATTCTACAGTCTGAATCGCTTATGTGTGGTGTGTCATTAACTCAAGCAGGCTCAACAGAGTGGATGACACTTTAGACTTATATGAATAATTGTCTTTTCCTGCTGAAGAAGAAGCTTCTGTGTTTCTGTGGACTGAGTACTCCATGGAGATGTTTGTTGGGCCAACAGGAGCAGGTAGCTAGTTAGCATGTCTGTAGTAATACGTGTGGGAGAAAGAGTGAGAATAGGGTACTAAAACAAAGATATGGTTGTGATGAGACTGAGTACCATGACATGTAAACTTCAGGCACCCAGTTCAGAGGATGGGATTCAGAAAATCAAGTTGGTTGTATGCATTCCCTATGCAGTAAAGGGCAAGAATTAGATGCCTGTGACTGCATGTTTAGTGGATGGATGCCTAGTCAGGTTCTGAGATAGGGAAATTGCATATCTATCCCAAACTAGTCAGGTACCTGAGCCCTACAAAACTGGGCTTCACAGCCTGAAACTTGCTCCCCACTTAGGTGCCCAGGTCATATCTTTGGGTATGGGGGACTGAGTACTCTCTCCTTTTAAACAAGTGGTGAGTATGAACTTTATACAATAGCATAGTGGTTAGAGCACTTGCCACCTCAGTCTGAGGGAGTTCAAACCCACATCTTAATACACCCTAGGAGAGTGGTCTCACTGTGAGGCTAGAGGTGAGACTGGGCAGGGCAGGGGCAATAGTATAACAAAGCAGGGGTGACCTGGGCACCAGCCCCAGGCACTGAGGTGTGTATGGAGGGGGCATGTGCAAAAATAGCAGCTTTTGGTGCCCCTGGCACCAATCAGCAGACCCAGAATCTTGTGAAGAAGGTGCAGGTGCAGCAACTGGAGCTGCAGCGGGGAGTGGCACCCCCATTTACAGGTCTTCCCCACCATCCTTCCCCCCTGAAAGGGGAAGGCAGACCATGCCACAGGAGCAGTAGCAACTGGGGACTTCAGGTCCTTGAATCAGGTAAGAATCCCACCCTCCTCCCCAGTCTCAGTCCTTACTCATTTCCCCTCTGTCTCCTCTCCCCAGCCTGCTGCTGCCATTATTTCTTGCCCACCTAGGGTGGGAGTGGAGCTCCAGAGCCACTCCTGTCCTGCTCCAAGCAGGTTGTGCAAGGAGCCAGGCTCATGTGGGGACAGTGGTAGTGTGGGCAGCTTTTCCCTCACCGAGCTTGGTCCTGGGCTGCCAGGGGGAACCACACAAGAAGGAGGAGCCCACCTGCTGCTGCCACTGTTGCTATTCCCAGCTGAGTCCCAACTCCCTACACAGCTGGGTGGGGCAGGGCAGGGCAGGAGTGACTCTGGTCAGCTTGGGGCAGTGGCGGGTGGGGAAGGCAAGAATGGAAGAGGAGGGGACAGGAGGTGACATTAAGCACAAAGAGGAAGGGTGCTGGATTTATTATCTGCTTTGGGGATTAAAAGGTGGGTTTGACTGTACCACTGCACCCCTTCTGGATCCCTGCTTGCTGGCAGCCCAACCCCTGTCACTGCCCCTGGTGGCAGCCCTGCAGGCACCTGGAAACTCTAGATTTCAGTTTCCTCAGACTGAGGAGAGCAATGAACCCAAGTCCGCCACTTGCTAAGCAAGTGCTTTTGCCACTGGAGCATTATATGAAACAGTCACAGTGCCATCTCCTCTGGCTATGTTTTTTTTTGTTTGGGTTTTTTTAACAAAAGTAGAGGTGACCACTGTGCTTTATGCTGAACTTGACACTGTCAGCATGTTAAGTATAGTTAGAGCATACTTAGTCAGCTTGGGCTCTCATTGGCCTTAAACACAGGGACACCTGCTTTGTGGATCCCAGGCTTTCTATTTGTAAACCTGGAGCCAACATCATACACTTCTGAGCATGAGCAGTAGCAAACATTAGATGCCGAAGTAACTGTACAGACTCTCAGGCACAAAGTGGTATTCTTGGACTGAAGTATTTAAGTGATTGATTGACTGATTAATAAACAGATATAGTCCATATTTGCTACTAGCTATAAATCTAGATCCAGCTAACAGGTTTAATATACTAAATAATGGCTCAAGCATAGTTCATATAGATTCAATGGGAGTTCATATGGAATTTGATTTATGGTGCCAGTTTTTACCTACTACAGCTTCAGCCCTCCTACTGTGTGGGATCTGTTAATCCTAAACTTTTATTGTTAAAATTATTTTAAGAACATTACCCTTTTAATACATGGAGCTTTATATTATATCTAGTGTGCATGAAAATATACAAAAGAAATCTGCATAATGTCTACTGTATGGTGAACCACACTTTGCCCTCAGTTTCACCCATATTACCCCACTAAATTCAGTGGAGAGCATGGGTGTAAACGAGGACAGGATCTGGTATTAGGACATCAAGTTATGATGTGATATCTGACAGGATAGTTTTCTTAAATATCTTCAGTGGAGAATTGTAAGAGCTCTCATGTAAAAATTGGAACCATATTAACATCCAACAGTTGAGAGCAAAGGAAGACTTTGGGCACAAACATATCAGTTATCAAACACAACAGTTAAATGCTGTGTGTATGAAAATCAATTTGCAAAAGTTTCTCAGGAGGTGTAGCATACTGGTTTTTTTGGTGATTAGTGGGGCCCTGAAATACCTCCAGAATAAAAAAGCTAAATCTGTAAGACAACCCTACTTTGCAGCTTTTTTATGAGACTGAACCTTTTCACTCCCGTTCACTGCCCTTCAAAAGAGGAATTATACTGGCTGGGATCATTCCTTCCCACTGTAGTTCCTCTTCTGCTTCTGTTTTTTTTAGAGCTAGAAGAGTAGCCAGGTATCCTCAAATCTCCCCAGATATTAAGAGGTTATAGCTACCTCTTCCCTCGCTTCAATATTCAAGCTGGCCATTGGGCTTGTCTCCTAATCATGAGTCTTTGGAAATGTCTTTCATGGACTAGAGGCCCATGAAATCCCTGAATGCTTCAGGTACCTCCCATGGAGCACAAGGTAAAGTAAGAGAGAGAGAGAGAGAGAGAGAGAGTGTGTGTGTGGGGAAGTCAGCTGAAGAGAAGTGTGGAAGTCAGCTGAAGAGAAGGGGAACCACTCTAGACAGAGCCTGGTCATTTTGATCAGCTTCCATATGAAGTCTCCACAGTGATTCAGAATCAGATGAAATCCTGATCCTACTGAAGTCACTGGGAGTTTTACCACTGACTTCAACAAAGCCAGGATCTCACTTTCTGTTTTGGCTTTGAATTTGTTCAGTTATGGAACTCAACATGAAATTCAAAGATACTGAAACCTTAGGAGGCAAACCTTCCAGTAAGACTGGTGGATCTAAGATGAACTGAAACAAGAGGGCCTCATTCAGGCCTAGAAACTGACAGTAGTACTGATTAACCTGTCCCCCACTAATGTCTCTCAGTTCCTAAAAGTTAGTTCACAAATCATGCATCCCTGATCACTTATACAGCACAAATAGCTTTGCTTATGCACTCTGTCAATTATGGAAACTCAGTTCAGTTTCAAATGAAAATTATGATTGTTAAAGATCCCCCTGACTTTATAAGAGCTGGAGTGTTACTTGTTGTACTGGCCAAATTCTGATCTGGGTAGTTACATTCTTACTGGGTCTCCTAATAGCTTTAAATGACTAGAGTATTGCTGACTCTAGATCTGATCTAGTGAACAGCTAAGTGTTGGGCCACCAAAAAAGACTCAAATGCCTAAACCAGGATTTAGGTACAGTTTAAAAGTCCAAAAGCTCCTACTTAGTGCCTAATCCTGTGATGCCTAAAGTTAAAAGGGAGGTGCCTTGAGAGGTAATATTTTTTCCCTGGTTACCTGCAGTTTTGCTGTCTGTGTGCTGGGCACTTAGTTCCTGCTTGAGCCTGATCATGATCCAGAAACAGGGCAGAGTGGTGTCAAAGTCCCTTGAGAGGCCCAGTGATGAGTGCTCAGAGAACACCTAACAAACACCAACGGATTGGTCCCTTCACCAAAAAACCTCTCCAAAAAAACCAACAGTTGTAGCTGGAATTATTTGTGCTGACATCACCCATGTTTTAAATAATCATCTTGTGGCTAGAGCACTTGCTTAGGAAGCAGGTGACTGTAGTAGTTAAATTTCCCAGCTTGAGAGGGGTCAGATCCACATTTTCTATCTCAGCTACAAGGCTAGGGAGTAGACCACTCTCTACCCCTGCTGCTTTGTGTAGAAAGGAATGTAGTTTCTTAGGGCCAGAAAGAAAGCAAGCAAGAGGGAGTGTGACCCTGTAGCCTCAACCAGGAGGTTCTGGTATGCATTTCATATTCAACAGATCAGACATCAGATAAAACACAAACATGAGCCCAGGTGCAGGAAGTAGAACTTGTTCTCCTGGAGATTTGATGACTCTTACAGGTCTTTCTACACAGTATAAAAGTGTCAACAGAAAGGTGAAAGATGAATTTGCGCACAATAGCCTACAATAAAGGCAGGTGTAAAGGATACTTTCCTGGAAGGAGAAAGGTGTGGGTCTGAATCCTCTTAAGCTGGTCTCCTAGTCTGGGAGCTAATGCTCTAATTATTATCTGTATAGTATAGTGGGAAGGCTACCATTGCCATAAAATCTTGAGAATATTTCAGGTTCTGGATCCTAAGTGGATACAGGTGACCAAACTCCAGAGAGGAGCAATTCAGACACAACCTGGCACTTAAGTAGTGCATTACATCTGAGGATGTTGTAGGTCTATGACAGAACAAAGAACAGAACGTAGCTCTCTTAATTCAACTCCTGTACTTTATCTAACTGCAATGCCATCCAGCCTCCCAGGAAAATGCCCCACAAAAACAGTTACAGCCAACTTTTGCAAGGTAGCAATGCACATGGACCTACAGCTGCCTGGGCAATTATACTGACTGTGCACAAAGTAAATAAGTAGCTGCACACAGAAAAGTCATTATGCAGTTGCATGTTTTTTGTAGGCAGTAGTGCAGTACATGGACATATTTTGTTATGTTTTTCCATACAGATCTCAAGTCTCCCCAAGTTCAAGTTAGACCTTAAAATGCTGTGCTGAAAATAATTAGTTGGAAAGGATGATCACATAAAAATATGGGATGTAAAGTCTTGTCAGCGTGTACTCCACTCTTGTTTTCATAGGGTTGGAAGGGACCCCAAGGCTTATTTGGTTTGGGTCCCATTGCAGATGCAAAATTCACTGCTCCTAAGCTATCCATGTTAAATATGTACCCAGAAGGTGATTGCACAATTTCCCTAGGCAGCTTCGTCCACTGTCCTACCGTTTTTAAAATTAGGAAGCTTTATTTCTCTGAGATGTGATTTAAATGTTCTGTGTTAACTATTATTCTGAGATCCAGTGGTGTCTTTGATGCTTTTATTTGCCTACATTTCAGTCAGGGGTACAGAATTTGAACATGCTATTAAAAAGATGCAAGGGGTGATGATGAAGCTAAAAGATGAAGCAGAGTGGTGGTAGGGGACCCTGAAAAGAGTTTACTGTTGGAGAAACTGCTTGGATGAGATTTAATCATTTGCATTTCAGCTTTAAGCCATCATCAGTCAGTAGTGACTCAATAACTACCCTCAAGTAGATTCAGTACTCTCTATCAAATGACATGGTGGTCTCTGATCAGTTCCTTTATATTCCATTAATGCTTTTTTGACTGTTACATGTAGAGGCCAAGAAATAAATGGGAAATGAGTTCCTGGATACACATAAGTGTTATAATTAAGGAGCAGAACATGCAGTGTAGAGCCCCACTCAGTACAGCCCAATATACTCAGTAAAGTTTAGAATTACTCTGCAAAAAAATCAGGGGTTAAACTACACTAATAAAAGTTGGTATACATATTGTATGGCCACAGCTTACCCCATAGTAGCTGTTTACTTTTAGCTGGTCTCAACCACTAAAGCTAGGTACAGGCATTCAAAAAGCCTGAGCCAGAATCAATCTAAGTTACGCAGCTTCTGTAAGCAGTGTCATTTAGATCAGTAGTGAACATAACACACATTTGCCCTTTGGTGGGGGTGGTGGGGTGCAAATCTTAGACTGAGTTCCACTATTTTTAAATCAGTCCATGTTTGCCAAACTTCTGTTTGGTTACAGGTATAGACTGGTTTCCAATCACTTATACCAGTAAAAGTGTAATGTTTGCACCTGGACCAAATGGAAAAGTTACTCCAAGACAGATGCATGTTTGTCCATTCTAAATCCTGGTTTAACTTATATTTTGTGTACAAAGGTGCAAGATCACGACATCAGGAGAGGTTACAGTTCTTCTGTCAAATAAGGCAGAAGAGGTCCTTTAGGATCTGAGCATTCTTAAAATCTACCAGGGCAAAAGTGAGAAGTGAGAGTGCAGTAATGTATTTGAAAATCTCTCCTCGCTGGGGCTGACAAATTCTAGCTCTGCTCGAGTCTGACTTTGCTTACGCAGCCTCCTGAGGGCACACATGGCAAATTGGGATTGACTGTGGCCTGTGCAAACTTTTCATTGTCATGAATGGAGTGAAACAAGAATGCATCCTCTCAGCTCTAGTTTGTGCATCTGTAAGGATAGGGCAAAGACATGGCACCAGAGGATAGGGCACTAGAGGATAGGGCAAAGATACAGGATGACCTCGACAGACTGGATTTATGAGTGGAACAAAATCAGATGAGGTTTAACAGGGAGAACTGCAAGGCCCTTCCCCTGGGTAGGAAGAACTCTCACCACAACTATACAACGGGTGGTGGTGCACTGGCTGGCACAGCATCTGAACAATATCTGGAGGTCACGATCAACTGTAAGATGAACGTCAGCCAACAGTGTGATGAGGTTGCCAGAAGGGCAAATAAAACTCTGGTGTGCATCAGCTGATATGTGGCCAATAGATCCAGGGCGGTACTCCTCCATCTCTATTTGGCCTTGGTGAGGCCTCAGCTGGAGTACTGTGCCCAGTTCTGGATAAAATCAAGAGGGTACCATATGGTTAAGGGCATGGAGGGTAGGCCCTATAAGGAGAGACTCCAGGAACTGGGCCTGTTCAGTCTGAGAAAAAAAAGACTGAGAGGTACCTTGAGAGCCACCTACAAGTGCATCAGGGGGAGCATGAAAAACTAGGAGAACAACTCTAAAGGAGAGCACCTCAAGGGAGGATGAGGACCAATGGGCATAAATTAATGGAAGGTAAATTCAAGATGGACATAAGGAAAAACTTGTTCTCTGTAAGGATCACCAGAATCTGGAAAACACTCACAGCAGACGTGGTGCAGTCACTTTCCTTGGAAGTGTTCAAAGTGAGGCTGGACAGGCACCTTATCAAGTTCATCTGAGCCCAATAACTTCCTGCCCGTGGCAGGGGACTGGACTTGATCTTCCAGGTCCCTTCTGGTTCTGTGTTTCTATGATTCTGTGTACTGGGAAAGGAGCCCACTGACATCCAAATGAGTGAAGGAGTACATTCAGCATCACTGCAAAATTCCTTGGCTTCTCTTGACTGCAGGTAGGGCCTAACATCACTAAACCATCCAACAACACTCCTGCATGCTGATGATTTGTGCATTGGTGACATCTGAGGACAAACATCAGTTATTGGTGAAACAATTAGTTTTCTCTGAAGCCAGCTTCAGGCAAACCAGAAACTTGAAGGAAACAAAGGTCATATACCAACAAAGTCCTGGAAAAAGTTATGTCAGGTCTTCTATAACCACAGGCAGAAATGCACTATCTGTCATTCATGAATGGTTGTACCAGTATTAATGAGAAGATGAGCTCTTTTAGTGTGGACTTTCGCAAGCTCAGTAAGCAAGTGTGGAGGTAAAGGGAATTCAACTCTGTGCCAAGCTGAAGGTCTGCAAGGCAGTGATATTGGTGACTTTGGTGTATGGATACGAGACTTGGATGGGATAGAGAAGGCCCATCTGGCAGCTAGCGAAACCATGAAAAAGACTCCTACATAATTTAATTTGGGTTAACTGATATAATAGTGACAAATGTTGAAGTCCTTTGACAATTCAGTTTGACAACTGTGTAACTGTTGAAGAACTGTGAGGGCTCAGCTGTTTTGGGTCAGACACATATGTAACGGACAGCCTGGGGCTCCCTGTTCCTTTAAGGAAAGAAGCAGCCCATCCAGGGAGTACTGCAGGCTAGGCAGGACACCGCAGCTGCAGGTCACCAGAGCGACAGGTTAATGGAGCAATTGGCAGGCACCTGCCGGCAGTTTGCTGACCAGATGTAGGCAGGACCCTGGGAGCTCATATGCCCAAGGCTGAGTTTGGCTCAAAGCAAGGGTTTCTCTCCCTGGCAGCTGCAAGAGGAAGGAGGTTCTGCCCAGGAGAGCTCTCAGGAATGCTTGGCTGCCTGCTCCAATGCCTGCAGGAACATTGGAGCCCAAGACACTGTAATACTGAGTGAAGGCGTACACTCTTTAAAGGAGCAGGAGGCAACTTGCAGTATTAGTTATGTTATAGCCCAGAGACTTGTGTTTATGTTGTGTGCTACTGGTGGTTTGGGATGAGGCTGGAAGGGGAGGTAAGGAGGCCTTATTAGTACCCAGGGGACATTCAGTTGTCTTGAGTCCTACTGGGGGCAAGCTCAAGCACAGGGGTCAGGGGCCTGGTGCCAGAGAGGGTGTAACCATACAGGAGCTAGGGGCTTATCATACAACGGCCAGGGCCCAGTGACAGAAGGGAATGAAGCTAGTGCCTCTAAAGCCAGCTCTGATTCAGTGGGCCTAGGCTAGAAGACCTAGCTAGATTAAAAGGGCAGAGGCCGAGGAGACCAAAGCCTCAAAAGAAGGACAACATACCTATAACACCCACGAGGCATGGGGCGTGATAAAGGTGAGGATTTGGAGCCACGCACTTAGCTACAGAGGCCCAGCCAGGGGCCTGGGACCAGTGAGGACTAGTAGGGTGCCAGGAACCATAATGGGGATTCAGTGGGACCAGAGCTACATAAAGGTCTGTCGGCAACCTCCCTATTTATTTATATTTCCTTCAAGGTGTGGCAGGTGAGATAGGTGGGTGCCCTAGGGGTGGAGCAGGGCATGGCTGTGGAACCTCCAGAGGGCATCACGGTCACCCCTGGGGCCCCAATGTGTTGCAATGCAGTATGGATGATAATGCCCCCACAGCTGCTGTGCAGTGAGCTAGAGCATGGCAAGAGAAAACCTGACTGCCCTGGGAAGTATTTTAGGGATCTTAAGCAGCGCTTGGTGCAAAACATGCTAGTTGGCTACCAAGAGTTGTGTCAAGGGGAGGGACTTCTGGTGGCAAAGGTCAGGGGTTAGAAGGCAGGACTTCTGGTCCCAAGATGGCAACTGGGAGGGGCACCAGTCAATGGGCAGGGCTATCTATGCAGCCTTGAAAGCTTGCCAAAACTCGGTATATAGCCTTCCACCAAAAATAATTGCCCGCCCCTGGGTTAAGGGTTACAGGTTTTGAGAGCAGGGACAGGGGAGGGCACAGGGCCAAAAGTCGTGAGGGGAGGGGGCAGCAAACTTACCCAGCCATGAACTTCTAAACGGTCCCTGCTGAGTTGTTGCTGTGCATGCTCTGCCCATCCCAGCTCTGTGGCTCTTGAAAGCAACAGCAGCCAGGAACTGTTCTGGAGTCCCTAGGCCAGCAATGCTGCTGGGGCATGGACTCCATGGGATGGGGGGCCATTTCGATGCCCTCTTAACATAGTGCACTTCTTGTCCGTTCCTAGGTACTCTACTGAACCCTAAGAGAAATATGTGACTGCAAGGGATGTGATGAGCAAATTGCAGTCATATAACATTAATTCCAGGGTGGCCTTTCTTACATGCTTTGGCATTTCTTCTTTGATAAGACATAAGAAATCAGCCTATAAGTGATGAAAAGCAAATAATTATCCTTATTTGAACGAAAAATCAGAAAAATGAACGTATACTTTTTAGATTCCTATCTCATACATATGAGGTCCAAAGGAAGGGCTGATTTCTGTGGAAGAAGCAGGGTTCACTTCACAGTACTCTAGCCCTAGTGGGAAAAAAAAAAGTGTTTCTGACCGATCAAGCCAAAAGCCTTCAAGGAAGTAATTTAAGATAACTTCCTCTCTGGCTTTTCCCTTACCCTGTAGTGCCAAAGTTGAACCTTATAATTACTTGAGTAGTAGGAGAAGCCAGTACTTCTTCATGATCTACCAAAATATGTCCTGTGTAGAGAATTTTATTATTTTACTAACTTCAGTGACAGCAAAAATGGAGGATTTAATTTAAGAACAAGCCATTTTTAGTAGCAACACCTCAAAAAGGACTTGATATTGACACCACATTTTTGCATTAAAAATAAATAATTTTAAATCAATTTAGGTCGAGGGGAATACACAACAGATGAGTTTCAACCAAATACAATTTAAAATGGCACATCTATTGAAAAATGAAGCACAGCATGGAAATTGCAGTTCATCTGTAACCTAGCATCATGAATATGATGATATTCAATTGTTTTTTCTGGTAAAAAAATGAAAAGTAATTTTTACCCCCAAAAAAATCTTTATAATTGCATCCTTTTTTAATTGAAACTTCATCAGCATTTAAAATTATTTTCAGACAGCTCCAATAACAGTTTTAGGCCATTATCAATCGTTTTAGCAATCAGTAATCCCAGAGGACTAGTTTTTTAAACAAGTCCTTTCTGTCAAAAGAATAATGCTCAAGCAACTAAATTCCTTCTACACAGACACACACCCACAAAATTGGCAAACAGCCAACTTCTAAAATGAGTTTATCTTAAAACAGTAAATAAAGCTAATAAACTGTCATTCAGAGTTTTTACCCTGAAAAGGGGCAATTATCAGGGCTTTCATGAACTATCCTAGGGACTTCATTATTGCTGGTGATGCTGAAAAGCATTTAGAGTCTAGAATGATTTGGGGCAGTGCGAAACCTGAAGACAAATTGTCAAACTAATCCGTGTGAATTTTTACTAATAAGAGCATGTTCTCTCCTCTTTCCTGTTGGATCAAATATGTTACCCCTCTTTTTGTCAGTGGTGGATGAGATAGTTCCTCATTTAAAGTCATCTTAGATCCTGAAGCTCTCACAGGATGCCTGTAACTCCCATTCAATTACATTTTTTGACTTGTGGCCTAAATTTAGGTTGAGGAACATCTTGCATCTCCTTCAACAAAGCATGGAGATAGAAGTCTTGTTCTGTTTCCATTGACATTCCCCATAGGCAGCATCAGGTGAAACTGGGCTCATCTAGACAAGACACTAACAGCACAGTAACCTAATAATAGTGTGCAATAATGTGTCACAGCAAAAACGGTACTCGTATGCTACTGTGCAGTTTTATTAGGCTACTGCACAGTAGCATCACTTAAAAGGCATTCTCTGGTGCTACTGCACAGTAACTCCAGTTACTGCACATTTATTTAGTACTTGATTATACAAGCAGTGCCATAACAAGGAAGTTTGCTGCCCAAGGCACAGCCCACAGCGGCAGCCCACCCTCAACCTGCACACAGATCGGAGGGTACATGCCCCACATGCTTGCCCAGGAGCACACGCAGTGGTAAGAGCTGGCCTCCCCTTGAGTCCACACCCCCCCAAAGGAGCCACTCATGGCTCCATCCTGCACCCACCCTGGCTAGGCTGTGCCTGTTAGTGCCCCTTCACTTTGGTGCCCAGGGTGGTCACCCCACTTGCACCCCCCCCCTCGTTATGGCACTGTACACAAGTACTAAATTAAATGCACGGTAGGTACAGCTCATTAATGAACATGTAGATGCACCCACTGCCTTCCAGTCTGTACTGCTTCTGGTAACTGAAACAAGTTTTTTGAGTTCATTATTAAGCAAGGAAATTGGTTGTAAACTTTGCATGGTTCTGTGATTCCCCATATTTTTAAAGCATAAATTGTGCTACTACAGAACACTTTTTTCCTTCACATCTGTGAATATTTTTTTCCATGAGATGAGCACTTCTAACACCTGTTAAACTTAGGAATGTACTATTGTCAGTTCATCCCCATTCAGTGACTTCACTATAGTTTTCTACAATATTTACATTAAGACGTGAATCCTGCTTTGACTCTGCACAGTTGCTGAAATCTCTACTCATGAACTTTTGTGAGCCTGAGGCCTCGATAGTTTGCTCTAACAAATTACTTTGCTCATTAGAAACAGAGGCAATTGTACCCCTCCAAAAGGAGGACATAAATCCAAATTCCTTTCCAACTGTGTATATTATTTTCATTAAACATACAGGGTGCATCTATATATGCTATTAAGGTGCAGCAATAAACTCTGACTCCACTTGCAGCACCTACAGATGAACCTGAGGCCGCAGCGATTTGAGCTGGGGAGGAGCAGCCCTGGGCTGGCAGCAGGCTCAGGGGATCAGCCCTGGGGTCTGGGTGGCAGCATCAGGTAGTAGGGGGGCTGGCTGGAGCATTAAAGTGCCAAAACTGTGAAGCAACGTGGCCACAAGCCTGCTGCCAGCCTGGGCCTACTCTGCCCCTGCTCAAAGTGCTGCTGTCCTGGTCACCATCCACACATGCATTTCTGCGTGGTAAGTGACTCTGCCATAAGATAGTACTGTCCCCAACACCAGTACAATCTTACGGTGGAGTTAATTAATTTACTACCCTCTAATACTAGCACATGTGTAGACATTGACTCTTTACTGTTAATTAGTCAATTCTGTAGTAAAGTGCATAAGTAGATGCATCCACAGAGTACATTAATAAATACATTTAGAAAAATGTGCACACAGTGAAACACCCCATGAGCTTGGAAACTGCAGCAAGGAAAATATCGTTCTCAAATCATGCTTCCTCATGATGTTGTTTGCTGCCAAAATTCCAGTAACACAAGTGCCTTAGAAATTCCTAATGTAGTCAGCTAAATTTGTATTTCATATTTTCTCCTCAGAAATGTTTATAGCAGGAATTTTTCTTTGATTTGGATCTAATGCATTAGAATTGCAAGCATTTACTTAGAGCACAGATTTACTAACTTAGAAGGGTCATTGATGTCAGTAGGATTTTAATCATTTATTTAACGGAGTAGGCCTAATATGATGATAGGGCCATATTACTTTATGAAAGTTCCCATAACTAAATCAAACCATAATTCTAGATGTGGGTTAGAGCAGGGACTGCTTTTGCCCTTGCTTTGCACCTGTGCAAACAAGTGGGTAAAGAGGTTGGTGAGGCTGAACTAATTTTGACTCTGTGTCCACTCTGTTTACCTGACTAGCTACTCTGGCTGCCATTATCTACGTACTGATGTGGAAGCTTCTCACTGACAGGTGTGTGAAGTAACTTACTCCTCTCTCAGAGCAAAGAGGAAGCAGAGTAGACCTATTACCTTTGTTGAATCACCAATTCGTTTTCTTTTCTTCTCGTGGCATAAAGCTTTCTGCAGCCAGATTGGAACATTATAATCTAGCCCAGAAAAATGACATGGTTTCCACCCATGATCAGTCTCCTGTAGGGCTAAGTACAGACAGCCAAAGAGCCTGAGACTGGATCAGTTTAATCTTTGCAGGCTAATCTAAGCTGTGTAGTTTGAAATGATAAGTAAGTGAACAGACATTCACTTTTGGTTCCTGAAATGCAGCCACATGCAGGCCCAGGCCAGAAGCTGGGGAGTAATAGAACATGCCTTGCTGCTCAGCTGGAGCTTGGTTAGCCCAAGGTTAGCCCACCCACCCTGTGAGGGGAGGTTTGCAGGGTTGGTGCAAAGCATCCTGGGATGCTGGGAACTGTGAGTTAACTTGAATCTGGAGGGGATCTGGAACAGAAGTTCAATGAACCAGTTTAACCTAAATCAGTTAAGTCTGATACTACATCCATCCATGTTTATCTTAAACATGTTTTGGCCATTTTGAAAGTGGTTTATGTGAACTGAACTTGTATTATATTACATATTTGAACCGGTTTCTAATCACTTATACTGGTTTATGTGTAATTTCTGTCCCTAGCCCCAAAGATCAGGGCCTTAATATCTGATTGATAGATGCTAGCATTCTCCTTTTAGTACAGCATTACCTGATAATAATAATGATGATAGCACCCACCACCAACAAAGTAATGCAGTCCTGTTGAAGTACAGCTACAAATTTCAAATCAATCACACTTCTTCCCAACCAATTATATAAAAGTGGATTGTGGATTTTTCTGTTCACTGTTCGCTCTCCCCAGACTTCTTAACTGATTTTGCCTTGTACCTCTCATCATTTTAGGGCAGGAATCTTCAAAAGCTTCTTTTTCTGGCTTCTGGAATCATGTGCATGTGAAATGACACCTTACATTCCCAAATTCAATAGACCATTGGAATTGGGATATTTTCAGTTTTAATCCATTTGCAAAAGTCCATAGGGGGCAGGGAAGTTTGCTTCCCAGTTAGTGAAACATTCCCCCCTCCCATTTCTTTTAAACTGGAATTTACTTTTTAAATTCCTTAAATTGTTTAAACTGTTTTTGCTTTCACCTACTTAAATCTAAAAGGGGGAACCAAAAAGTATTTGCTCTGCTTGATACAGCTGGGAAAGAAAATAATTTTGTTCCTGCCCAGTTTGAATCCCTGAGTGCCACTGATAATGTAAGTCTCCAAACTATGAAAAAGAAATGGGGGATAAATCAATAAAGACAGCGTGTATCACCGAACAGGGCAATATTTATACATTTTCCAAAAAAATTCAGAAATATCTCAAATATTTTCTTTTAATACATGACCAGTTTTAGTGCAATTGTTTCATTTCACAGAACCCCCACTGTAGCATTGTTATAGTCATCAGTTTATAAGAGACATGTTTTTTCGACTAACCAAACCAGAGTAGTGCAGACTCTGGTGCATAGCTTTAAGATAGCTGATTGTTAAACAAAAATGTTAAACACATTTTCCAAAAAGATAGGATTATTTCCTAGAATCATTAGAATTTTATACGCAAGACAATATCCCTGCCAAATGGATACACAAGTAAGTCAGACATCCTGTGCATAATACAATAGTTATCATAGATAACTGCTGAATGTTCGTCTAGTTCAGTCTTGATTGGGCAAACATTGTTAACCCTTTCACTCAATATCACTCTTAAAATATGCCATTATAACTTTACCAGCATTGTAACTACTAGCTTAAGGTTAGTTTTAGCACTGTTGACTATTTCTACAAGAACAGAAGGGTGGTATCTGGCTTTCCCAATGTTTGCTTTCCCCAACTAACTTCCCTAAAAATCCTTCCTTTATTTAAAAGCTTTAGTTTATTTTTCTGGCTAAAACTCTTTTCTCTGACCCGACCTGATCTTTCACCCTATTCAGTAGCTCCCTTGGAATGGGGAGTAGGACTGGAAAAACTATTTTTTAAAAAAGGTTTAACAGTTAATTTGGTTTAACAATATTTTCCAAGAAGATGCTTAGGAGAAAATATGGCTTTCAGGAAATAAATGTGTTGAAGGTCTGTTGATTAAATACTAACTAAACTCCTTCAACTACTTTCTGGCCATATATAGCACTTACTGCATATCAGAAATGGTCCACTCATGCAGGTGTCTTTACTATATCAGAGCCATAGTGATGCATGTTCTATGACTGTGGTTATCTATGCTGTATGTTTGGTTTGTTTTGAACTGTTGGTTTGAACCTACCATCAATTTTTCTTCCATCATAATTCTACCTCACAAATAGACCAAGCCTCAATGTCTGCCAGTGCACATGTGCACCGTGCTGCCACACCAATGTATCTCTCTTCTGCATATGTGTCTTCCAGTGCTCTAGGCACTTTGTATATCTACATTATAAGCACTAGGTTGAGATTCTTCTAGATTTCTGTGTAAAATACCAGATAGTTCAATGATCAAATTCTCCCACTGCTGAAAAACCATGAAATAGATGCTAAAATGTGAGAAGAAATATTGTGTTTTAAACATGTAGTGCCAGGGAACAGGTTCCTCTGATGAAAATCTGTGTGCTACCATTGGTAACGCACAGATTGACATGAATTTATGTTAGCAGAGAATCTACCCCTAAGTCTACAGTTCTTGCCTCCCAAAAGAAGGCCTACTGAAGTTAACAGAAAGACACCCATTGCCGTTGATGGGTTTTTGATCAAGTTCTTTGTCCTTGGACTTCCATGGGCCCACATAAATTAAGGGCTGTGGGATTGGGTTCACTTATATGTATATCTACCATGAGAACATATTGTCATTTTTTTACTGAAGTAGTTTTCAAGATGACTTTTTCGTTATTTAAAATGAAATGGTTCGACTTTAACAATTCTCAGAAGTTACTAGTATCTTTATTAAAAACCAAGTTTTTAAGCATGGTAAAAAAATATCTGTGTCATTGCTTCCATGAAAACAATTTCTTTTTAAATGATGTATAGAAATGAATCACTAAAACCACATTTCACAAACATTCAACTTTTTGCCATAAACCAGTTACTATTCTGTACAAAGTTTTTTGTTTTCATAAGGGATGCTTCTCTGCCTGTTACTCTCTCTCAATGTGAGCTAAGAACATATCAGCCAAAAATCTCCCTTTCCTGAACTCTCAAAGAGAAGTGCGCCTGTTTTTAAATTTATCTTTATATAAAATTCTACTGTCATGTGCTTAGAATAAAAATGTACAAAAAAAGCTGCAAGTGACCAAAACTGGAATACTGCATCAAACAAAAATGAAACTGAAAGGTGAAATCCAAGAATAAATGCAAAGCTTCCACTTTCCAGTTATAGTTAAATTATGCAGTATTACACTGCAGGGCTATTTTAATAAAATGTTAATGGGGAACTGAGTTTTAAAATAGCATAATATTACTTTTGACTAATTACTACAAATATAAATTGTGCTTGGGGAGGGGTGTTTTCATTCTTTCATTTAGACTTGGAGAATTACCTTTTTCCTAGAGCTCTTGGAGAAAGGCCTGGAAGCATGAACCCAAACAATGACCTCAAACATCCATGATTTTTTATAATTTTTCAAACGTTGTAATATAAACTGTGCAGTTGGCTCCTGTCTTTATTGTAGACTGAAACAAACTTCTGGATCCAACTAATCCAGAACTTAGAGGTGTTTGCTATTTTCATGGTCATTTGGTAGTTTGAGCTTTTATTTATTGTTTTAACAACCACAGAAGCTGTTGATTAAGCAAGTGGCTTCTCTGTTTGATATAGAGGTGAAGATCCAATCTTCAAATGTAGTTGCCAAAATAGGTGCTGAAATCCCCATTTGATTGTTTAAATCCATGTTTGGCCAGGAAAAACAGACAATTGATCAGCTAAATGGTAACCAATTTCCCAAATGAAAAACATGCCCAACCTATTTCATGTGTGCATTTGAAAAGAGGTCTCTCTATAATAGTGGCATAACTCTTTGTGGGAGAAATAAAGCTCATAATTGCACCAAACTAGACAAAGCTGATGCTTTTCACTACTGATATCTGTAAACAGTTACTCCTCCTGTTATCACTATGTTAATATGTGCCGGGGCAGTGGGGAAGGTAAGGGAGATCTTGGTAATTTGGAGTAAATCACTACCTGCAATGGAAAAACTCATAGAAAGGAGGCAGAGGGAGGGTGAAAGGATCTGTTGACCAGTTTGTTCAATCAGAGGGGCAAACTATGCCTCTGCTGAGGAAAGGCAGTCACTTCTAGTACCCATAGATTTCAGAGGCTCTACTAGATGCCAAGGCTGATTGTCTACATCAGTTCTGGGATGCCCTGTTCCCACACCCTATTTAGAACAACATTGTCGAGATTTTAAACATCCAACAAAAGGTACTAAAGATCAGAAAGTCTTCACTTGCAAATAAGCATTAACCTAGGGGATGATTGGGTTTTTTCACAGAAAACCTATTCTAATCTTTGTTGCCTCTGCTGATCTTTCTGTTCACTTGCTTTACAATAAATAAAATGCATGCTTAAATTTCAGTATTTGCTGTGCAGTAAACTGTTGCTAACTTACATTAAATATCTTGTATCTGATACTTGGAAACTATAGCTGACAAGCCAGTGGTAGATAAGGGTTGTAAATGCATTCACAGCATTTTAGTTTATCATTTCATGAGCCGTGGTAATTAATCTTAGTATTGGTTACATACTTTGTCACATTAAGTCTTTGGTTTTACAATGAAACTGGAATTTGCTTAACTAGTCAAATGACAGTTCTCAAACTATATACATAAGCACAAGTGCTGAGATATACACACACATACTCACATACAATTCAGTTCTATTTATAAAAAAACCAATTCATCCTCATTGCTGACACACTGGTTGAAGCTCAGAGGCTTGATTTACCATTTTAATGAATTCCTGGGATGTTAATGGCAGGTGATACATAAAATACACTAGCCATAAATTACCCACTTACCTATCTCTACCTCTGCTATGGCAATAGTGAAGCTTGCTCAAAACTTTAACAGAGAGTGAATGAAGCCTATAATAAGCTACAGAGACTCCTGGTAAGAAGTCACCTATCCAGCTTCATAAGCAAGGAGTTATATAATTTAACATTGCAAATATTATCAAGTTAATTGAAAACATATCCTAGATTAAGCTTCATGCTATTAATGGTGGTATCAAGAAAACAGACTATTGATATCCAAAGTTTAAATATGTACTGTATGCCAATATACACAATCATCATCTTTTTAACAAGAAAAGTCTGTATTTGATAAATGATCTTCCTGAATATAAAGGTGTATATTAAACTTCTAAAGCATTAAGCAAAAATACTTTCATGAATAACTTACCAGTTGCTGAATCTGGAATGATCCCTGCCTTATACTCCCTACCTGTTCTCTTGCTGGCAATTGCTCTCACTCTCTGTACTCTCTATCTCTCTCTCCCCCCATGTGTGGAGATTGCAGTTAACTTTGAAAACTAGCAGGGACAGTGTCTGAAACAACTTAAGAAAGAGAACAGGAACAATCATTTCGTTCTCTTTTTTCAGATGAGTACAGTACCTTCAGAAAGAAGGAAGGAAGGGAGGGGAGAGGAAGTCAACAACCCTTTGCTTTCCTGCAAAAAAATAAGGAAACAGTAGATAGCAATCTCGTTTTCTCTCAAACAAAATGTTTGAAAAAATAAATATAACCAAACCAAAAGGCATTCCTCAAGAATTATAATTGCATTATTGGCTTCATAAGAATTAATTTATCGCTCACTGTATGCAAGGACATCAAAACGAATGAAGTTCCAAAAGCAGCGGCTACAACTTAGATGTCCATATCTCATGTGCAGAAAACTGTGTTACCCAAAGAGCACAGATAACCTAACCCTTAGCTCCAAACAAGGAGAACTCTTATATGACACAGTAAAAACAAAACAAATACACATATGGGCACAAAAAAGAAGAAACCTTCCATTGGTGTGAGGAAAAGAAGTGCAAATTTAAATTTACTGCATACTTGACAAAAATTACACATCAAGGGTAATTTGAAAGGTTTTGTGGTTACAACAAATCATTAGTTTGGGTTTATAAGGTGAGAAATGAAAGATGAAAAGACAAATGGTTTATCAAGGCAAAGACTATTTATCATGCTTTAGGTCTAGATTGTTTTATTTTTTCCAGGTATATCGATATATTTTTGTCTGAGCCAGAGACCAATTTGTTAGAATTATACTTGTGATAATTTGGCCCCCTGTGCCCCATACTGAATTTTTAATGGCTGAATTTTTAATTTACCAAACCCAAAGTCCAAATCAACCAATGGAAAATCATCTTTCTTCCATAGATTTGTGAAGTTAAACTTTTTTTTTAACACAAACATTAATGGCATTAGTTTTCACATTTCTCTTTGGGCTATGTCTTCAGGAATCATTGAAATAAAGGAATTTCTGCACCCTGCTACTATAGCAGTGTAGTAGCCAATGGGAGGATGGCTTCTGATGGACAATTACATTTCATCATGCATAAAAACTGAAAAAATAAGCCTGCATCAAATATTTCCTCACAAGACCAGGTACCAGGATATAACTCTGATTGAATGCTTTTGAAATCAATGGACTTGTACTGGTATAAATCTATTTATTATAACTGGAAATAAACTTGGTTTGCATCCATTATTAAAAATGGATATTTCCCTTATTATACAATAACAAAAAGTGACAGGTTGGCAAGCCAATGTGGAAAACGAAGCCTTTTTTAATACAATGTCATTTTATGCAATGAAAGAGTACCAATACTATCTCCAGAAATGATAGAGGCAGCTTAGCAATGGCTTGATTGTAGAGATCTGCAATTTATACAATTCCATTATTATACAAATTTGTCCCCATGCTGCAAATTTGCAGCACAGGGACAAATTTTGCAACTGGGAAATTCCAGTAGAAAAAAATGCGAAAAAAGCAGCATGGTGCACATGTGCACTGGCAAACATGGAGGCTTGTTCCTCCCAGGAGATGCTCTGCAGCATTCCCTTTAAGCTATGTGGTTTGCGTGGCTGCGCAAGCGCACTCATGCCACATTGCCAGGCATGCCTATGCGGCTGTGCACGCTGTGCAGCTTAGTGGGAATGCTCATGCTCTGGCAGGCAGCCAGAGCGTCTCCACTCCTTTAGTTGTCCCCCAGCTCCTCCAACATACTGGGAGCTGAGAGGAGTGGGGAAAAGGCAGTCTCCCTGAAGTGGAGCAATTTGCCCCACACCAAAGTGCACATGCAGGGGCATGCACTGCAGCAAAATGTATCAGCACAAATTTGTGCTGCTACAATTTTTGCTGCTGCTAGCGCACACCTCTGCATGTGGTAGCATGCCCAGTGGGTTCAAATGGATCTACCGTAACAAAAATACTTAGACATTCCTAAGAGTAAAAGTGTTCAGTCAAATGCCTATACTGAACATAAGGAAAGTGAATGGGGTATGGGAAATGATGATGAAAACATACATGCTTTGAGTCACTTTAATGGTTAGATTAGAAGTTTAGGAAGTGTTTTTAAAAAGAGATTTAATTGTCCTGTAAATGGGATACTAATTTCCAACATTTTGATCTTATCTGTGAGCTGTATCAGGAAAATACATCTTGTATGCTGGATTGAGAGTCAGTCCAGAGCTCTGAAAACAATGCTAACATATTGGGTTGTCCTCTATGGAATGTGTCACAGAAGACTAGGGAAGACCTAAGTCTGGCCCAGACTGGGCAAAATTCAACAGAGCTCCAAACAGACCGATTTGGGTTCAAGTTGTAATTGCTGATGTATTTCTCAGCATTGGGATTGGAGTCTCTGGGCCCTTGTACACACCACAAAACTGTCCTTTAAAGAAGCTTAAATGCCCTTCTGCGCTGATTTAATGGTGTTGCTGTTTGCACATTTGGTGGCATATTCCACTTTAATGGCATTGCTGTTTGCATGCTCAGCATCGTATTTCGCTTTAAATTATTTCAATACATACCAAGATAAAACACCTCTGAGGTGTTTCAGTTTGCAAAGTGCAACAGTGCATGGGGCACTGGAAGCCAATGTGCTCGGGGCTTGGTGGGCCCCATGCAGCTCAGGGGTTGTGGGACCCAGTGGCAGCCCATGCAGGCAGGCTCCACTGGAGAAAAAAAAGTGGCGAGCCTGATTTTTTTTTTTTTTTTCTCCTCCTCTCCAGAGCCCACCTGCCCAAGCTGTGTGAGGTCCAAGTGCTTCCCTCAGCAGCTGCGGGGAGGCTAGTGCTTCCCTCCAGGGCTACAGTGCCCTACGGGACCTCCTGGGCATGGTGCCAGCAGGCAGGTGCTGCCTGGGACCGCTTGGCCTGCCAGCAGCTCAGGGACTGATAGGCTCACTGGCAGCTTGATCTCCCCACCCCCTCTGCTGAAGAGGCAGGTAAGGATCAGGCCCCCACCCTTGTGTACACACCACAGGGGTTTAGGCTGGTTTAATTCTCCCTAAATTGAAATGGTGTTTTAAAAAACCCACTGTTTCAATTTAGGGAGAACTAAACCAAATTAAACCACTGTGGTGTGTACAAGCAGTCTGACTTTTTTAAAAGAAATAATTCATTTTTTATCTTTTGAGGTGTTGCAAAAGCTAGAAAGTGCTGTGATATAACCCATGATAGTGAAAGATAATCTTACCCCTAATGATCAAGACTTTCCTTAGGATCACATTTCAGCAGGCCAGCAAGTAATACAATGTTAAGGGGCAAACAGCATGGATTTATAGCAGGCAGATTCTGCCTGACTAACCTGGTCTCTCTTATGACCAGATCACAAAGTGCTTAGATGCAGAAGTGAAGCTAGATGTTATTTACTTAGATTTTAAAAAGGCTTTCGACACAGTATCACACCCAATTCTCACAAGTAAAATGAGTAGCTGTGATGTGGATTTTTTCGCAGTAAGGTGGGTGAAAAACTGGTTTATGGGATGCACCCTGAGAGTGGTGGTGGATGGGTCGGTTTCCTCCTGGAGAGATGTGGGCAGTGGTGTCCCCGAAGGCTCTGTCCTTGGACCAGTAGGGCATGTCCACACATGCGAGCATGTGCACTTGCAACAGCTCAAATAGAAGCGGTGCAAATTTGAGCTAGGGCTTTTTGCTTCAGTGCATGCGGTCAGACATGCACTTTGTAGTGGAGCAAATTGTACCACTTAGGGCAAAATACCCAAGCTGGTAAATACTAGGGGAGGGGGAGGGGACCATGGGGGGGATCTCTGCCAGCCCCCCCGACCTACCTGCTCCTCCAGCACCTCCCCCAACCCCCAGCTGTTCCCACAGCCACCCCCATGGCTGCCCCACCCGCCCCAGCTCAGTACTTAAAAAAAAAAAAAAAAAAAGCCCTGGTGCTTATTGGGTGCCACTGGGCAGGGGGGCAATCCCTGCCCCATGCTCTATGGGAGGCTCTGCCATGAGCCTCCCAACCCCCCCTACTTCCCCAACTCCCCCCCTCATGGGGGCTCCATCCCTTTAAGAAAACAAGAAAACCAAGAAAAGCCCTGGGACTCACCGTTCCTGTGGTGGCTTTGGGGACTCATGCAGAGGAGGCACGGGGCTTTGGAGGCAGCAGGGATTGCCCCTGCCACCAGGAGTAGTGAGGCTGGGGGTTATTTCATTTTTTTTTTCTTAAGAGGCCAGGGGTGGCCCTGGTGGGGCACCCATGGGGGGGCTTGGGGAGTGAGGGGGTGTCAGGGAGCTCATGGCAGAACCCCCCACGTAGCATGAGGCAGTGGGGGGCAGCGGGGATCACCGCCTGCCCGGCAGCACCCAGTGAGTCAGGGCTTTTTTTTTTTTCAAAGAGCCAGGAGCTGGGGCGGGTGGAGCAGCCACTGCTGGGCTGAAAGAGCAGATAGAAGATGGGCCTGGCCTGGCTGATTCAGAGATTCGAAGATTCGGCAGCAGCTGAATCTCTGAATCAGATTTGGCCAAATCAAATTGGGACAGTGATTCGAATCACTGAATCAAATCACTGTCCCCCAAATCAGCCAAATCTGAATCCAAAGTGAATACTAACCACTTCGCACAGGCCTAAACTTCATCAGTGATTTGGATGAGGGTATGGAAAGCACTCTGTCCAAATTTGCAGATAACACCAAACGATGGGACATTGTAAACACACTGGGAGGCAGGGAGAGAATTCAGGCCAATTTGGATAGACCAGGGAAGTGGCTGGATCAGAATAGGATGCAATTTAACAATGATAAATGCAAGATGCTGCACCTGGGGAGAAAGAATCTCCAGTACACCTATAGACTGGGAAGTACAATTCTGAGTACCTCAGCAGTGGAAAGAGATCTCAGAGTCATAATCAATGCAAAAATGAACATGAGTCACCAATGTGACGAGGTAATATGTAAGGCTAATCATACTCTTTCTTGCATTAGTAGGTGCATCACAAGCAGGTGATACTTCCCCTCTGTGTAGCATTGGTGAGACTGCAGCTGGAGTACTGCATCCAGTTTTGGGTGCTTCAAGAGGGATGTGGATAACTTGGAAAGGGTTCAGAGGAGGGCTACTGGAGGGCCTGCAAGTTAGATCCTATGAAGACAGACTGTTGCCAGAAAATTAGTTCTATGTTCTTGAATACAAGGATTCCAGATTTGCTAAGCTACAGCATGGCCTCAGTACTTTGGCTCCAAGCTGTGTCAAAAGAATTGTCTTATTATGAGATCATGATTGTGACTTATTATGATGACCAGGGATCCGTTTTCTCTGATTAAAAAAATCACAAATTCGCTGATAAACCCCCCAAAAACTGTGATAAAAATAAAAGGCTCCCACAGCCCTGCTGGTGCCCCTTGCTCACCCTGTAATCCCCTGGCCCTGCTGGGATCCCTCACCCCACCAGAACCCTGCTCCCCCCCACCCAGCTGCTAGAGCTACAGGCCCAGGGACTCGGGTCCACAGCCTCCTGGCAGGAGGCTGTTGCTGTTGCAGTGGAGCAGAGCACAGAGCCTGGTTCCCCACCCCTGCCCCTGCTGCCCACTGCCTACCTACTGTGGGCTCAGGCAGGGGGCATCTCCCTGCTCCCGCACGCACTCCCAGGGTGGGCAGGAGGGACCCATTCCCACCCCCCCAAATCTGTGTGAGAGGTGGGCCTACTGCCCACTGCAGGCTTGGGCTCCCACTGTACTGCCCTCTTCCAGGGCCTCAACAGCCCGGTGGGCTCAACCCAGTGTTGCAGGGCAGAGTGCAGCTGCACAGGAAAGCTGCTCACCGTTGCAAGCTCTGCACTGCCCTGGTGATACATCATCTGGATGCAGGGCTGCAGTGAGTGGCATAACCTCACACTATTGCCCCTGTGCACAGAGGATGCATCACCAGGAGCTCGGAGCTCGCAGCAGCAAGGAGATCTTTGCGTGGCTCTGCTGTTCCCTGCAGCACTGGGTCACATGGTGAGCTGTGAAGGCCCTGGGGAAAGGCAGCAGGGCTGGAGCCTGAGCCCACAGCAGGCAGCATGCTCCACCCCCACCTTGTGCACAAATCTGGTGGGTGCAGGTTCCCCCTACCCCCAGAAGTGCATGTGGCAGCAAGGAACCAGCCCCATGGCTCTGTCCCGCTCTCCACTGGAGCCCTGTGGCTGTGCATTGCAACCCTGGGCCCCAAGCCCCACGCCTCACCTAGCAGCAGCTCCAGCCCTGCCCAACTCCTCCCACCTTCCTCCCTAGGGGGACCTCAGTCCCCCCACCTACTTACCTGCTCTCCAGGCTGCTTGGGGCCATGTGTATGTGCCTGACTGCCCTCCTCCTGCTCCCTCCCAGCCTCCTGCAGGCTGGAACTCTGCCAGTCTGCAGGGAGCTCATGCAAAATGGCAAAATCTGTGGGTTTCTGTGCTAAAATGAGAAATCCGCGTTTTATTCTGGTAAGGGAAGAAGTCCGTGTTTTACTCCTTTTGTCCATGGGAAATGGAAAACCTGGATCCTGATCTGGGGGACAGGGAAACTCCAAGTGGAGCATGCCTGAGGACAGGCACACAGGAAAGCTCCCATGTAGAGGACACTAAGATAACTGTTTTTGAAAATACTGACAGAATAGTTCTCCCACAGCATCCCAGGAAACCGAGAGTGTCAGTTGGGGGCCTCAGCTGCGTGTACACCAATGGCAGGAGCATGGGGAACAAGCAGGAAGAGCTAGCTCTCCTGCTCTCTAGTGGGCAATATGACCTGGCAGGGATCACAGAGACCTGGTGGGACTCCTCACATGATTGGAGCATAGCTATAGAGGGCTACACCCTGCACAGAAGGCACTCAGCAGGGAGAAAAGGCGGAGGGTAGCTCTCTATGTGGGGGAGCAGTACACCTCTCCGGAGGCTGACATTGGCTCCAAAGATAAACAGCTTGAAACCCCCTGGGTCAAGCTTCAGGGGGATGAGGAGAGGGAGACCTAACTGTGGGCATTTACTACAGGCCACTGAACCAAGTGGAGGAGCTTGATATGGAGTTCTCTCAAGAATTGACAGAGGCTGCACATTCAAGGGCCTTGGTTGTCATGGGCAACTTCAATTACCCAGACATAGATTGGGAAGAACACTTGGCTAGTTCGGATCGGTCATGTAGTTTCTTAACTGGAATCGAGGAGCTCTTTCTGACCCAGGGAGTGCCTTGTCAGGTTCACTGTCCACCGCGAGGTTGACAAATCAACTAGCAGGACTGAAGTCCTGGACTTCAAAAATACTGACTTCAACAGGCTCAGAGCATTAGTAGGGGAGGTGATGCAGGACCAGAGATGGAAGGCAAATGGGGTGGATGAAGAGTGGCCTTTCCCCAAGGACACAATCCTTGAAGCACAAAAAAAGACAGTTCCCATGAAGAGGAAAGGTAGCAGAAGGGCTGGCAAGCCCTTCTGGCTCAGTAGGGACATCACAGTCCTCTTGAAAAACAAAAAAGAGACATACGTACAGTGGAAGCTAGGGACAGTCCTCAAGGAGGACTATACAATAGTGGTCCACACTTGTAGGGAAATGATTAGGAAAGCTAAGGCGGCAACTGAATTTAAGTTAGCCAAGGAAGTCAAGGACAATAAGAAGTCCTTCTTTAGGTAAGTAGGGAGCAGAACGAAAACAAATGTAAGTGTGAGGCCCCTGCTTAACAACTCGGGACAGCTGGTAACAGACACTTAGGAAAAACCTGAACTCCTGAATACCCACTTTGCTTCGGTATTTCACTGGACCAAAGGGAAAGACAAACAAGATAAGGATCACAGGGGGCATGGTGGGAATGATAGCCTGCCTACTGTGGATGCTGAACTGGTGCAAAACCATCTAGAAAAGCCTGACATTTATAAGTCAGCAGGACCAGATGAACTTCACGCAAGAGTGCTGATGGAGCTGGCTGAGGTCATTGCAGACCCCGTGGCAAAACTCTTTTAGAAATCGTGGCACACAGGGAAGATCCCGGAGGATTGGAAGAGGGCCAACATTGTGCCCATCTTCAAGAAGAGGAAGAGGGAGGACCTGGGCAACTATAGGCCATTCAGCCTAACCTCCATCCCAGGGAAAATCCTGGAAAAATTAATTAAAGAATCTTTGTGTGATACTCTTGTTGAGGGTAAGATTCTGAATGACAGCCAGCATGGCTTCATCATGGGTAGGTCTTGTCTTACCAATCTCATCTCCTTCTACGAACAGGTCTCTCGCCACCTGGACATGGGAGAGAAGGTAGACATTATATATCTAGACTTCCAAAAGACTTTTGATCTAGTATTCCACGATATCCTTGTGGAAAAATTGGAAGATTGTGGGCCTAACTGCTCAACAGTTCAGTGGGTGGAAAACTGGCTGTATGGTAGGACCCAGAGGGTTCTCATGTGTTGTCCTGGCGAGAAGTGTCCTTCAGGGGTCAGTGCTTGCACTGGTGCTTTTCAACATCTTTATCAATGATTTGGATGTGGGGGTGAAAAGGCCAAGTTTGTGGATGACACCAAGTTATGGGGGAGCATGATCATGCCAGAAGATAGGTTGTAGATACAGGCAGATCTGGACAGGCTGAAAAATTGGGCGGACCAGAACCAGATGACCACTTCATAAGTGTAATGTGCTCCATCTGGGGGCAAACAATCCCCAACATGCCTACAGGCTTGGTGGCAACAATTTGAATTGCACCATGGCGGAAAGGGACCTGGGGTAGTGATCGACCATCACATGAACATGAGCCAGCAGTGTGATGCTGTGGCCAGCAGGGCAAACAACAAAACTTGAGAGGGTCCAGAGAAGAGCCACCCATATAATCAGGGATTTGCAGGACAAACCATATGAGGAGAGGCTGAGGGACTTGGGCCTCTTCAGCCAGCAGGGGACTTGGTAGTGGCTTACCGCTACATCGGGGAGTACAGCAAGAACTCAGTGAATAGCTGTTCACCAGGGCTCCCCCGGGGAAGACCAGGAGCAATAGATACAAACTCTTGGAAGGCCACTTCAGGCTCAATTCCAGGAAAAACTCCTTCACAGTCAGGGTGTCCAGACTGTGGAACAAACTCCCTGCAGTGGTGGTGCAGCCACCTACCTGGAAATCTTCAAAAGGAGACTGGACAGTCGCTGGGGTCACTTGATTGCAGCTGTCTTTTCCTGCCTAGAGCAGCGGGACTGGACTCAATGATCTACAAGGTCCCTTCCAGCCCCTAATAATCTATGAATCATGACAGTCTAGTAGACTATTTTAAACGGGTTCTGAGTCAAAGGGGAAATAGTGCCCTTATCACTAGTTGTTTCTAAAATTATACTTTAATGCACAACAAACTGCAATGCCTATGCATATTTAAAAAAAAAAACCTTTTAGCTGACAAATGCAGTGGCCTCTTAGGATTCTTTGCTTTCGATAGAATTATTGCCATTATCCTCTATATCTACTCCAGTGGTAGAATATATGTTTTCCACAATTAACTTACCAAAACAAACCCACGTGTGTAGTCAAAGCACGGTATACTCCAAGTCTTGATGAAAATAAAAATGAATGACCTAATCGGAAATAGATACATAGAACTAGGCATAGATGCTTAGGTTTGCTATATTCACTGTAAAGCTTGAATAAAGATCAGGAACCAAAGTACTGACAGATGCTTTCAGATGGAGTACACAGTACCAACAACAGGCAGTATTAATGGAGTATTTTTCTACTGCTGCTTTGTATGATCAGATTAGATTTTGAACCAGCTGGACACTGTTCATTATATTTATTATGGTAGATACTGGATTTTTATTTAAACTTGAATTTGAAATAAATTTTGATAGGGTCTCAATTCTAAATCACAGCCCAAGTCTGCTGAGGGCAGTGACATTTTCATTTACAATAATGAAGGGAAAATTTTTATCATGTCAGAAATGTTAAAAGCAAAAGAATGAATATATGAAACTTTGACACTACAGGTCCAAATGGCGTGTTCAAAATACAGAGAAATATCGCTGGGTAATCACAGCAGTGACAGTATTTCAGTTTAATTTGTGAGAATGAGACCATAGGATGAAAATTAGGGAAATCGCATTTTCTTATGGGATAACCATGTTTTGCTGCAGAACAAGAAAATTAGACATCTGAATTGTCTATGGAAAAGAAAGCTGAACATTTTTCTCCCTGCCTAAGGTATGCCTATGGCACTATTTAAAAAATAAATAATAATAAACTCCTCATTTAAATCCATATTTAAGGAAAAACTATAAGAAAATCTAATTCTTCCCCTGAGTCTCAGATCTCTGTCTCTGAGTTGTTTTCCCTTTCTGTTTTTAAATGTTTGCTTTAGGCAGTTCAGGAATGAACTGGCAGGCTGTTAATGAGAACAGAAAGATACAGACTTGAATCCAAAGGACTTCCCTTCTGAAGAAGGTGCGTGAAGAATGTCACATTGCAGCTTGTGTTAATAATAAAATCAGGTCAGCTTACTACTTTCTGATGAAATATCTTGAAGTAAGCAAGCATACCAAGTCCATATGTTAATGCATTTCAGATAGCAATATTTTTCTAGTATCGGGGTCATTCTGCAAGTATTTTAGTTAGCTTAGCTGAATATCCTGGTGAAAAAAATAATCAAAGGGCTTCATAATGCCTAAATAGATGTTGTCTGTCATAATCAGAATCATAAAATGATCCAAGTATTTTTGCTACTGCCTACTTGTATAGCCAGTTATCATACCTTGGGATGTGAATCATTTTGATTTTGATTGAGAAAAGTCACATCTAATTGACTTCTAAGTAATTCAGTTTTACAAACTGTAACCTTTGATGCACTCCTAGCTTGCTAATTGTTTGGCAAGAAGTGGATATGTGCACTCAAAATAATTAAAGATATGAACTTTCCTGGAAATATACACCTTGCTATAATCTAGGGGTCGCCTTTATATCACTTACTTTACCAGATTCATTTCCTGGAAATGACATAGACTCTCTTAATTGAAAGGCTAGCTTCCTGCCCCTCCCCCACATACAGTCAGTATAGCTATCTTTATTATAAGAAGACCACCAAAGAATGACTTTAAATAGATGGCATGTTTTAAAGGATGCAGGTTTTCAAGTGCACTATACATGAATTTCCCACAGGCTGTATTTTCAGCTCTTTATAATAAGGAAATGTGCTGAACTATTAGAAAATTTTGTGTTCTATAAAAGGACAAGAGTCAACAATAACAATATCTTGCATAAAAAGGTTCTAGAGTTAGAAAAAGAAATTAAAAATGGTATTTGGTTTGATTACTGTTGGTAAATACTGATATTTTAATAGTAACATTTCTAGTTAATTATTTACTGAATTGTTCACAATTTAGTGTAATACATGAAGCATTCACATGAATGTTGAATTAATAATATAATCTTATTTATAACTGATAAGTTGTAGATCATGTTCTTCTCCTGGAAATCCAATTGTATTACTCTATAATCTGGTCCTTTGTCATTTCAAATTTTTTCAAGAGCAGCTTTAGCAAATGAATTCCCTTCCTTTTCTTGTCTTTAACCACATGGAATACCTACCATTTCAATGTAATCTAGTGATCGCAATGCCATGAAGTTTTTCAGGAATAAATCCTATAGGATGTAATTCATTTTTGTGATCAGTCAAGAATATGTTGAACAAAATGGACACTACAATCCCTACAGTCCTTGCTATGGCAGTAATACCATAATTACCCCTTCTGAGTAGAGACAGCAGCATTAGGCCCTGCATATTTTGAAGATTAGTGACAGTAGTCGGACAATTTAAATTACCCATGTGGATGTGACAGAGTGTGTGGTTTGGCATATGAACTCACAGGGGTTCAAAGCAGTTATCAGTAAATAAAGAGTGAGCATTAAGACAGCTAGCCAAAAATAATTAGGTGAAAAGAAAAGCAGAGCTCTTAGGTCTGTTAGATTTCCTCTGTTCTACAGAAAAGTTTAAAAGATGTTTGTTTTTTCTTTTTTAAAGAAAACACTTTTGCTTAGACTAGTATTGTTTAGTAGAAGTGCAACTGGTCGCAACTTAAAGCACAGGAAAAACCCCATTTACAGGAAAAACCTCAGACTAGCCTAGAAGCCTTACCATTGGGATTTCTTCAGCTGTACATTTCCCTTTTACCCATCAGGACAAAGTGTATCCTAATAGCATGTGCTTAAGATTAGACAGCTTTAAGATATGACTATCTGTTTATCCCTGCTGGGATATTAAGACTCAGTACAATGAATTCATGAATGCAGAACATAACAAAGTACCTGGACACGTCTGAAGAAATTGCGGGAAGGGGGCTATGGGGGAGGGGGTCACAATGTCAATTTTTGGTTAATTTTTGCAAAGCCTGTCTGCATTTAAAAGAATAACTTACTGAATTTGGCACTAATCACAACCAAATATTTGCTGGGTAAGACCATCAGTATTTACATAAGCTACCAATTCCTACCAAGCAAAGTATGATAGTGGTGGAAAAAAACTGAAAGTCACATTCATGAAATTAGTATTGTCCCTGGGTTCTGTCTGTAATCTTCTGAAGTTTGTTTAATAAGAGCAATTATGTATGCTGGCCACTAAGTGTTTCTCTTGATTTAGTGAGGTACAGCATTAGAAACGGGCCGTAGCAGACAGTTAAAATCTCTGTTCAGTGTTGCTATCCATTTAGGATCCATCTGTCAGCAATTTGCTACTTCCTAACCAGAATGGATCCCTTTTTAAAATCTTCTTTTAGATCTGATTCCACTCTGGCTTATATCAATTTTATGTTGGCAGAAGTCCATTAACTTTACTAGAGTTCCTTTGTCTATTATTGTAAGTCTGAGTAGAATCAAACCTTTTTATTTCAAGAGTAAATCTACCCCTATTGAAACTTCATTGTTAAACATACAGTAAGATCATCTTCTCCATTGTTCCATCTCTTGAGCAGCTTATATACAGAGGCCAAATGCATGTAAAATACTACCAAGCTAAAAATATTTTACTCTCATTTTGAACTCCCTGGTATAAATGAATGGACAAGGTACAAAGAAACAGAAAACAAATCCAGTCTTTGAAATGTTGCCACTTGCATCATGTACACAATTTCTACCAGCTTAACGAGAGGGAATCCACAATGGGTTCCATTATCTCATCCATCCTTTATGCTAGCAAGTGACATTAGGCAAACTTGTTCAGTTTTCAGGAGTTGTCATTATTCTGTTCAGCTACAAACTACTTACCAGCAGTAATCATGTAATCATGAAAATATTAAAAGTATTTGCATTCACTGCTTCACCACTGTCCCCTTAATAAGAATGAAACCTGCATATCACAATCAAACGGTTCTCAAATGGTTCTAAATCAAATAGTTAAACATCAGCAATAGAATATTATCAGAAAAAGCTCTGCTTTTATGAACATTTGTAAAGTAACATTTTGGAGATCAGGAAGTGAAGCAGTTCTCTTAAGAAAATGCTGTAATTAACTATCAAGAGAGTGCAAGTGATAGAAAAATTATTTTTACTCTATATATTCAATGTGAAATCATGCTTGCTTCAACTTTTATATAACATTGATAAGCATAATTCAAGAATACATTCATTAACCAGCAACCAGTTACACTAGGATAAAAGTTTTAAAGTCTACTGAGTCATTCTGGATTTATATCAGAATATTTTAGATCAGAATCTGGTCAACCAACACAGTCATATGTGATATTTACAATAAGTACATATCACCTGCAACATCTTAGAATTCATCATCATCATCAATCGAGGAATGCTGTTGGACAGAAAGGTTTTTACCTGTCTTTAATGTAATATTTTTGATTCCTAAATGCCAGAAGTTCCCTCTGAAATGAATGAAAATGTCTTTATTTTGCTAATGACAGAAATATTAAAAAGGACATGTTTTGAGTCGGGCAGGGATAGTTAAAGAGGAACTTATGACTGCATCACCTGAGGATCAGCCTTAAAAATTTTAAATGATTCAATTTCTGCTGTATAGGACTTCTGCAGTCTTTGGTACAGGTGTGAATGTGGGAGTTGTAAAACAAAATTTAGTTTCCATAATAATCTCAGAATACCCCTGGTGCCAAGCCAGTGTGACAGGGAAAAAAGGATCAGTTTGATCTTTTGATCAGATGATAAAATACTGAGTAATTTAATCTCATGTAGCATTCCCAGGGTTCAGAGCAAGGTAAGCAGAAAGTTGCTTATACTTTCACTGCAGGGGGGCCAGCCAGTGCCCCAGTGAAGTGGAGGACTTCTCGCCTCTTCTAGAAAGATATTTGAATATGCACTCTCAATTCAAATTACTCTAGCTGTTGTACTAATGAAACTTGAGATTTAAAACCTTGGAGGTTTTTCTTTTTTCAGGTTCAATATGCATGCCTTTATGTCCTTTTTTTATTTAATATTTACTTTTCCATCAGTTTGGGCAATGGACGTTTAGACTAATCAGATTCACTGCTTTTCATGAATCCATTTTGCACCCTTTACTTATTCTCATGTGCTAAGACAATGTTTGCTTTTTTGGATTTAAAATAAATACAGCCCCAAAATTGTTTTTCAGTGAAGCTTTAACTATAAAAGAAGTTTCTAGCCATATTAGGATCTGTAGAAATTTATTTTTTCTTTCCCAAGAGCTAATTCTGAGCGTGAACTATTTGATAATGTTTCCATGTGAGTGGTACATACAAGTAAGTGCTCTTAAATTAGTTACTGCATGAAAAAACAGCAAGCTACATAGGAATATTCTTTTTCCCCTATGGTCTGTCTATAGTGTAGATTTACTTCTCACCCCCTCCATCAGCCAAAGACACTAATCCAAATTCATGGCAAGATCAACAATGCAAAGATGCTCTAGAGTGTTAGCCTATGGTGACGTAGTGACACGCTACGTCACCATACGGCACGCTACAGCGATGTGATGATCTCGTGGACCTACACGTGATCACTTTAGATCGCTTCAGGCTAGACATAACAAAAAACTTCTTTACAAGCCAAGTCCCAAGGGTTTGGAACAGGCTCCCCCCAGAAGTGGTACAGTTATGTACCCTGGCGATCTTCAAAAAATGTCTTGACATCCAACTTTCCCATGTGCAGGGAGGCTGGACCCGATGATCTGTAAGGTCCCTTCCAGCCCCTTACAACTATGAAAGTATGAAACTAGCTATGTTGCTATACCGGAGTGCTCCCTGCTTATAGCGTGCCAGTATGGCAACATAGTGGGGAAATGTAAGTGTGAGCTGCATGTACAGTGTGATACAGGCAGTTACTGCACCATGTTTTAGTACTTCCAAAAGGTAGTACTAAAGCATGGTACAGTAACAATGTCTTGTTACAATGACTTGTAGACAAGCCCAATAACTTGCTGCTATAATCCTCTAAATAAACAGTTGCTTTAGTCTCACTGTCTCTGGTGTGCCTTCTTACCTTCACAAGCTTAATACAGTGCTACTAAAGGATAAGAAAATATTTTGCAGTTGCAAGAGTGACCACACCTGATTAGAGCATATGGCAGAAGCTAAGTACTTCATAAAGACACATTGCTGGCAGAGACAAAAAAAATCTGGTGCTTTTTAATTTTTTTCTGTAGCTTCATTCCTAGCTTCTCGGGTCCCTATCCTATTTCCTTTGAAGATAATGGAAGTTCAGGTTGTACTGTTTACTGCAGCACAAGCAAGCTGCCTATATGTTCAGGGAAGGGAACATATTTGCACACAAATTCTGCAGTTCTTGCTGATCTTGGGCCATCAACTCAAACTCCCCAGCACCATGAGAGTGTAGGGAGGCAAGGGATGGGTCATTAAAAGACAGTGAGAAACCACAGACGCATGGAGATAGGCTTCAGGACTCAGTGATCCCAGTCAGCTATGCTGAGAGAGTTCTGCTCCAGCCTCTCCCCATCATAACAGTAGCTGTACTTCCAGTGGAATCCAGTCCCAGAGTTTGCAGCCTTGAGGAGTCACTGGTTCTGCATAGCAATGAGGAATTAGTGCTTCCTTGGACTTACAGAATCTAGAACTTCAGGAGTCATCTAGTCCAACCCCTTGCTCAAAGCAGGACCATCCCCAACTAGATCGTCCCACTGAAGGCTTTGTCTAAAAAACCCTCAAAGGATGGAGATTCTACTCTAACACTCATTTTTACAGGCTCATCTGAAAATCAACTAGAGCTTGGAGGAGGAGCATACACAATTTAGTGCAGCTCCTTTCAGCCACGTCCCCTCCAATAATGACCCCAGCTTTTTCTTCCATAGAGTATGTTTTATAGACAGCAGGCAGCACCTGATGTCATCACTTCCTTCTTTCCATAGCCTTACCATGGCTTCTTTATGGACTTGTCCCTTTCTATATATAGCATGACAGAAACCACCATTCAATTTAACATTCATTTTCTTTCACTTTTTTTATATTGATCAACACTCACTTGAGCAAATATTTGAGGCAGAACTGTGCTCTCCCTAATTACTGCAATTGCTTATTTACATGGATTGATTTTTTAAGGGGTTATAACAACTGGCTACTCAGACAAATACTGGATGGCATGAATAGCAAAGAGGGAATTGGATAGTCTAGGGCATTATTCAAGAGGCTAATCTAGGGCAGGTTAATCGAAAGGATACATTTCTGGAAAACCAGGAAAAGTGGCCCAACAGCACTGCCTACCAGATGGTAGAATCAGTGCTTGAAATATGTGGCAGAAGCCTCATTGCTTGAGCTACTTGCACTGTAAAACATATTCTGCTGAAGTGTTCATGCTCTGGCAAAGGGTTGGTCCCAGCTTTGTAATTTCTATGAAGCTGTTCTTAATATATTGGCTTTTATGACAAATTAGGAAATACAGTGTTAATGAATATGAGCTGTAGTTATACCTTCAGCTGCAGTGCAGACCTGCTTTTAGGCACTCACAATCCTAAGCTGCAATGAAAATCAGTGTGAATCCAGCTCCTAATTCCCCATCCATTAAAAAAAGGGGGAAGGGTCTGGGAGGGGTTTATAACGCTTCTTTGCCTCGCTTTGGAACATTTTCTTTTGTGAATGTCCACAGAATGAGGATTCAGAATTTACTGAAAAGAAACTATTTCTGGACAGCTTTTCAAATGATTTCTCACAATAGAGCTAAATGTGCACTTTTCACCCCCTAAATATATGCCTTGGCTTGTTAGGTGCTGGCTAATTCTCACTGAAACTGAAAAGTGAGGTGTAACTGGGTGCATGGCCCAGGGGCTGGAGCCCAGCTGCAGGGAATAAAGGGTTATAGCCTGCCCACCAGGGGACATGGGTCCAGCTGACAGGGTTGATTGACTGGCCCAGAGGAAATTAAAAGCTCCCAGAGAGGGGAGCTGAGTGGAGGCTGATAATGTTGATGGAAAAAGCACAGAGCCTGGGCTGTCTCTCTTTAGGTCTGAGAAAACACCAGAGGTTGGACTTTTGTTTGTTCTTGCATGTGTGCTTGTTTTGTTGCTTGCTTTCTTTGCTATGGTGACAGGTTTTCTGCATATACAACAAATGGACTGAAAACTAGAATTAAGAGTTGGCTGGCCTTTATGAAGAATCTGGATCCTGGCTCTGGCTAATGGAGTAGTAAACCGCTATGCATGGTGGATAATTCAGGCACCTAAATCCAACTCCAGCCATGAAGACAGGAGCTAAAGTGGTTGGATAGGCTACAGCAGCAACAACAGCAACTGTCAGCAGCTCCAACTCCAGCAGCAGCACTTCCAGAAAGAGCAGGAGCAGCATTTGGAGTCAAAATAGACCCCCCGCCACACTAGTGAGTCACCTGGCCCCCTGAGGGTAGAAGGTGGGATCCTCACTAAATTTGGACCTGCAGATAACTCAAGGCTTTCTTGAGAGGGTGGCAGAGACCCATCAGTGGCCACAAGACATATAGGCTGTGATGGTGGCACCTCTGTTAACTGAGGAGGCATGGGCTGCTTGCCAGGCCCAGGGAGGAGATGCAGCTCAGGATTACAAGGCTGTCAAGGTGGCCATATTGGACCAGTTGTGCCTTACAAAAGAGGCCTATCACTGCAAGTTTTGGTTGGAAACTTGGGACCTGAATGTATGGTCCAGAAGCTAAAGGACTTGTGCACTTGCTGGCTAAACCCAGACTCAGTCAGCTGCAGAGATAGTGGCTTGCCCCAGCCAGGAACATCGATCCCCTGGAACTTCTCCATTCCATTCTGAAGCTTCCTCGCTATGGGAATCACCTGGCTAAGGAGGGCATCACCAGAGCTGAAGCTTTCAGTGGCCTCAAGGAATGGCTTGGGGACCACCAAGATCTGGGAGATGGTATCCCACTCAGCTTTATTAAGGAGGCCAATGATCATAGTCTCTCTGACTAAGGCCATCTCTTGGATGGCCTTCTGTTGCTTGACCAGCCTTTAAGCATCAGGTATGTGGAGTTCCACTGAGTCTCCACATCCTGCATGATTTTGTGCTGGGATGCTCAACTCTGCCTGTTTTATCCCACAGCGTCTTGCCCCCCTTGATGCTCCGGTAGAAGTAGCCTGCTACCTTCCTGAATTTTGAAATGAGCGGGCTAGTTGTGACGGCGCTCTCACCAGCAGCCCTGTCTATAAGGCATCCCTGACTATAAGGTGGAACTTGTGTGCCACACAGTGGATGCCAGCAAAGTTGGCATCATAGACTGCCTTGACCATATTGGCCCCATTGTCAGTGACCATGAACCCCTGGGTGAGCTCGCCCTGCCCAATGAGCCACCCTGGCACCATACAGTTCATGGCCCCCATGATCTCTGTTGCTATGTGGGACTCATCCATCACCTGTGCTTGAAGGAGAGCCTACCAACAGCCTGACTGATTGCACCAGTGCCCTGTGAGAGAGGGTAGGCATGATCTCCACCCCAGCTGCTCCAGATGTCTGAGGTAAAGTGTAAGGCCACCTGCAGACCTGCCTTGCGCAGCTCCTCCCTCAATTACTCCCTGCATGATTCATACAGGGAGGGCACCACCATCCTGCTGAAGGTGGTGCATGTGGGCACACAGTATGATGGGGCCACAAGTGCCACGAGCTGCCTTAACTTTGGCTGCTCAACTAAGTAGAAGGGCTGGCCATCTAGAGGAAGCATCACTCCAATGCTCTGGGTGACCTTGCTCACCTTTAGCATGTGCCCCCTTTGTGTCTGCCTTTCCCTCCCTGGTCCAGGGTGGCCTGCCTCTTCTTCAGGGGGACAGGGGCTTTGGAGTGAGAGGGGGGACTTCCCTTTGGGCACACTTTCACTGGTGCCAGGCTAAGGAGGAGCAAGGGCAAGGAGGTGGTGCCTCTTGAGATGCATCAGCATCCCTATGGTGCTGAAGTGTTTTGCCTCCTAGCCCCAGCTGGTCTTGCTTTGGCAGTGCTGGCAGATAGCATATCTGGGATCAACTGCCACCTGAAAATGATCCCACAGTACACTACCCCCTTGCTTCTGGGGTGTGGGTGGGGATTTTGCCTTCTCCTCCTCACCAGGCAGAGGTACAACAACAGGAGGAGGTGACTCAGCTGAGTCACTTGCCTCCACAACCTCAACAACCTCCGAGGTGCCTTCTTGTACCTGGCTCTAGGGGAACTTTGAGAAGTGTGGAGCACAAACTCAGATTCCCCTTCCTTCCCCAATGCTATGGCACTCAGCTCCTCTGGTTCCAGACCCAGCTTCTCCTCTGGCAGTGGAAGGCTTAGGCTGGGAACTAAAATTGGGGTGGAGGAGACTCATGCTGGAGTTCATGGTCATTATAACTGGTGTTAGTGGAGATGGTACAGGTGGACACACTGCTCCCACCTCCTTGTTGCCACTAGCAGCAGAAGCCTCGTGGCTAGTAGAGAGAAAGTTTGCATCTAAATTTGCACAGGGAGGGGGTGGACTTAGAGCTTTCCCTCTGCCCCCTTTTGCTCCCCTGCCAGAAGACCTGGCACCTGCCTTTCCAGCACACTTCATGTTTGGTGTGCTGGAAAATATGTGTCTGTGTGTGTATATGTGTAGTGCTTTCCTGCACCATGATGAGACACTACCAGGGAAAGCACAGCTTTCTTTTTGTTTTGTTGGGGTTGAGGGGGAATAACAAGAATAAATAACGGTTTTTGGGGAAGGCAGAATTGAAAAGGATAACAATAGGGAAGGTAGGCAAGGGTAAGTGGGAAAGGAATGGCTACAACTTGGTAGGAAGGGACTAGCAAGTTGCAAGCTTCCAGATGCTGCTCTCTGCTGCTGCAAACATACAGATACAGCTGAGAAATGGCAGAGAGGAGTTTACACACAGAGCCTTATATGTTGTTTCTCCATCCCTTCCCCCAGAGCACTGGGATTGGAAGGGACCTCCGGCACAGATCGCAGACACTGGCCAGCTACAGATGTCAATATTAGAGCAGTTCTTCCCCCTCCCTCTTCTTATTTCATAGATTTCATAGACATTAGGGCTGGAAGGGACCTCGGGAGATCATCAAGTCCAGCCCCCTGCCCAAAGGGCAGGAAGTCAGCTGGGGTCATAGGATCCCAGCAAGATAAGCATCCAATTTACTCTTGAAGGTGTTCAATGTAGGTGCTTGAACCACCTCCGCTGGCAGACTGTTCCAGACCTTGGGGGCTCGGACAGTAAAGAAATTCTTCCTTATGTCCAGCCTGAAACGGTCTTGCAGGAGTTTGTGACCGTTCGACCTTGTCATCCCTTGGGGCGCTCTGGTGAACAGACGTTCCCCCAGATCCTGGTGGTCACCCCTGATAAACTTATAGGTGGCCATCAGATCACCCCTGAGCCTGCGCTTTTCCAGGCTAAAGAGTCCCATGGCTCTCAGCCTGTCATCGTAAGATCTGTTTTCCTGACCTCTGATCATGCGCGTGGCTCTCCTCTGGACTCTCTCAAGCTTCTCCACATCCTTTTTGAATTGCAGAGCCCAAAACTGGACGCAGTACTCCAGCTGCGGCCTCACCAAGGCCGAGTACAAGGGGAGAATGACGTCCCGGGATTTGCTCGAGAAGCATCTATGGATGTTTTTGTTTTTGTTTTCCTGCCAGCCCAGTTCTGAAACTTCAAAATTTTCCAAAATGTTTTAGATGCTTTCATTCTGTTTCAGAGCTTTTTCTTGGTCTCCCGTTCCAATTCAGATTCAGTATTTCAGGCACTGAAACAGGCCGAAACACCTCTGAAATGAAACGGCTGCTGAAGCTTCAGACAGCCCTAATGTTTTCCCGTGTTTTTGTCTTTTAACAGAGAAATCTGATTTTTTTTTTCTCTTCTTTAAAGGAGAAAATTCAGTTTTCTCCATTTGAAGGAGAAAATCTGAATTTTTCCATGTTTTTCTGCACCAATTGGAAAACCCAGATCCCTGTTTAATGTGACTCCATCTGCTGATGTTGCAACCCCATTTGGGGTTGCAACCCACAGTTGAGAAACTGCCAGTCTAGGGCTTATTGAAGGTCCGTTTAGTAAAGACATCAGAGTACCATCCGTAAATGGATGGCTTAGTCAAAAGACTTAACTGAACACTGAAGGGGATATTGAGGAAATTTGTCATGGAGGAGCCTTGGAATTTTTTGGGACCAATAATTACCATACCTGTTGTTCACCATTCTAGAGGTTTCACAGTCCTCCATGGAGTAATCTTGAATTACTGTATGGAAGGCAGCCCCAGGGCATGTTAGACCTGTCACAAGAATTTTGACATGCCCCTGGGACCACAACACAAAGCATAGTCCAGTATTTTTGAAGTTACAGGAAACATCAGACCTTTTCAAAGGAAAATCTTGAAGCTGCTCAACAGGTGCAGGAGCAGTGTCAGTGATGTGTATTGTAGGGTGTGGGTCCCCCATGGCTAATGCCCTACTCACTGGCGATGACAGGGTGGGTCCTAGTGTGTGTGACCCAAGTATTCTGGTAGCTATTCCTTCTCAACTGCCACAACTTGATCGTATTTTATTGGGACACCCTGCAGGTGACTTCCTGGGTCCTACACCCCGACTTCTTCATGTGGCTACAACCTCCCTTATACCCCACCCTTACCACATCCAGGGCCTGAATTGACATCAGCATCTTGAAGTCCAAGCCTACAGATGATAATAGGCTCACCTGTCTCTGGTCAACAGTCTCTGATAATAGCCTGTGCTAGAGGCCGTCTTCAAGTGGGCCGTCTTCAAGCATGAAACGCTAGTCCAAAGCCCTCAGTGATTCTCATAGGATTCGGTGACTTAACAATTCTAAAATGAATACTTAAACTCCAAACTATAATGGAAATATCAGCTCCCACTGTTCCATGCTCCGAAGTAATCCCTTGGGCCCAAATGCTATTTCGTGAAGCCTCTTCTACTTTTGTCAGTCTCTTTCTTTTTATCCTCAGTTAGCTGGGGCCAACCAGCCCTCTGGCCCTTCAGTGCTCCCCACAACCTTATCAAGGCCACTTCCAGGTGAACTGCCACCCTTCCCCATGGCACCAGGCTCCCCAGCCTCATCTGACTTGGATCCGTTTTCTCTCCAGCTCCTGTTGCTGGGACTCCAGCTGCTCATCCCTGCATCTTTCACAGGCTCCTCTTTGGGCATGGCATTCCTCCAACAGCTGCTCTGCACTACTGTGCCGGCTGCCACATCCCCAACTATCTGCTGGTCTCTCCCAGAGAGTCTCTCCATGGTGTGTTTCTCTGGGAGGACTCCAACCCATCTCTGGGGCCTCTCCTTCAAGCCAGAAGCCTCATTGCCCCTTTGTCACATGAGAATTCACAGGGCCATGCTGCTCCAGAAGTGATGCGTTGGAGCTCGACATGCCAGAACTGGCTTGTTGCCCACATTCACAGCCTGCACTAATGTAAGTGACAGGGGTGGATGCCCCTTTAACGTGGCTTAATGCTATGCGGGAGGCCAACTTCTGGTTGACAAAGTGGTACCTGTCCCTGCAACCTTTCATTCTTTTTCAATACACCACCTTACTGAGTCTGCACATGCAAATGCAGACTTCTCTTGAGAAGGGCAGGGGATTAAAAAATTGGAAGGGTGTATCCCAAGCTCCACTCTTGGAAGTGGGGAAAGTGTAATGGTGCATGGCTCAGGGGCTGGAGTCCAGATGCAGGGGGTTAATGGGTAATAGTTTGCCTGCCTAAGGGCATGGGACCAGCTAACAGGGATGATTGGCTGGCCCAGAGGAAGTTAAAAGGTCCCAGGGAGTGGAGCTTAGGGGGAGGAAAAGAAGAGGCTGATATGTGGACAGCAAAGCACAGAGCATAGGTTGCTTTTCTCTAGATCTGAGGAAAGATCAGAGGTCAGACTTTTGTTTGTTCTAGCACATTTGCTTGCTTTGTTTGCTATGATGACGGACTTCTTGCATGTACAATAAATGGACTGAAAGCTGGAACTAAGAGCTGACTGGTCTTCATGAGGAAGCTGGCTCCTGGGTCTGGCAAAGGGAGTGGCAATGTGCATGATTAGAGGTCAAGAGAGAGGCCTTACGAGGAGAGGCTGAGAGGCATGGGACTCTTCAGCCTGGAGAAGGCTCAGGGGGGACTTGGTGGCATCCTGTAAGTACATCAGGGGTGTGCATCAGGAGCTAGGAGAACATCTGTTCACCAGGGCAACTAAGGGGAAGACCAAGTCTAAGAGTCACAAACTGCTAGAAGACTGTTTCAGACTAGACATAAGGAAAAACTTCTTTATCGTCCAAGTCCCCAGAGTCTAAAATAGACTCCCCCCAGAAGTGGTGCAAGCACCTAACCTGGACAGTGGACACCTTTAAGAAATACCTGGATGCTTATCTTGCTAGGGTCATCTGACCCCAGCTGACTTCCTGCCCCTTGGGCAGGGGGCTGGACCCAATGATCTCGCAAGGTCCCTTTCAGCCCTAACATCTGTGAACTCTATGAACCCGCTGCCTGAGGGTACTGTGTGATTCAATCTATATTATTGCCAATAGGGAGATTATGACCCTGAAGGATTAATTATCTTAAAATATTACCAAAAAACACCCACACTCTTCTGCCTCCACAGCAGTAAGAGTTTGAAGTGACCCCCAAGTGCATATTTTTGTCTACCAAGATATTTTGGGCTCTTAAAACAAAAACCATGGCTATCTATCTTTCTCTGCCCCTCTTCTGGCATGACAAAGCAAACAAACATTGTTAAAGTTACTTATGTTTTTGTATGGGTATAATTCTGTAATCCTAAAGCCTAATGCCTATTGCTTTATTGGGTATTTTGCATGAATAAAAGTTTTAGTATCAGCACCTTTGTCCATAGGAAGCCTCTCACTGTAGCAAGAGGGCTCATCAATTTTATATAATTCCTTTTACATCCAATCTTCAAACGTGGTTTGGAAATATGTCCAAAACCTGGTCTTGAATGTTAAACTTAACCTAAATGCCAATCCGAGCGCATATATATATATATATATATTGGATTACTTGTTAAGACCTTTGCATTAACTGTTCCAGGTTATCCATATGGTAAAATTGTCTGTTGCTAATGAGTCATCCCAATTGTCTATGCATGTGACCCTCTCCTTGCTTTCAATGCTTTGTACCATATATTAGCTATTTCTTCCTTGTTTTGAACAAGAATCTTATGTTACCACCTATCTACCTTTCACATGCCCCACTCATGATAACAGACTGAGATAAGCATGAGTACTAGTTCAAAATCATTGTCTATAATAAAGAATCAGAAAGACAAACAAAAAATCCTTATCCTATTAAAATTTAGTCCTTTGGTTGGAGTCTCTACTGAACAGTTTTAAAAATCTCCAATAGTTCTTACCACTAAATAAACATGAAACTGGCCTCTTTTTCAGCATTACCATTTATGGGGGGAAAAGGCATTTCTTATATTCATTTGAATGAGTCATATGGATATAATGCAATAAATTATTTTAATCCCTTTAGTATGAACATTCTAACAATAAGCCTTTGTGAACTGTGCCAACATGCACAAGGATAAAGGATAAACTGACTCTGAACAAACCATATGCTACACAAAGAACTTAATATTCTGTCAATCTTACACAAGATCTCTACATAGCCTCTGCTAAAGCAGAGCTGGCAAAGGAAACTGAAAAGATGGAGTGCTGGAGAATTTGCTGAGGCACCAAGGAAGGTGGGAAGGCGTGGGCATAATGTAACCTGAGAAGTGATAGACTAGTCTCCGTTAGGTCAGTCTGGGAACATTTGCCCTAGGTCAGCTTCACATTGGGAAGATGATGAGAGACGGCAAGAACGAGAAGCTACCCCAAAAAGTTTTCAAGCATGACCAAAGCTAAGACATAGGTCCCAGATCAATCATTTTCCCTTCACTAAGATGAACAGTATACTGTTATTTAAAGCCTGACAAGTTTAGGATTAAGCTCCATAAACTGTTTGTCTTGAGCTATAGTAATATTCGAACTCAGCCCGGGTTTTGTTTTAACTTGTGTCTGCCAACTAACTGGTTTGCTGGCATTGTTTTCGTTCCCATAAATTGTCCATAAGAATCTTTCCTGAGCTTCTGTGTACTAGGTGTACTCCTAGGCTCAGCTCAGTTCCTAGCCAGCCAAAGTAAGAGCCCCAAGGAGTGATAGGAGAGCAGCCAGCATTACTTTGCACTGTGATGCAGAGAGCAGCCAGTACTGACTACTCCACTCATGCAAGCAGAACTGGGGGGCAAACAATAGGTGACAGTTTGAGAGGCAGTATCTGCTAGCTTTACCCGTACAGGAAAAAGTCTAAATTGAAATATTTAGACAGCCCAGAGAATTCATTTCCAAGTTGTAATCAAACCTCAATCTTCTCTATAACGGCCACACATTAAAAACCCCTGCACTATCCTAGTATCTACAAAGTTTACCAGGTTCCTATCCTGATGCACTCAAATTTTAGACAGATTTACTGGAATCAGTCATATGGAGCAAGTCATATGGCATTGTGTCTTGTGCCTTATAAGCCTGATAAGTTTATATGTTGGAGGGAGTGTGGCCTGGCAGAAACCATTTTCTTCTGGATTTGTTGGTGTTATATGTGTCAAGCTGTTTAATATAACTGGTGTGTTCTAGTAGCATGTGGGGAAAGGTATATGTTTCTATGGGCAAATTTTATGATAAAGTTGTATATTTCAACATAAAGAAGTCACATAGCTACTCAAGTCTTATACTAACATTGCTTCTGCATGAGAATTGGGTCCTAAGTACTTTATCAAGAAAAAAAGCAGTCACTTCACCCCATGTGAAGACATGATAGTAATCTGGGATCTGACCAGAGCAGCCATGTTTATTAATAATTCTGAACAGCACTCTGAGAAAGAAGTAAAAAATAACATACTTAGTTTGAAACTACTGGGGAAGTGTAGGTCAGCCCAGCGAAGTTGTAAATTAGAATTTGACCAGGGCAACAAATCTAATTATTGCCAGAAATCTTTTACTACAAATAGCTTCATATCTCATTCAAAAGACAATCCCTCCAGAAATTCCTAGAACTTTTGCATATCATGACTTCCTTTCCTTTTTTGTGTCCTTGTGACAAAGTACTTATTGGAAACCTGAAAGGGCAGTGCTGTAAGCACTTCTGCTAACCTGTGGGCTGTTAACCACACACTGTTGCACCCATGTCACCCCACCTTCAGAGGAAGTACTGCTACCCACTGAATTATCAACAATAAAGTACAGGTGCAGCTCAGTTTCTAGTTCAGAAAATGTAAATAAAAATAGTCAGAGACTTTTATAAGCAATTGTGTAAAACAAAGAGGGTTAAGAGCAAAGGAGCATTTTCAGAAAAGGATTAAAATAAAACTTGTGTGCAGGATGGTAGCACTGTATTTAATAGCCAAGGATAGCTATTTCACATCACAACATCAGCAAGAGCAATGGTAGAAGATCCCAAAATAACCCTAGAATAAGACAGTACCACAGTGCCTTTGACTATACCAAATGGGCACAAATTAGCCCTTCGTTATTTTGGAGCTGGAATGCCCATCTGTTCTTCAGAGGTTAAGTTCAAATGAAGATCAGAATGTATGTCCAAAATAAAAGAAACTTTCTTAGACTATCATATACATTACCTTTACATCTTTCAGGTAATGAGGTTCAAGCAGGACCAATGTCCCAAATAAACTAAACCCAGCCACTGGGCGAATCTACACAAGATGCTTTGAGCGCAGTAGACTAATTCTATTGCACATTAGCGCAGTGGGTAAAACCCATGCTAATGCAGTAATGCACAGAAGAATTAGTCTACTGTGAATTGCATCACCAAAAAGTGTAATTACAGGTACTAACTTAATGCTGCATAATTACAGCACATTAATGAACATGTAGATGCACTGACTGTGCAGAAATGCAAGAGCAGGAATAAAATGGAGAACTCTTGTCCCCTCCTCCCCTTTCATCTTGTACATTCAGAGCAGCCACAATCCTCAGGCCTCAACTTTGGGAAGGAATTATTTACACAAGCATATAATTAGGAGTAACAGAATTAAATTAAGAGAAGGAAATTTTAGGATGAATGTCAGGAAAACCTTTCTGACAGTGAGAGACTTTAGATTGCAAAATAGTCTCCTGAAGGAAGTTGTGGAAACTCCAGTACTTAGAACATTTAAAAAACACTGGACAAATCATTGGAAACTATATTGTAGGAAGCAACTGGGTACTGCCAGGAAGAAAGGCATAGAAATAACCTAGTTAACACAATGGTTATTTTTTCTCTAACTTCTATTTTATGTTACTTTAGCAAAGCAGTACTGGAAATTATTATAAAACTGGACTTATGATATATTTAAACATACCAGACCTTGTTTTAGAATTAGTATCTCCCAAGGCTTAGGGATAGTAGAAATAAATTAAATATAGTCAACTGAGATTCAGTGTGCTATGAACCATACTAATATGTATCACTGAGTTCAGACACAGCTGTACGCTCAGAACTGGGTCTGATGATGTGGTTGGAAAACAGTGATGAGAGAGTGCTTAATTATCTTGTCATAGTCCATCCAAGTATAAAAGGATACAGCTCTGCAACATCACTGAAGTTAATACTTCCTTGTAGTAGGACTGATTTTGACCACCCAAGAGTAAACACACTTTAAAATCTCTTTGCAGTGATGCTGTCAGAGAATTATAAGAACCCATATATTGTAATGATAGCCCCCCAGTCGCATTACCTTGGGTCCACTGAAATCCTTGAACTTCTCTAACTTTGCTTTAAATAATTCATCATCTTTGTTCAGTGTTAATAGAAGATAATGGAAGACACAGAATGCTTCTCAAAGCTAAGAACTTCTGAAAGTTACATAGATTGCACAAAGTGAAAAATACCTGGTTCAAAAAAGTGTTGCTACTTCTGAAGTAGCTCCTAAAAGAACTCTGCAGCTAACTCGAGACTAATGTAGAGCAAGGACAGAAGGTGCTGTGCCCAGTCTTCCTGAGCTAGGAAGCACAGAAAATGAGAAGGACAGATCAAGGATTCTCAGAACTCTGAGTGGCTGAGAAGGATCCTCTTTAGGGGCAAAAGGTTAGTCTGGTCCCATGTCCAGTATGTTGCAGGCTTTAATTCATTTCTTTTGGTGTCCTACTGAAGTCACCAAGAATGTACAAGTCAATCTTGTATCTTTATTTGCGTAGCAAATTAGCATTCAGATACATGACAGCAGAATCCCTGATGTGCCTCTGTAATTGTTGAGGGAATGTTCAATTTTTCTGGTTATCTTTTTGAATGTGTCAGTGGTTATCTACATGTGACCCCTAGTGTTCAGTAAAGGTGAAAATAATTTGAGAAAATCTAAATGCCTCAGTAGACTTCCCTCTATTGATAGGAAAGTCCAACCTTCAGAGAGATAATTGGCTTCTGCAGAAACATTTAATATTGAATTGCACTTGCTTTTAGAGGGAAAACAATTGAAGATATATATTATCAAGGGAACATCATATCAAAATCTTCTATATTTTAGAGATGGTCATTCTTGTCAGCATACGTTCTACACAGTGAAATTTTTACTTCAATAAGATCACTGCATTACACAGAAAACTAGTTAAATGGTTAAAGTTGTTATATTTAAAAGGAAAATATCAGTAAAAGGAATACCATTCCACAGTGCATTAGGGAGAAAGTTCATTAATGACAGTGCTATTTTTCAGTGGTTAAAACAAGGATCTAGGAGTCAAGTCTCCTGTGTTTCATTTCTGATTCTGACACTAATGCTCTGTGTGCTTTTGAGTGCACCACTTAACCTCTCAGTTCCCCATTTGTAAAATGCAATTAATAATGTTTTCACATGAGGCTTAATGAATGTTCATAAAGGTGTATGAAACCTTAAAAGTACTAGGATGTGTATTATAATACTCTTAAACTACAGGAAAGCATAGTAAGGAAATTTAAACAGGCCTGTGGGAAGGATGAGCATCATTAAACCAAGTAGAGTGGACTTCAGATTTACAACTGATGTGTTTGCTCTTCTTATTTGCTAACTGTAATACTGTTATCATAAAATGATAACTCACACTGATAGTATACTATGCACTGAAATAGTCGTCATTGCCATCCAGTAATATCTCCAGATTCAGTCTAATATCAGACTGTTTAACCCATTCCTTTGAAACAACATCACTCTTCTGCTGTTTGTTTTAAAGTATGTCAGATGGTAGATACAAATGATTTGTTATATTATAGTATCAAGTGACATGTACAACATGGATTATATAAACATAACATAGTGCCTCCTGGCTTCCTTGTTTGTATTTATGAGTTCTGCTTAGGCAAGTCTCTCACAGTCCAGGCTATTTTATGAATTACATTGACACAGAATAGTATTGCTCTCCTGTCATTCATATGCTTTAAGCATTGCACCATGCCCTTAAAATGTTTGTCGGTTCACTCATAGCTCCATGAAAAGTCTTGAAAAATGCTATGATTAAAGAAAAAACCCCCCACTGCTACTTTACCTTGTTTCCAGTGATTACATATGGTTTCTGTATGTAGCCCAGGTAACTTGGTTTCCAGTGATTACATATGGTTTCTGTATGTAGCCCAGGTAACTTGGGTATATACTCCCCTTCTCCAATTGCAGGGGATTGTTATCTGGCAGGTGTGCTGTGGGGCGAGAACTGCAGACCGCTCAGTTTCCCTCCGTTCCTATAGAACCAGGCCAGGACAGTCAGGGGACCTAACTATATACACATTTATTTACATTAACATCACAAGGGAAAGGAACATGGATATAAACATATGTACTAGATATATATATATACACACACGCACACATATATAATATGATATCTAAACAAATAACATAAACAATACCCTCTAAGGAAATGACATAAAACCTGACATACCAGTGCTCCAGATACAGGTAAGTAACTGATCTGAACCAGATAAACCCCAAAATAAACATAGATAGCCAACAGATAAACTATAGATACATATGGGTGAACAATAAATAAGCCACAAATAAATGCAAGTAAACAACAGGTGAAATAATAGCAACAGGGGGTCCCAGCAGAGCCCTCAGACTCTATTAATCTACTAATTTACAAACATGAGAGCTCACAAAATACAAGGCATGACATCACACCACTTATAATGCAAGGACCCCAAAGGTAAACTTAATCCCAAGGGGATACCCCAATGCCCTTGGGCTTTTCCTAAGCCCTACAAGGTAGCTAGTAACTTTAGGGGGGTCCTCCCAGTGGGACCTCCACTTTCAAAAGCCCTTAGCTAACTGGGGGGGGAACCCCCTCCCCTGTGGGAATCCTTTTCCCTGCAACTTACAGCTCCCAGGCCTGGAGGGTGGCCCTCATCCTCTGCGCCAGGCTGCTCTCTTGCCTGCAGTGGGCTTCACCTGGGTCGCTGTCCCCTGGGACAGGGCTCCTCTATGCAGGGCTTCTGGGGCCTTGGGCTCAGCCCTGTCTGTTGGCTAAGTAGCCCGAGCACTGTCTGGCTCTCAACCTTTTGCTATGGGTCGGAGGCCTGGGCTGCCTCATGCAGCACCAGGCTCGGTCCGGTCCTGGACTCTCCATGCAGCCCCTCCTGCACCAAGCTCCCAGCCTCATTTTGAGGGTTGAGGACCTGAGCTGCCCAAGCGCTCCAAAGGTCCTACTCCATGCACTGGCCTGTGCACCATGTCTCTGGCCACATGCCAGAGGTTGCAGACCTGAGCCGCCTCACACAGCTCCCAGGGTCTGGACGGTGTGCACCGTGTTGCACACCAAGAGCCTAGCTGCTGAAGCTGTCTGCTGTTCCCCACTGATAGAAGTCTTCAGTGGTGCTTCTGGGCTATTGCTTCACCCTGCTTAGCAGCTCTTCTCAGCTCTTCTGAGCCCCACTTTTCTCTGTCCCGGATGTGTTCCCCTCGTGCTGAGCACGCAGCTCCTTTTATACGCTCCAGGGCTCTGCCCCTGCAGTCTTCCGGACCTGAGTGTTGCAGTCTTCAATCAGGTCCGGGGGGCTAGGGGGGAGCGCCTCTCCTCGGGAAAGGGGTGTGACTTAACTCCTCTTGCTGCCTTCTGATTGGTGGATGAACTCCACCAATCAAAACAGCAAGATTTCAAGCCTGGGACTCAACCCAAGCTCCAAAAGGCAAGCCTGCTACATGTAAAATACATTTTTATTTTTGTAAAATTGTTTGTTCTCCTTCACAGCTGGATCAGTTCTGATCCTTGTGTAGGTGTATATGTCCCCCATCAATGCAAAATGAAATGCCCATCAAGGCCAAACATGTGCATTCTGCCACCTCATGTTCCTGAGCAAAGACATGAAGGTGGGAGCTGCCTTCATTTTCTTTCAGCTCCTGCTTCTTTCTGTCCCTGAAAAATAGAGGACATAAAGGCATCCAGTTTCATATCAATAGAGGACAGAGGACAACTGGACTGTCCTCTGTGATGACCACCCTACTCTTGACACAGATTTTTTTAGACTGCTTAGCTGCTGAGATGTGAAATGATTCAGTAGGCCCCAGATCTCTGACTTAGAGATTCATGGGGAAAATTCTGTTGGCTTCAGTGGCAGCAGGAATAGGCCCGTTGTCTTTATTATTTGCTTTGAATGGAGAGAATGAAAAAACATTAAAAGTAGCACAAAGTTCACACATATGGCAGCTCTGTGTACATACTTTCAGGCAGGCAGGCAGGCAGGCAGGCAGGCAGCCAGCCCACCAGCAGTTTTTTGCATACAGACTGTCTCCAAATGTAGTGGAAATCTTCCCAACCCTTTCATCCCCCATCCTCCTTATTTTCAGACTCTGAATGCAGACCATGCAGTTCTCACTATGTGGAGTGTAAGTTATCCCCACTTTCTCCAGTTGTTCTCCTGTGCAAAGGAAGACTATTTTAAATTCAGAGGACATAACCACAGTAAAAAGACTGGCTTTGACTGTCATTGATTATTTTCACTCAAGCACTGAGCTGTTGTATTAACTCATAGGTGACAGTCTGCAGACGCTGTTATGTATTTCTGTCTTCCCTATCTCAAGATTTTCCCCCAGTTGGTGTCATATCTCTACCACTTTTCTATAACATTTAGAGTTTTCAGGAAATTTTCAAACATAAAAATGAGAATTTATTACCCATTTGGTGCTTAGCTTTCATTTTCCTTGAAAATATCCTCTATTTTCCAATTGCTAGATTGCCTGAAGGTTTTTTTTCATGATGCAGGTGATGGCAAATCAACAACTCCATTTTTTTTCCTTATGTTTTTCTCTGCTAGTACCTGTTTTGCATTTTGGCTGTGTCTCAGCATGATACTGAAGGTATATTTATATGACACAATGTACTGTAGTGAGCTAGCTCTGAAGCAGTCTGATTGCTTCTTAGGGTATATAATCCCTAGGCATTGTATTCTATATAGCTGTATAATTTAAACAGCAGAAATAGTGTTAGGAGCATGGACAAGGGCTCAGAGTTCCCCCATCCCATAGAAGCCTCCTCATCACTCAGCTAAAGACTAATAATTCTTCTTGCTTATTTCCCTTTACTCTGGCTCCAGGAATTTTAAGCACATAGCCACATGAACAATGCGCGTCCCTGGAGGCTGGGGGACACAGCGACTGCCCACAGGCGATGGCAGTGGCAGGGGAGAGGGGGTGGCAAGTGCTGACCAGTGGTCGGCGACCACCCGTAGATGCCACTGGCTGCGTTGGCAGTGGCCAGCAGCAAGCAGTGACCACCCACAGATGCCACTGGCGGTGTCAGCGGCAAGGTCGGGGGGGTGGCAAGCTGCGACCGTGCACAGGCTGAAAGGAATGCAAAATCAGCAGTCCCCATCTACACTATTTTGGAGGTGGTGGTGAGTGACTCTTCTCAGAGGTGGGAGATGTGGCTTCAAGTCTCCTCAACCTGATCTCAGGTCGTCCATTTCCTGGATGAGTGATCCACCTACTGAGTTATAGGTAAAAACTCAGCTGCAGCACCATCATTAACTATCTCCCCAGATGGGAGCAGCCATAGCTGCTGTGGTCTGTGCTGAAATTAATGCTGTCTGTGTATGTTAAGCATACTGCAAATGGTGCCTTAGAGGATTGAGGCTTATCAGGATGCTCAGCTTCAGAATCCCCAGAGGTCTTAAGTGGGAAATAGGGACTGAGTTGCTTAGAGTAGCTATGATAGCAGAAGTTCTGGGCATGTGTAGTAGCAGAACTTTAGACACCTAGTGTGCACACACATTTTAAGTCCACTTAAAATAAAGTGATTTATCTAAGTCAACTTAAGCCATGTTGGAGCATACACACAGTTTCTTGACATGGTGGCAGCCATCTTGTGACACATGGCAATATTAACTAATGCGACTCAAGAGAATACAACTCAGAGGAGTATTATCCTGTGTTGCATTTAAATAAGTGATACTCCACATACATGTGTATGCTCTAAGAGTTAAGTCAACTTAAAAAAGTTAGATTGACTTAACTGTCAGAAAGTTAGTACATGTGTACATACCCCTACATACCATAATATCTGGCATACAGCCCATATTAGAATATGAGAAACGAGCCATCCATATGATCAGAAACTTGCAAGGCAAGCCATATGAGGAGGAAAGGCTGAGGGACCTGGGCCTCTTTAGCTTAAAGAAGAGAAGGTTGAGAGGGGACTTGATAGTGGCTTACCGCTATATCAGAGGAGCGCATCAGGAGCTTGGTGAACAATTGTTCATTAGGGCACCCCTGGGGAAGACCAGGAGCACTGGATATGAACTTTTGGAAGGCCGCTTCAGGCTTAATACCAAGAATAACTCCTTCACTGTTAGGGTTTCCAGACTGTGGAATAAACTCCCTCCAGAGGTGGTGCAATCACCTACCCTGGAGGTTTTCAAGGGAAGACTGGACAGTCACCTCACTGGGGTCACTTGACCCCTGTTGTCTTCCTACCTAGAGTGGAAGGGCTGGACCCGATGATCTGCGAGGTCCTTTCCAGCTGCTAACAACCTATGTTATGCACCTTGTTTTTGAAAGGCAGAATGAAGAAAAAAGATCTTTCCAGTTATGACTGCATAGAGGAGAGACAAAACCTAATCCTCAGTTGACTCACCCTCTTTTTCCTGTTTAGGCTAACAGGAGCAGCTAGCAGACACCACAAGTATCCTAAGAAGGGTTAGCTGTATTATTGGAATATCAAAATAATTAAAAAGGAGAGGCTATAGTTAACACCTGTGGAGTGAAGGGCAGTAGGCTATTAAATCAACCAATTCCCTCAGCTGTCTGTATAGTTATGTTGCTGCACTGCAGACCAGAAATCATAGAATCATAGAAAATTAGGGTTGGAAGGGACCTCGGGAGGTCATCTAGTCCAACCCCCTGCTCAAAGCAGGACCATCCTGAATTATGCCATCCCAGCCAGGGCTTTGCCTAGCTGGGTCTTAAAAACCTCCAAGGATGAAGAGTCCACAACCTCTTTGGGTAACCTGTTCCAGTGTTACTACCCTCCTAGTGAGAGTTGTTCCTAATGTCTAACTTGAACTTCCCTTGCTGCAACTTGAGACCATTGCTCCTTGTTCTGTCATCTGCCACCACTAAGAACAGTCCAGTTCCATCTTCTTTCGAAACCCTGTTCAGTTAGTTGAAAGCTGCTATTAAATCCTCTCTGAGTCTCCTCTTCTCTAGACTGAATAAGCCCAGTTCCCTCAGTGTTTCCTCATAAGTCAAGTGCCCCAGCTCCCTCACCATTTTTGTTGCCCTCTGCTGGACTCTCTCCAATATGTCCACATCCTTTCTATAGTAGCGGGCACAAAACCGAACTCAGTACTCCAGATGTGGCCTCACCAGGGCTGAATAGAGGGGAATAATCACTTCCCCCGCCCTGCTGGTAGCACTCTTACCAATGCAGCGCAGTATGCTGTTAGCCTTCTTAGCAAAAAGGAGACACTGTTGGCTCATATTCATCTTATTTTCCACTGAACTCCCAGATCCTTTTCTGCAGAGCTGCTGCCCAGCCAGTCAGCCCCCAGCCTGTAGTGGTGCATGGGATTGTTGCATCCTAAGTGCAGGACTTTGTACTTGTCTTTGTTGAGCCTCATGAGATTTCTTTTGGCCCAATCCTCTAATTTGTCTAGGTCACTCTGAATCCCAGCTCTACCCTCCAGTGTATCTACTACTCCCCCCAGCTTGTTATCATCTGCAAACTTGCTGAGGGTGCACTCTATGCCATCTTCCAGGTTATTGATGAAGATAATGAACAAAACTGGCCCCAGGACTGACCTCTGAGGCACTTCACTTGATACTGGCTGCTAACTAGACATCAAGCCATTGATTACTACCCTCTGAATCTGAAGCTTCAGCCAGTTTTCTATCCACCATACATCCATTCATGGAGCCTGAACTTTCTTAGCTGGCCTGCGAGAATGTTGTGGGAGACTATATCAAAAGCCTTGCTAAAATCAAGGTATATCACATCCACTGGTCTCCCTGCATCCACAGAAGCAGTCATCAGCATTTTCTGCATCCATTCACTAGATTGCCTCCCCCATTCATAATGTTCTGCATTTTCAGTTTTCACTGATAAATTTCCTGATTTTTTTTTTATTGAAGTTATTCAGTTTTTACTGATTTACACCTATTTTTCAGTTCACTCAGTTTTACCGGATACAGTAAAATCCTTGTTAAACGGCGCAAGTGGGGAATGGCTAGGGGTGCCGGTAAGCTAAAAGTGCCAGTTACCTGAGGCACAGATTTCTGGCTGGACATGAGAAACGGAGGCTGGGGGAGGTTGGCTGGAGCCGCTGCCTGGGGATGGCCCCCTGATAGCTCCCTCCGCTTTGCTCCCTGTTGAAGCCCTTGAAGCGTCTGATGTGCTGCGCTGCACCCCTCCTCCTGCCCCTTTCCTAGTCCCAGCCTTCCTCCCTCCCTCCCTCCCCACCACGGGAATGTATTATTTTTTTCCCCAATTTAAACCAATTCTTTTTCTTTTCTTCCTTTTATCCCAATTTCAGCCTGATTTTTATGTTTGGAAAATAAACTTTGAAAAATTCCTGGATTTAAAAAAAAAAAAAAATTCAAAGCATTGAACACTACTCATTCAGCAAGGGACCCACACTTTCCCTGATCTTCCTCTTGTTACTGACATACTTGTAGAAATGCTTCTTGTTACCCATCACATCCCTTGCTATCTGCAACTCCAGTTGCATTTTGGCCTTCCTGACTTCATCCCTGCATGCCCAAGCAATACTCTTATACTCTTCCCTAGTTATTTCTGCAAGTTTCCACTTCTTATAAGCTTCCTTTTTGTGATTCAGTTTACTGAAGAGTTCCCTGCTAAACAAACCAAGCTGGTCTGCTGCCATACTTACTAGTCGTCCTGCCCATCGAAAGTTCCCTGAGTTCCCTGCACTCTCAGTAATACTTCTTTAAAGTACAGCCAGCTCTTTTGGACTCCTTTCCCTGTCAGACTGGCTTCCCAGGGGATCCTGCCCATGAGTTCCCTAAGCAAGTTGAAGTCTGCTTTTCTGAAGTCCTGGGTTCTTACTCTGCTGCTCTCCATCCCTTCTTTCCTCAGGACTCTGAATTCAATCATCTCATGGTCACTGCTGCCCAAGTTGCCATTGACTAGTACATTCCCCACCAATTCTTCCCTGCTTGTGAGCAGCAGGTCAAGAAAAGCACAGTCCCTAATTGGCCACTTTAGCATTTGTACCCAGAAGTTGTCCCCAACACTCCCCAAAAACTTCCTGGATTGCCTGTGCACTGCTGCATTGCCCTCACAGCAGATGTCAGGGTGATTGAAGTCCCCCCATGAGACCCAGGGCCTGTGATTAGGAAACTTTTGCTAGTTTTTGAAGAAACCCTCATTCATCACTTCCTCCTGGTCTGGTGGTCTATAGCAGACCCCCCACTATGACATCACCCTTGTTGCTCTCTCTTCTGACCCTATCTCAAATACATTTGACAGGCCAATCTCCAGTTTTGTACTGGAGCTCTGAGCAATCATATGGCTCTTTTACATAAAGTGCAACTCCTCCTCCTCTTCCTCTTCTCCTCACCTGTCCTTTCTGAACAGTTTATACCCATCCATGACAGTCCTCTAGTCATGCGAGCTATCCCACCAAGTTTCTGTTATTCCAATCATGTTATAGTTCTGTGATTGTGCAAGGACTTCCAATTCTTCCTGCTTGTTTCCCAGGCTCCGTGCATTCATGTACAGCACCAATTATTAATTGATTGCCCTAATTTCTCAGGAAGAATGAGAACACCTCCCCTGTTGCCCACTCCTGCTTGCTCTTTCTCCAGGTCACCCACTTACCTCAGGGCTTTAGTCTCCATCCTGTAGCAAACCTAGTTTGAAGTCCTCCTCACTAGGTTAGTGAGCTTGCCTGCAAAGATGATCTTCCCTCTTTTCATCAGGTGGATCCCATCTCTTCCTCACAATCCTTCTTGGAATATCATCCTATGGTCAAAGAAGCCAAAGCCCTGCTCATGACACTACCTGCACAGCTAGGCATTGATTTGCAGGATGCACCCACTCCTGCCAAGCCCCTTTGCCTTCACTGGAAGGATGGAAGAGGATACCATCTGAGCCTCTGTCCCCTTCACCCTGCATGCAGAGCCCTGTAGTCACTTTTGATCTGCTCCAGGTCTCCCCTGGCAGTATCACTGGTGCTCACATGGGGTAGTAGTCAGAGGGTCAGATGAGTCTTGATAATCCCTCCATGACATCTTGGATCTGGGCTCTGGGAAAGCAGCAGACTTTGAGATAACAAGTCAAGTTGGCAGATGGATCCCTCCCTCCCCCACAGAGTGGAGTCTCCAACTACCACCACCCATCTCTTCTTCTTGGTGGCAGTTATGTAGATCCCACCTTGGGAGGCCTGTCCTGTCCTCCTCCATCAATGGAATGTGCTTCTCACCCTCTGTTGCTAGCACTCCTTATGTATTCTCCAGATGAACTGCTGCATGTAGAAATGAAGATTTATGCTTGCTGCCAGAGGTCATAGAATCATAGAATCACTGAATTGGAAGGGACCTAGACAGATCATCGAGTCCAACCCCCTGCCATGGGCAGGAAGGAGGACTGGGGGTGGGAGGGGTCATAAGACCCCAGCCAGGTGCCTGTTTAGTCTCCTCTTGAAGATTTCCAGGGGAGGTGAGAGCACCACCTCTCTGGGAAGCCTGTTCCAGGCTCTGGCCACCCTTACAGTGAAGTAGTTCTTCCTAATATCTAACCTACACCTATCCTCCCTCAGCTTGTGGCCATTGTTCCTGGTGACTCCAGGGGGGGCCCTGGTGAACAGACTTTCCCCGAGTCCCTGCTGGGCCCCTGATAAGGTTGTAGGCAGCCACAAGATCCCCTCTCAGTCTCCTCTTGTGGAGACTGAAGAGATTCAGGTCCCTCAGCCTCTCATAGGGCTGGCCATGGAGGCCCTCAACCATACGTGTGGCCTCCTCTGGACCATCTCCAGGTTCTCCACATCCTTCTTGAAGTGTGGTGTCCAGAACTGGACACAGTACTCCAGCTGCGGCCTGACCAGTGCCGCATAGAGGAGGAGCAAGACCTCTCTGGACCTGTTAGTGATGCCCCTGTTGATGCGTGACAGGTTGCAGTTGGCTCTGCCTATTTCTTCATCGCATTGGCAACTCATAAATCATCCCGGAGTCAATCGTGACTCCAAGATCCCTCTCTGCCTCTGTGCTGCTGAGAGGGTCACCCCCTAACCTATAACCATAATGCTGGTTCCCTCTCCCCAGGTGCAGCACTCTGCACTTGTCCTTGTTGAACTGCATCCTGTTCAGATCTACCCACTTCTCTAACCTATCCAGGTCTGCCTGGACGCGGTCCCTGCCTGCCGGTGTATTCACTTTACCCTACAGCTTAGTGTCATCAGCGAATTTGAACAGGGTGCTCTCCACACCCTTGTCCAGGTCGCTAATGAAGATGTTAAACAGCACTGGCCCAAGGTCACCAGCTTCCACCTTCTTGGGAGTCCATATCCTCTCTCTTCTCTAGCGTTACCATGGCAGTTCTTCCTCTCCTGTCCCAGAGGTATCCTTCAGCATCAAAGCAATGAACTCCTCATGGCAGAGGATGTTTTGGAGCTTTACTACCTCCTCCTGTAACTTGAGGACATACCACCAGAAGCAATCACTCACATCACAGGCACTCCCCCATCTGACCATCATCAGAAGGAAACTGCAAGCCATAATCCCCACAACGTCAAGCCAGGACCTGAGTGAAAGTGTCAATAGTGAGCAGTCCTGCCCAGACAGAAACCTCACAGGTGCAAGCAGAGGCAGTGGCTCCAGCATTGTGATGTCCTCCAGTCATTTCCCCGGGTCTCATAATCTGCCTCTTCTCTTACTGCCCTTCTTCCATGAATGTCTTGTACTTCCCGAGGGTGGGGGGGCACGGTGACCACCCACAGGTGGCGGCAGCAGTGGCAGAGGTGGGGCATGGCGGTGGTGAGCTCCTGGAAGGCAGCTGTGGCGGTGTTAGCAATGAGGGTGGGGGATGGCAAGTGCTGAGTGGTGATTGGCAACTGCCTGCAGGCACTACCAGCAGCATTGGCAGCAGCTGCCAATCTCAGGGGGTGTACCACCAATCTCAGGGGGTGCATGTGCACCTGTGTGCACCCCCATGTGACCCCATGATTTCTTCCAAGCATACCTTCCCTAGTGAATCACCTGAAAGCTGCACTGTCTACTATCCCTTGGCACCTCAGGGTTCTTTTTTCTGTGCTTCCTCACAACAAGCTGAAAGGCTCTCCCCTGAAAAGAGGGTGGGTGGGGGGAAAATGACCTGCAAACTGACCAGCAAATTGCCTGCAAATTGATTGCCCTGTTTGCTGCCCCTGTTCACTAGATCTGGGTGCTTCTATCCTGGGCAAACAATCATCTTTCCTGAGGAGTACACACCCCGGGGGGGTTGCATGTTGTATGTGATAAAATACAGTAACTTTACAAGGGAAAAGCATAGGCACCTGCAGCCTCTTAGGCCTCTAAGGGCCCCTCTACATGTACGGGTAAAGGCACAATTGGATCTAATTCATGATCCACACAGTCATACCTCCTGCTATACCACATGTGCATGGTAGGAGGCACAATTGTGAGATCATGAATTAGATCCAGCTGCATCTTTATTGCTGGTATAGGGAGTGGAACCTGATCCTGGGCTCCCCCTGCATCAGCAAAAAGCAGGTAACCAAAGCTGGGAGCCCCCTTTGCTATGGGGGCTTCCTGCTATGGGGGCCATATGCAGCCAGGACCAAGAGTCTCCACAGCTGACGTGAGGCACAGCCAGGACCCATAGCCTCATGTGGGCCCAGGGGTTTCACACACCCCTGAGCCTTGTAGATCACAGCTGATGGGCTCTCAGCTGTAGGGGAGACCCTGTTACATATGCAAATTAAAGCTCAATAGCAATCAGCTATAAAGTTAGTACACATTTTTGAGGTCTAACTTTATAGCTGGTTGGAGCTTTTTATTGTATGATAGCTGCTTTGTAGGGCCATATTAGATTCAGATTTGGCCCAAATCAGGGACAGTGATTTGATTCATTGATTCGGATCACTGTCCCCAACTCAATTCGGCTGAATCCAAATCTGAAGATTCAATGCTGGTTTTGAGAATCAGCAATTTGGCCATAGACACAGCTTTAAATGTTTTTCCTACATACCTTGAGGTACCAGGTGTGGCTTGTGAATGCTGAGATGGTGGGGCAGATGAAGCGTCCCACAGGAACATGGGGGAGAGGGACCACATGCTAGGTGGCAAACCAGAAGTGGACTGGAAGTACTTCAGGCCCTACCTATACCTCCCTGGTTTGGTGATTAGGTGCACCCCCCCAGACTGAGGAGTCACCAGTCACCAAGCCAGGGTGGCATGGGGGTGTGGGGAGGAGACATGCACTCCCCGGTGGACCCGGAAGTGGACTGGAAGTGCTTCTGATCCACTTCTGAGGCTGCTGCCGATCAGGCTGGGCCCCCCACCACCACCACCACCACCATGCTCCTGTGAGACGCTCCATCCACCCCACCATGTCAGTGCTCATGAGCCACCTGGTACCTTGAAGTATGTAGAAAAAACATTTAAAGCTGTCTCTATGTCTGAATTGTCAAATCTCTCTGAATCTATTTGGAGGGTTCCAATTTGATTTGGAGAGATATAAGGGTCTACTGTTTCAATTTGAATTCAGAAATTTGGCCACTGAATTGGGCCAAATCTCCACCGAATCAAATCACCAACCAAAACTTTGCACAGCCCTGTTACTTTGCATGTATAGCTGGTTTCAAGGTAATTGCACAATTAATCAGTTAATTCAGTGATACCTGTATTGTAGGGGGAGCTTTAAGAATCAGGCACATGTTTTGGATTGCTTACTTGCATTTAAACACCTAAATTTTGCCTAACTTCTTTTGTAAGTGCCCAAGTCCTTTTCTAGAACTGGTTCTTAAATACCACCATGTGTTTTATATGAATGTGAACTCCTACAAACATTATTTGTCTTAATTAAAAAGACCATGCTTTGTTTTTGTGATGCAAAAGATTCAGACTCTTCACTGTTCTAATTATTATGTAACTTACAATATCTACAGTTCATAAGTTAGCAGAAGGAAGAAAGTCACTTGGGCAGATTGATTTGTAATTTCAATTTGAGTCAGCTCATCAGGTGATTTAAATGACATCAGGCTGATTTACACCAGCTAAGGATTTGGCCTTATTGCTATAACTTCACAGATGGCTTATTATATTTGATTTGAAAGTAGCTTGCAGTTCCATAACAGTGTGAACCACAGTTTGTTAATACTTACATTTTATATTTCAGAAAAATGAACAGATGAATCTGGAAATTAATGTCAGTTACAGTTAGTATTAAGAAGACTAAGAAGACTTGTTCAGTTCTTTAAGCAGAGCTTCATTTTGCCTTTCTACTGAAGATTGATAACACAGCTAAAACTTCATGGCATAGACAGGCTTTCCTTGAGTGATGCAAATAAGAAAGGCATGTTATTATCACAACATTGCACTTGGTCAGAAGGTCATGTTCAGTGTAATGTTTTCCATATTAGGAAACTAGTAGTCAGATTGTTCTAATGTCTAATTCTGGTGGCATACATTGCAATGTGTTTTGTAACAAATACCTACTATGTGCAACCTGGCAAGAGATGACAGGGAAGTTTCACAGGAATTCCAATACGTATTCAGGCAATGGCAGGAAAGGCATGGTTCCCACTGAGACCCAGTGGACAGGAGGGTTGCAAAAGACCCTTAAAGAGTTCCCATTTAAAGAAAACTGAAGTTGGGTGATGGGGATTCAGGTGGAGAATGGGGCTGGTTATCACAGCTTTCTCTATTACTTTTTGTGTTAATAATTCCCCCCATAACACATTGTATGGTAGCTTGTAGGGCTGTGTGAAACTTCAATCCTTGATTCAGCAGAGATTCAGCCTGATTCAGTGGCCAAATCTCTGAATCCAAATCGAATCAGGGGACCCTTTAATCTTTTCGAATTGAATCAGAACCCTCCAAATTGATTCATAGACATTGGAAAGATTTGGTGATTCATTCCACTTCTGGGTCCACTGGGGAACATGCTGGGGGCCCCCCTCCACCCTCCTGGCTTGGTGACTGGTGCCTTCTGGGTCTGGGGGGGGTACCCGGGGTCCCCCCATGACCGATCACTGAGCTGAGGGAGCCCCCCTATGTGCTCCCCAGTGAACCCGGAAGTGGACCAGGAGTACTTCCGGTCCACTTCTGGGTTCACCACTAAGCACAAGAAGGGCTCCCCTGCACTCCTGTGGGATGCTCCATGTGCTCCAGCATCGCAGCGTTCACAAGCTGTGCTGGTACCTCGAAATATATAGAAAAACATTTAAAGCTGTGTCCGAATCAGCATCAAATTGCAGATTCGGATTCAGCCAAATTGAATCAGGGACAGCACTCCGAATCAATTAATCAAATCCCTGTCCCTGATTCAGGCCGAATCCTAGTCCGAATTGAGTAGGGCCCGCTTCGCATACCCCTAGTAGCATGTTAAATTCAAAGAGAAGAATCAGCAATAGCAGAAAGGCAATATGTGTCACAAGCCAGCAAAGTTCACCAAAAGGTCACAACATGAAACAGTTGTAGCAGAAATTTCAACGGGACCATCTCTGTGCCCTAAGACTTGGTGGTAATGGCAGGTGGATACAATGTGCACCACCAAAAGACCAATCTCAGAAGCTCCTCTTTCATCTCTGGAGAACTTTGCTTTCTGTAGTCCAATACTACCTATGTATATAAATACAAGTATAAAAGACACATAGGGAAGGAAGCCTTCAGTCCTAGATTAGAGTGAGGCTTGTTGTGGTTCATCAGAATATCAGTCATGGATAATTTTAAATATTATCTTTTATTAAAGAAATATCGTCAGCAATTGGAAATAATTACCTTCCTGAAAATGCATTAGGTCAAACCTTCTCTCTTAGGGTGAAGTTATGCATTTGAATAGCCTCGTGCCTTTCCCAACTGGAACTCTTGGGAAATTTCATACTGGAGCCCAGAGGTTTTTTGGAAGACATATGCAGTAGTAGATGAGAAAGAAGAACTTAAGGGGATACATTTCATTGCAGGACAAAAGACAAAAGAAAGGACAATAATTATTTGAATGTGCATGGACATGCTTGAGATGAGGAAGATAGAAAAATGGTTGGAAAATAATGTACAAAAAGTTATGTATGTTGAGAAGATACACAATAAATACAGTATATGGATAGGATCATTGAGAGCTCAAGTGGTAACAAGGGTGGATGAGAAGAGTCCTTGCAGGATAATGCACTTACCATCAGTAATCCAGGTAGGGCCACACCAACGGTTTACAATGTATTTTGGACAGTCTAAACTCTATAGCAAGTGTAGGCAGGAAAGATATCTGGCTGCATGTGCTGGCATACAATATGCTACAGATATGAAGAGAAGGGTATGGGGCAGCAGAGTGCCAAGAAATATTGAAGTATGTTATTTGGGGACACTTATAGTGGTGATGCCCAAGGTCCTTCTCAAATACAGCTTGATCTACAGAGGAGTAGCAGAGACAGAAAAGGGAAAGTGGGGAAGAAGATGATGTTGAGTCAGAATGCATGACAGTGGAGGAGACACTACGAGAAGGAAGAGCCAGGGAGGAAGAGAATGAAATTTCAGTAGTCGAAATGACACAGCTGGCAACAGAGGAGGGAAAAGAAGGAAAGATGAGTGGAACAAATTACTTTGAGACAGAGGAAATAGAAGGGAAAGAGGAGAGACTGATACAGGAAGAAGGGGGAGGGGAACCTTTTATAAATGTTAAAGCAATAAAACTAGGGGGATACAAAGAAGAGGAGGATTAGAACCAGTGGCATCAAGCAGCAGTATAGAAGACTCATAAAGTGGTAGAGATGTGAAATGTAAATGGGCAAGCATGACTTTGCGCATTGCATCTATAAAATTTAGAAGTGTATTATTGAGGAAGAGGTGGAATAAGATTATGCCAATATTGAATGGGCTCGGAGGACATAATTTGTTTACTGGAGTGTGGAATCCCAAGGGAGAGGGAGTATAAATGTTTTGTAAAGAGATGGGGATGAGGACCATCATGGTGCAGAGTAAGATATAAACAAAGGAGCTGTAGTCATGATTTTGCACAAGAGTGATGAAGTGGAAGTGAAGCTAGAGCAAGTGATTGTGGAAGGGAGACTGTGATAGACGGTGGTAGAGTTTGATAATAAAATGTTAGAGATTTTTAATACATCCACACCAGCTGAAATAGAAGGATTGCCCTGGTTAAGAAATTAGAGGTGCATATAAGTGAAGGTAGGCAGCAAATTCTGGTTGGGGATTTCAACTGTATTAAGGAGGAGGATAGGAGAGGGGATGGAAGGGAGGGAGAGGTAGACAGCTGGCCAAAAGTACTGATTAATATAGTAAGAGGAAGAGGAGTAAAAGATGCATAGACTAGTGAGAAGGTGATTCTGAGGTTGGAACTGAGTAGGAGACAGGTGTCAAGAATTGATTTTGTATTAATGTCAAATGGACTAGGGATTAGAAAGAAGGACATCGTCGATATGACCTTCAGTGATCACTGGATGCTAAGAAAGGAAGTGAATTTATAAAAAAAAGTAAAGGTAAGGGGAAAAGGATGTGGAACTTAAATGTTCAATTATTACAACAAGAGAAGGTCTGTCAAGACTATGTGGAATTGTATAAAGGATGGAGGCCTCTGAAGAGATACTACAAAAGCACTGGGAGTGCTAAAGAGAAGAACAAGTGAATTTTTCAAAAATATTGGTTGAAGAGAGGCAAAGAATAGGGTGAAAGAGAAGAACTGCAGGCAAGGAGGCAAGTATTAAGAGGAGTATGAGTGAAAGACATGGAAGACATAAAGCAATGGACTGAAGAATGGTTCAAAAGGAAAATGAATGAGAAGCTTTCTGACCAAAGCACCTTGGGTGGGGAAAGCAAGAAATATGGTGTAAGTATCTCTCTAGTGGAATTGAGGAAAAGAAGGAAGGAACTGAAAGCAGTGAGAACTGAAGAAGGAATCCAAGTAGAAGAAAAGTTAAAGGTGTTGGACATGGTGGCAGAATTTTATGAAGAGCTGTATAAAAGAAGAAAAGTGGATGAAAGAAAAATGAAGGTGTTTCTTGAGGGGATAAAGGAAGGAATAGAGGATGGAAAACTAAAATTGGAAGAGAAGTTAAGTATAGGGGAGGTGGAGGACCACCTCAAATCTTGCAAGAGAAGGAAGGCACCAGGAAGAGATGGACTTCCAGTGGAATTCTATGACAAATTTATCAATGGCTGGGGACAGATACGATAGAGACATACTGGGAAATAATGGATAATGGGGAGATGGAGCATGATTTTGCAGGTGTGGTAATTTTGATATTCAGGAAGGGAAAGAAAGATATGTTAGGGAACTGGAGGCCAATAACTCTATTAAACACAGGCTATAAATTGATGACAGAAGTATTGGCCAAAAGAGTGTGTGTCTTTAGCAGATGAGATACAATGTGTCATTCTTGAGAGAAGCATATCCCAGACCCTGTGGTTAATGAGAGATGTGCAAGAGAGGAAAAGAAATATAATAATAATTAATCTAGACCTTGAGAGAGCTTATGATGGGGTTGAACATGATTTCATGTTAGAAGTATTGCAAAGGATGGGGTTTCCATCCCAAACCCCAGGGAATTAGAAGACTGGGGAATATTAGATTTGGAAAGCTTTGCAAGCTTTACTTACTTTATAAGTTTGGTGTGTAAAGAGACAATGAAGCGGGTGGGGAAGACTGTATGTTTCTGCCATTACCTTTCAGTAAGGAGACTGGGCACATACAGAAGATGGGACATGTATGGGGGAGACTGGAAAAAACAGTGGGTGTGGCAATCACTGTCACCAGCCCAAAGATGGAGAGCTTCATAAGGGTAAATAAACTTGAGGGAATGGGATTAGAATGCTTGAAGGACAGTAAGAAGGTGATCAATATGATAAGAAAGATAATATATGGGGATCTGACAGAAAGATGGCAAATGTGTGAAAAGAAGCAACAGATAACAGACTGAAAGGAGAACATACAAATATCATATGGATTCAGCATAAATGTGATTTGGTAAGATTGGTGGTATGGGTATGGGTTCCCTGCCATACTACTGGTCCTTACTATTCCCCAGGCCTCTCGCTGGGCCTTGCTCTATAATCATGCCACTGCAGAGCATCTCAAGCCTTAGGGGATAATTGCATGGCTCCAATCCTTCCCTACACCACACCCCAAGCCTCACAGGTGTTACTGTCATCACTCAGTTGCAGCTTTGGCCTCCTCAGTCTCCACCCCCCTGTTCTCTAGCGAGTCCTTCTAGCCTGGGACCACTGTATTGGACCTGGCTTTGAGGCACTAGCTCTGGTTTGGCCCTGTCTGCCAGGCCCTCGGCTCTTGCCTGGTTCTGTGGCCTTGCACTCCCTGCCCCTTTCTGGGCTCAACAGTTGCTTGAGCCTTGAGCCTGACCCCTGGCAGGGCTCAAAGCAGTGGCAATGCATAGGGGATGCACGGGGGTGCACGTGCACTCCCTGAGAGCACCGGTGCACCACCTGACAGGCAGTACTCCCCATTTAGGCAATGGACAGGGGAGTCATGAGTGCAGGCTGGGTACTAGGTGAAGGACCACTGGCACTTTCAGGAGCACTACTCGCGCTTCCCGGTCAACGTGATTGATTGTGGGGGCACTCCTGCCCCAGTTGGCAAAATTGGCTGCGGGGGGATCCCCCACCCCAGTCGGCAATTTTGACCATGGAGGGGACCCCCCCGCATTGCTCACAGGCTGCTGGGGGAGCAGCAGCTTCCCATGGCTCAAAGTGATCACATGCCTGACAGACTCCAGTGGGACCTCCATATACTGCTTCTACAGTCCAAACCCAAACCACTGGTATAAATTGTAACATAAACCATAAGCCCCTAGGCTATAACATGAATATAAAGGGGAAGCAGCCCTCTGCCCCTTTCAGAGGGAAAACCTCACCTTCCCTCACCCATTAACTAGGTATACCTTCCAGCCCTGGGCTCCTTGTGAGCTCCTTGAGCCTTGCTGCTCTCATAAGCAGCATAAAATTCAGCCTAGCATCCCCAGGTAGCTCTCCTAGATAGGCACACACTCCCCTGCAGCTGCCAGGGAGAGACTAGCTTGCCAGCCCAAGCCCCAGGCTTATATCCTCCCAGGGCCCTGCCCCCTTCCAGTCAGCAGACTGCCTGGGCTGCCTGTAAGTGCCTGCTAATTGGCTTAATTGCCCTGTAGCCATGGGAATCTGCAGCTGCTGCACCCTGCCAGGCCTGCAGTGCCCCTTCACTGAAGGCTTGTTCCTTAAAGGAAACAGTATTGTTGTAGGGGAGGTTGTCAAGTTTTGTGTTTAATGTACTTTCTTCAAATTGTTTTATAATAATACTAAAAAAGGTTCCCATCAGCATCTTGGCCTTTTTGGCTAAGATCAAAGGTAGCATTTTTGGCACTGAAGGGACAGTGTCAAGGCTGGCTCTGGCCTTCCTGGTGCCAGTCTGGTATTGCAGTACTTCCAGGCCTGGTGCCAGTACACTGCTGGGGGTAAAACCCATCCACTTTTTTTCTAAGGGCCAAAAAAAGAAAAAGGTTTCCATCAACATGTTTGCCTAATGTTGGCTATGTGTTTTATCACTCATGCTCACTGTTGGCTACATTTAATTAACTTCATAGTTGGTTTCCATTGCTGAGCGCATGCTGCTTTTGGCAGCAGTTTTTAATGACAGACAATGCATTTAATGAGACTTCCTTGTATGTGATTGTAGGACAGGGGGCTTTTTTCCCCATGCCAGTGTGGAAGGAGACCTCATCTTGCATTTCAGTAAATACATTATCCTGTACTTTTTTTTCTTCTCTTTTTTTGCCAACAGTTTTATCGTTTCCCTGGCAGAATCCAAACATTTTGTTCAGCTCTATCTGCCCTTACTTTAATCTTCTGAACCATTTAACATCCTTGTCAAAGACAGTCCTTCAAGCAATGAGAGATATATAAATATCCTTTGAAGTCATTAAGCATAGTCTACTTGACAGAAGGATGACTGCTGAATGAAGTAGATCCCCACTGTGCAGCTCAGTAAACAGCCATAAACCTCTAATCACAAATTTCAGTCACCCTGAAACTATGCATTGCGTATGTTACCCACTAGCATTATAAAAACATATGATGAACCTGCATCTGCATTTGAACTATATATTTAATATATTTCAGTATTTAATATCAATGGTGACTTATTAGATGGAACCTAATAATTTTTGTTGATTGTTGAACTGTTTTCATTATTGACTAACCCCTTGAGTAAAGCTCTGTACTACAAGCTAGTGTCATAAAGGATGTTAATACAATATCTTCCTTTCAAAACTATTCCTTTATTCTGGAACAAAATTTTATTCTTTATTCCATTTCCCCATTAATCCTTTTTGTTCTGCATCACAGTTTCTTTTAAGGATTTTAGGAAATATCTAGCAGGAAATTACTGTTTGATTATTGATCTCCAGTCCTGATTCAGTTTCCACTGTAGACAACAGAAGACCCTCCACTGACTTCAGTAGGCACCAGATCAAGTCAATGAACTGCTAAGTCCTGAAGTTCTTGTTCTGATGAAATTCTCATTAAAGTCAATGACATTTTCTTTTAGCAAAAACTGAGTAAAAAGAAAAAAAGAGTGAGAAGGGAAGCTGGGGGGGCAGCTGGCTGCATAGTGCATGTGTGGAGAGATGAGTCAGTATTATGTGAGCAGCTTTCCTCAGTCCCCTGTGCCAACATATTTGACACTAGTAAGAAAATGATAAAAATCCTTGTGAATAGCTAGGAGGCAGAAAAACTCTGAGGTTCCCATAACACTCCCTGCCTGTCTTTAGGAACAATCTGGGGAAAGATTTCCAAGAGATTCTCATCAGAACTTTCCTTCTTTTGGACTCTGAGGGCACCTATACATGTGTCAGACATCTGCTCCAACATGTGCTAATTAGCATGCATTGAAGCAGACTAGATTAATTAAGTCTGCTGGAGTGTGCTAACTAGCATGCTTCTGCAGCCTCCACATCATGTGTATTCTGAGTCCCCATGCTTCAAAATGGCAGCGGGGGCATTTTATCCGAGTTTTAGTTAAAGTGCCTCCACTGCCCTTTTGAAGCATAGGATGCTAAATGCAAGTGATGCTGCAGGTGCTTTAAATAGAGCAGCTTTGAGAGTGCCACTGCCCCCACCTTCACCCCAGAGCATGTGTATAGATGCCCTATAGGGCTGTGCAAAGCTTCAGTTGCTAATTTGATTCAGCCCAATTCGGTGGCTGAATCTTCAAATCCGAATCAAATCAGAGGACCCTTTAATCTCTCTGAATCAAATCGGAACCCTCCAAACTGATTTGGAGAGATTCAGAAAGATTTGGCAATTTGGACATAGGCACAACTTTAAATGTTTTTCTACATACCTCAAGGTAGCAGGCGGCTCGTGAATGCTGCAATGCTGGGGCAGATGGAGTGTCCCACAGGAGCATGGGGGGCTCCCAAACATGCTCAGCAACAGACTTAGAAGTGGATCAGAAGTATTTCTGGATCTGCTGGGGAGCACATGAGGCGGCCCCCCTGCTCTCCTCCATCTCAGTGACTGGTGCCTCCTAGATCTGGGGGGGCACCTGAGGTCCCCCTGTGGTGGATCACTGGTCTGGAGGGGCGCAGGGGAGCCCCCCCTGCATGCTCTCCAGCAAACCATGAAGTGGTCCAGAACTACTTCTGGTCCATTTCTGGGTTTGCCACCAAGCACATGGGGTACCCCCCACCCCCATGCTCCTGTAGGACACTCCATCTGCCCCACCATCACAGCATTCATGAGCCATACCTGGTACCTCGAGGTATGTAGAAAAAGCATTTAAAGCTGTGTCTATGGCCGAATTGTTGATTCTCTGAATCGGCATCAAATCTTCAGATTCAAATTGAGCTGAATTGAATCGGGGACAGTGATCCAAATCAATGAATTGAATCACTGTCCCCAGTTCAGGCTGAATCTAAATCTAAATCAAATACGGCCCACTTCTCACACCCCTAATGCCCTATATGGGCTTTCCTAGAGGAAATGTGGCCTTCTGCCCAAGAATAAGGATTTTAGAAGGATTTAGAATTTGGCTGTCTTAACGGGGACCTCTGCATTGGGCAGTCTTGCCCGGTCCTCTCACGACATCCCCATTTGCTCCAGGTGGGACTGCATCACAGGGGAGGGGAGAAACCCACACTGCCAGGTTGCAGCTTGGTATCCTGCCTCCTAGCTTCCCCCCAGCACCCAGCTTCTGCTGTGGTTTTTAAACTTCCCACGGCAGCGGTCATGGCTGACGTCATCAGCCAGCTGCTGCCCAGTTTGATTGACAGCTGCCTGAAAAGTTGGCACAACGCTGGCTCGTGCGGCTTCAGTCCTGTCTCTGCCTCCCTCCCAGGTAAACTCCCTACAGTGATGGGGTTCCTGGTTCTCCCTTTGGGAGTATCAGGGCCAGACCCCAGTGCTTCCAGTCCGGAGAGTGACCCCAGCTGCCACAGGTACTTATACATGAACGTGGAGGCTGCTCCGATGCACTGTAATCAGAAGTACATTGAGACTTTTGGGGGCCCTGAGCCAGGAGGGAATTGGGGCCTCAGCACTCCAAAAATTTTTTTTTTTGCAAAAATATTTATCTTTATATACATATAAATATATATATACACATAACTTCGCCAACACTCTGCCAAGTGATCCTTGTGGTTCACTTGGCAGCTCAATGTGCACTAAAAACCCATTACCACATGCCTGTGCACCTATCTCTATACCCGTACCCCTACCCACTGCCCTCCTCAAAGGATCTACTCCTGAAAAAGTCTATGCCAGACCCCTGTCCACCAGATGAGGTCTGCCATTTCTTTCCTGTCATCCTCTTCTGTCTACCTGTAATCCCAATCCATTTCACTCAGCCCCGTTTTAATACAGTCCTCAACTGTGGAGTCTGAGTGTCTGTTTATGAGCAGGTTCCTGGCTTTCCAGAGTGCATATCTGAAGCAGAATATGAACTAGTTGAAGCAAGCTGTCAGGGCCCCTTGCTGTCTGGTCAGGTGCCCGTAGAGAACCACTTCCCTGATCAGGTTTCTGAAACCCATCACCATCAGAAGGAGCACACGGACTTTCTTCCATACCTCCCTGGTATATGGGCAGCCCCAGAAGAGGTGATCGATCATTTTTGTCTGCTAGCGGCAGGTTGGTCTTGGGCAGTTCGGTGGACCTATTTGCCCTGCACTGTTTCTCCATGCCCGCACAAGTAGTGCCTGCTGGGCTGCCTGCCAGTTTAGGTCTCTGCTTCTTCTGCAGGTGCTTGTGGAAGATTCGCTCCCACACAGCCTAATAGCTGTCACCAGGTAGTAAGTCTCTTTCCCTTACCACCTCCCATATCTTTCGGTGGTTTACTAGGGTAGCATTGTGCAGCTTGTATTTCTCTTGAAAGTGCTTCAGGATCTCATAAAACTATGGCGAAAACATGGTCCATGGACTCCTGTTAGTCATTGTGTGCACTTGCCACTGTCACAGCTACTGCCCTGCAAAATACTTAACAAAGCTGGCTGTTTTAGATTCCACCCCTGTTGCCAGTTTGCACACCTGGCTCATGTGTTTGGCCCAGAGGAAGAGGAGGACATCTGGCATCCCTCTGCCTCTGAACCATTTTGCTTTGTACAGTTTGGCCCTTACCACTTTCTCCCATGTGGAGTTCCAAAAGAAACCACACATGGCTCTCTGGATTCTGTGAATGACTTGTTCTGAGGGGGACAAGACTAGAGTGGCATGTAGCAGCATCAGCAGGAGCACCACCTTTATCAGCACCACCCAGCACCCCATACTCCAACAATGTTTGGGCCCCAGCACTCTAACTGGAGGAAGGACTTCCTTTTTAATATTATTTCAAAGCAGGCCGTCTCCCTGGGGTATGAAGAAAAAGGTTAAATTTAGAAAAATAAAGGATTATTCCTGAAAAACCCTTACCTATATAAGCAATTGTAGTGCAGTAGTTAAATCTAAGTAGTCTGTGGGGCTATTTGCATGAGTAACAAATTGCAAGATCAGATCCCTAAAATTATTCTAATAATAGCCCCTAGTGGCTTATATTTCAACCAGGTACATGCACTTAAATACCTTGAGGGGGTTAATCTACTTTTGAAGCATGCATGCAATTAATGTTAATGAGATTTCTGAGCTCATACCAGAGAGAAACTAGAAACTCTTGGCTTTATTTTTGATGTTTTACTTCAGCATGATTTACATATGTGAAGTCATGTGTAATACATTTAATCTAAATTTAGCTGTTGTTTTAGACTGACATTTTATCATTTTTCAGATAGACTTTGCATTCATTCCTGGTAACTCCTTTGTCTGGGACTTGAGAAGGATATGCTGTTTATAGCTATGTCACTTTGATGCTTTTAAATGAGCTAGATGTTGTATAATGAAATTGCCATATTTGTATTAAATTGAAGTTTTGGTAGCCATTGGTTATATACTCTGAACAGGTTTTCTTCACCAGAGAGAAGAAAAATAAGCTGTCTTAAGTTATTTAATAAAAAAGTTAATGAATGGATTGTTTTGTACCCAGTCTGTGTGACATAATATTGACTCAGCCTGAACTATAACACAAAGACCAGATAGAACTAATTATTTTTAGAAAAAATTATCCAAATAGATTATGGGATCACATCCTGTACTTGGAATGGACAAATGGACCAAATCCAAAAATAGTTCTGTATACTTGGAATCATACTAGGAACGTTATTCTAATATTTAAGCCCCTTTGCTTCTAAGAAAAATTGGGGCTAGGCTTGTCCTTACCTCTAGAGGAAGCTTTTGTTCTCAACAGGCCCCAAATATCAACAGGTTACTATTTACCCTCAGAGGTCCAGGCGTAGACACTCATTTACTGGGAGGTATTTTCTGAAGTGATAGCCTAGTGGTTCCCCCCCCACACACACACACACATATGATGCTTTCTGATGAAGATGGGACTTGTTGGATGTATAGGGCCAGCAAAACTTTTGGATGTATACAGTTGGATGTATAGAGCCAGCAAAACAACTTGTTTCTCCTCTAACAAATCTAGGTATGGTGACTTAGCCAGCCCATGCTTTTCTGTATTAAGAAGAAACATCTCTTCCATACCTTCTTCACTCTGAGGGTGCTGATAGATATGCAGATCCCTGCTGTAACTCATGGTGCTATGCAGGAAGCGCCATGAGTTACAGCATTCGCCCCAATCCAACAGATGTTGGCTGCTGGGTCCAGGGAGACTGGGGGATAAAGCTCCAGTTTGGAGTGGCTATGTGTCTGCAACTACTTGCTCTTAGCCTGCTCCTCCCCCTTCCCAGCTCCACTGCTGTCTGCAGAATGGGAGGGGGAGATGGGAGCAGAAGGTGCTCAGTCTGGGGTATGTCCACCCTGTACTGCAGGGTGGGGTGGATTGGAGCCCCCACCACCACCTTGGAGCTCCAGTCCACCCACCTGACCCTCCACAGCAGGCTGGGCAAATCCCAGACAGAACTCTCTCCCTTCCCTTCTCCCCTTCCCATTCTGAAGACAGCAACAGGGGCAGTTCTGGATTTCTTCAGCCCAGCCCTGCTTCCAGCGCATGCTGGTAGACAAAAATGAAGGTTGTAAAAAAACTCCACAGCAGAATAGTACTCAACAGCAGAATAATACTACTCTGCTGCAAAGTTAATTAGTTTCCTGTGACCTAGTAGGGCCACAAGTGTAGACATGAGATGGTTACTGAAGAGCTAATTAGTCTACTCAGCAGGAAACACCTCGTGTAGACACACTCACTGTCTCACTGTTGCTTTTTGTTCTCCTGACTGTCTGTATCCATGCCTTTATGGTCTTGTATTTAGATTGTCAGCACTCTGTGGAAAGGATTGTATTTTTGTTCTGCCCTTGACCATGCCTGGCACTCAGTGAAGCTCCTGAATTATAAATTAATAATAAGAAGATGGCATTATTGTTTGCTTTAAAAAACATGCCTTTCAAGTCAATCTCAGGATTTTGGAGGGCTAGACTCATGCATTTTGAATGTTTGCACTGGCAAAGGCTATTGTACAAGGATTCTTAGGCCTCTCATCTTTGACAATCCATAAAATCCACTCCCTCCCTAACCTTTAATCATTAGATCTCACATGTGCAAAAAACCCCTAAATAAGTTTTAAAAAATGAAGGATAAGTAGCATGGCAACATCCCTAACACCAAAGAGTTGTGAACAGGTAAAAGACTACTGTGCAGTCCCTTGCAGAAGACAATTCAAGAGAAGCAGCAATGACATAATAATGAAATGATAATTTCTAGGAAAAGAAGGGTACAACTGGGGAACAGGTATGAGGCCCTGGCAGCCATGATGGAGAACAACGAAGGGGATGCCTCCAGCAGGGATGATGCCACTCCCCATATGACACAGACAGCACAGAGAATGAACACCAGCAGGAAGAAATGCCGGGTCCTCGTCATCAGGGACTCCATCCTACAAGGACTGGAGGGTCCCATCTGCCATCCCGAACCCGTGGCACGAAAGGTCTGCTTCATGCCTGTGGCTCAGGTTCAGGACATCACAGAGAGGATCCCGGCCTACATCCAACCCGCAGACCAGTACCCCATGGTTCTCATCCACATGGGAACAAATGGCATGGCCAGGGGCAACCCAGAACACATCATGAAGGACTTTGAGGCTCTGGGGGCTAAGCTTAAGGAGACGGGGGCACAGGTGGTATTCTCCTCTATTCTCCTGGTGAGTAGGCATGGATGGTGATACAAGGCCTGCATTGGTGAGGTAATCCAGCGGTTACGGAGTTGGTGCCACCAGGCAGGCCTTGGGTTCCTGGATAACGACCCATGCTTTCATGAAGGGAACTTACTTGGGCGGGGTGGGCTACACCTGTCTCCTAAATGCAAGCGTGTCTTCTCTTTCAGGTTGGCTGATCTGATGTGGCGAACTTTAAACTAGCTTCACCGGGGGATGGAGCCACAGGAAGACTTAAGGAAACCTCTCCACCAAGACAGGTGACATATGCAAGGAGTACCCAGGTACATAACAGGGTTCCAGATAGTCTTGAAAATCAGGGGGTGGCACACGCAGCAATCCAAGGCCTTAAATACCCCTATACAAATGCTTGTAGTATGGGGAATAAGCAGGAGGAACTCGCCCTCCAAATATCCTGTTCAAACTCAGACATAGTAGGGCTCCCAGAAACCTCGTGGAATTCATCCCACAACTGGGCGGTTAACATTAGGAGCTATAGGCTTTACAGGAGAGATAGAACAGGAAGGAAAGGCTGGGGTGTGGCACTCTATGTCAAAGAGCAATACGCATCCTCTACCAGCAGGATGGGGTCAGAGGAGGGGCAGGCTGAAGTGCTCTGGGTCAGGATACAGGGATGTTGTGGCAAAAGGGACTTAACGGTGGGGGTCTACTACAGATCTCCCAACCAAGGGGAAGAGCTGGACCACAAATTCTCGGGTCAGCTTGCAGAGGCACTTAAGGCAAGGGATGTAGTTGTCATGGGTGATCTAAATTACCTGGACATGTGCTGGAAGGAGCAGTCAGCCAGATAAGGCTGCTCACAGAGGTTCCTGGTTGAGATACAGGACCTCCACTTAACCCAGGAGGTGCACAGTCCTGCCAAGGGGAATGCCCTGCTGGACCTAGTCCTGGCCACAAGCGACGACTTGGTAAGAGGGCTCCAGGTCCTAGACCACCTGGGCGATAGCGATCATCGTTTGCTGGAATTCACCATCCAGTGCAGGGTGCCAAGGGCCTGCAGCAAGGCAGTAGCCCTAGACTTTAAGAGGGCCAACTTCAATGAGTTGAGGAGATTAGTGGGAGAGGCGCTGGGGTCCTTGAGAATAGGGGAACTCAGTACCCAAAATAAGTGGTTGTTCCTTAAGGAAACGATACTGAGAGCCCAAGGGGTGACAATCCCAACAAGAAGCAAGGGGAGCAAGAGTGCCTAAAAGCCCCCCTGGCTCACCAAGGGCATACGTGAATGCCTGATTGCCAAAAAGGAGGCATACACCCAGTGGAAGGGAGGGGCTATCACCAAAGAGGAGTATACCTCCACCACTTGGGTCTGTAGGGGGGCTGTTAGAAAAGCTAAGGCAGATACAGAGCTAGGTCTAGCGTCAAGGATCAAAGATAATAAGTCCTTTTTTAAATAAATAGGGAGAATGAAGAAGGCACCAGGTAATGTGGTGCCCCTGCAGGATGTGTTTGGCAATCTGGTAGTTCCACCAGAGGAGAAAGCAGACCTCTTTAACAAATTCTTCGCCTCCATTTTCTTGTGCGGGTACCAGGACTCCCTAATCAAGATTCCAGATGGACTCAGAAGAAACGCCGCCAGGCTAAGGTCGGGGAGGACTGGGTTAGAGAGCTTCTGGAGGGGCTGGACATGTTCAAATCAGCAGGTCCAGATGTTCTCCACCCCAGGGTGTTGAGAGAATTGGCAGGGGTTATTGCGGGGCCCCTGGCATGGCTTTATGAGCACTCATGGTGCTCTGGCCAGGTGCCAGATGACTAGAAGAAAGTCAACATGGTCCTCATCTTCAAAAAAGAGAAGAGGGAGGACCCGGGCAAATATAGGCCCATTAGTCTTACTTCAATCCTGAGGAAACTCTTTGAGAAGATTAACAAGGAGCACATCTGTGATGGGCCAGCAGCAGGGATGATGCTCAAGAGCAACCAGCACAGTTTCATTAGGGGCAGGTTCTGTCAGACCAACCTGATTGCCTTCTACAATCAGGTCACAAAAGCATTGGATGCAGGTGTCACAGTGGATGTAGTCTTTCTGGACTTCGCAAGGCCTTTGACACTGTCCCCACCCCATTCTCATTAAAAAACTAGGTGACTGTGGCATTGATGCCTACACAGTCAGATGGATTGCAAATTGGCTGAAGGGTCATACTCAAAGGTGGACAAGTCTTTTTTGACCTGGAGGGAAGTGGGCAGTGGAGTCCCCCAGGGCTTGGTCCTTGGGCCCACACTGTTCAATTTCTTTATTAGTGACTTGGACAACGGGGTAAAAAGCAGCCTGTTTAAATTCACTGATGATACCAAGATTTGGGGTGAGGTGGGCACACTAGTAGGGAAGGACAGATTACAGCAGGACCTAGACAGGTTACAGTGGTGGGCTAACGAAAATAGAATGGGTTTCAATACTGACAAGTGCAGGGTACTGCACTTGGGCAGTAGGAACCAGCAGCGCACTTATACGCTGGGAAACTCCCTTCTCGAGAGCACGGTGGCCAAAAGAGATCTTGGAGTCATTATTGACTCCAAGATGAACATGGGCCGACAATGTGAGGTCACAGTCAGTAGGGCTAACCGTACCTTGTTGTACATCCACAGATGCATCTCAAGCAGGGCCAACGAGGTGATCCTCCCCCTCTATGCAACAGTGGAGTATTGCGTCCAGTTCTGGATGCCGCACTTCAAGAGGGATGTGGACAACATGGAGAGGGTCCAGAGGAGGGCCACTCGCATGATCAGGGGGCAGCAGGACAAACCCTACAAAGAGAGGCTATGGGACCTTAACCTGTTCATCCTTCACAAGAGAAGGCTGAGGGGGGGCCTGGTGGCTGTCTATAAACTCACTAGGAGGGACCAGCAGGGTTTGGGAGAGACCCTGTTCCCCCTAGCACTCCCTTCCCTCCCCCTGGTAACTACAAATAACAGCCACAAATAGTCAGAGAGTAGGTTTAGCCCAGACATCCAAAGGCACTACTTCACCGTCAGGGCAGCTAGAATCTGGAACCAACTTCCAAGAGAAGTGGTGATGGCTCGTACCCTAGGGGTCTTTAAGAGGAGGCTTGACATCTACCTGGCTGGGGTCATTTGAGCCCGGTTTTCTCTCCTGCCCAGGGCAGGGAGTCAGACTTGGTGGTCTACAAGGTCCCTTCCGACCCTACTTCTATGAAGGGGGTCAAAGGGAGCCTCTTTCTATTTTACCCTTGAAGCAAAGTGTATCTATCTGGGTAGATACAAGAACTTGCCTGATGCTGTCTGTAGTTTTGTTGATTCATTTATCTAGATCCTTTATGCATTTCAGTAATAAGTAATCATCCCAGAGGCACTGCATAGGGCATTTGAACATCTTTTTCTTTGTTTTAGTGATATGTGAGGATCACAAAAGAGAAGAAGGTGTATTTCACTGATGTAGAGCAGCAGGGATCAGCCTCTTTGGTAGGCATGCCACAAATTAGGCCCACATTCACTCTGATCCCTTTTCCTTACCCAGTCTGCTGCTCAGCTTTCTGCTCCATGACCTATGCTTCTATACCAAACTGTTGCTTTGCTTTCTGCTTTATCTGCTACTGTGCTGCCTGTCCCTTCTGCAATCTACTGCATGCATGCACAGAGGCTGCCCATGCCACTTGTGGCACCTTTGCCACAGGTTAGCCACATCTCCTGTAAAGGATCCTTCCTGGATTGTGGTGGAAATTTATAACTGGTAGGGTGGCCTTATTGGGCTTCATAACTATGATTGGAATCACATACCTTTGGCTAAGGGAATCTTCCAGGTAAACTAGTAAGACTAGGATCCACAGATTTCAAAATTTGCAAAATGTGTGTGTGTGTGTGTGTGTGTGTGTGTGCACATATGTATGTGAGTGCAAAATTTTGCACATAAATGTAGCACTAGTGCCTAGAAGTATCCATGTGGATGTAAACAATGTTTGACTGCCCACAACATTACACGTTTGCATGTAAACTTGTGCATTTAGCAGGTGCAAATTAAATGCTATTTTTGGAAAATTTAGATCCAGTTTGTATCCTAATTGCAATGGGCTGGATGCCACAAACAGCAAAGCAGATGCAAGACTGTTAATTATATGCAGAGCCATAACCAGACATTTTGGCACCCAGTATAGTTTATGTACAGAGCGTCCCCTCCCCTGCTTCCCTGTACACAGTAGCATTACTGTGTAATTACTTCCATTTGATTTGATAACCCCCCTCCCCCCCCACACACACATAAGGATACCTAGTGCCAATGCACTGTTGGTACTGACCTAACTATGGTACTGATTATACACATTTAGGATATAGGCCATCAGCCTACAAGCGCAACTTTATATTAAAATATAATACATTTAGAGGAAGAAGGTGAAGTAAGTGCATTCCCTGTGCAGTTGCCCAAGTTTGGGAATAGTTATGCTAGATATCTAGCACTTTGAACCTTACTGACAATATATACCACTTGATGTTTCATTGAAAAATCTAGTCCAGTCAGTTTGCAATAAAGTGCTCCTAATTATCAACATACCATTTGAAACATTTCTTTCTTTTTAAAACAGACCAATCAAATTTGTACATCATTCAAAGATGTAGTCTTTCAAACACTTGTTTTTTTAAATAAGGCAAAACACACTGTGCCTGTGTTAATGCTCCTCTAGAAATAATTCCAAACATTACTGCCAAACAGATAAAGAGCCTGGTCTTCAAATTGGGTGTCCTTTTTACAGCTGGCACGTGGTATCTGGCGTGGATATTGAAATGCCTACATCCTAATTTGGGTTTTTAATTGAGGCACTCACATTTGAAAATCATCTGTTGTCAACTGTCAGTAGCAGTAGCCCGTCCTTATACTGAGAGGTGACATGGGAACAAATTAAGAAAGGAGCAACAGGGCTAGTGATCTGGAAAGGGAATGTTCTGTAGTGACATAAGTAACTTGTGTGCTTTCTTTTTCCCAGTGGGTAGAAAACATTTTTTCTAGTCCTTACTGCCATCCAAATGCTCTGTGGGGGAATATTTTGCCAATATTCTAGATTGTCTTCACTCTGCAATAAAAAAAATTGCATCCTTTGAATCAAGAATCTAACCACATAGAAAGGATGCATCAGGACCCCTTTATCATGATTATTAATATGCACTGCCTCAAATGTATGGTAACTACATCAACAATCATTTCAAAGTGCTCCTGCGCTTGTTTTTCCAACATACAAAAAAATCAAGGAGGATATGCTTGTAAAACCAGAGTTGTCGTGATTTATTATCTTATATTGACTTTTTCTGAAGGATGAGAAAACTAATACTCGGGCTTTCTATAAAGTATTACTTTCAGGGATCAGAGAGAGGTACTAACCAGTCACCCTTCCACATTCTGCAGTCTATTTATTCTTGTGAGTATTCAGTAATATTATCTAAATATCTGTGCCCTTCTTACAGTGTCATTTGCACTTCCTCTCTGAGGTTCTGGAGGTTGGTGGCTATGGTAGGACCAGTAGCTAGAGACGTGGCCTTAGGAAGTGGAGGAGGTGCCCAAAGGCTTGATAATTCCTGCAGTTGATGAGTGAGGTGCAAGGGAAGTATGTGAAGAAAGAATCTGGGAAATGGGGAGAGGATAGGGAGATGTGAATGGAACAGAGAGGGAGTTTGAGAGAAGGGAGAAGACAGACTGATGAGGGAAAAAATGGGTGAGGAGGAAGTGGAATGGAGACAAAAGAAAAGAGGGAAGTTAGAAATTGAAACACAGGTAGGTAGAAAAGGAAGGAAAAACCAGAACTGTAAGATCACAGAGCACTAGTGAATTAATCTCTCTGTACTGCCTGTGTACTTTGGTGGCAGGTCTCAAAGATGGACATTCAAACTTATAAAACAAATCTGCTGTTGATATTACTGACCCTCTTTTCCTCTTCCTGAGCTCTGTGTCAGGGTCACAGCAAAGTATTTTTGCCTAGAGCACAGGCACTACTGCGATCAGCCCAGCTTGGAGGTCAGAATTAATGGCGTGTCTGGCCTGGAATGCTGAGAGGGCCAAGTATGTCACACTATTTCTCCCTTTACTTCTCCTCTCCTGCTCCTTTACTTCTCCCCAGTATTCTCCATATGCTTCCTCTATGGTATTTCACACTTATTTTTTAAGGGACTTCTTAGAGCAGATGTTCCTATTCCATCTTCCCCTTTACTTTTTCTGTACAAACAATGGATTATATTGCATCTGACATGTTGGTTTGATCTACAAAGGCATAAACAAACTAATAATGGTGTTTTTCTGTTCCTTCTGTCTGCCCTCATCCCTAGCACTTCAACCAGATGTTTATTCTAGGACTTCCTCCTAAAGTCCCCGTTTCCTTTTTAGTACAGTTATTTAACTTGGCTGTCTTCTCAGTGTCTGCCTCTTACAACATTTAGCACATTTTTAAGCACCTATTTCTTAAATACCCCTTTGACACAGATAGTCATTATCTCCATTATTCATCTGGGGAAACTGAGGAAGGGAAAGTTACATGATTGTCAAGGTTCCCAGGGAGTCATTGTCATAGCCAGAATTAAGTCTGTAAGTTCCCAACCTTCAGGTTTGCTTGCCCTCAAACCACAGGACTATTTCTTACTATTGCTGTACCTGGTAGTACTTGTGTGTCAGCCTCCTATTTGAGGAAAGTACACAAGGAAAAAAAAACGAGCTCCTATGTACCACAGCTCTGCATGGGTGAGAAGATCCTGCAGCCCTGAATACAGTGACCTTTCTTGGTCAGGGAAGGTTGGATTTGTCTCCTTTCAGAGTAGACCCTTGAAAAGTAACACTGACACTTGAGTAAACTGCCATGCAGTCACATCCGTTCCATTCAGACTTTCATTTCTAATAAAATCCCCCAAACTTTACATTTTCTAATTTTTATTCTTTGACCAAAGAAAAGGAAACAGAACCTCAAATAAATAACACAGCAAAGGCTGAAACAGCTGCAGTTGCATCAGCTGAAATACTACCACCCATCTCACGTTAGAAAAAACAACAAACCACTTCCAACCTCCCCACCCCCAAAAAAACAACAAACCACAAAAAGCCCACCTTCACCATGTTCCTCTTTCAATGGAAAGATGACCCAAGGCTAAGATCCTACCAACAATTATGTTTGTGAGTAGTTCTCTCTAATGCTGTGTGACTATTCATGTGCAAATGCAGGAAATGGAGCCTCAGGTCCCATTTCTACATGTTTAAGCAGAAAGTAAATTTCATAACTGATGTCAGAAGTGCTTTTGACATAAATATAATTTGGGAACAGAAATGCTATCATTATGACTAATCAGACCCATAGCAACTATGTACAGTGTCTCTAATCAGAATACTTATCAGTTTCTAAAGCACAGGAACAGAAGTTGGGCAAATCCATTTTAGAAAATCACAGTCTGTTCCTGGATGCTTCATCAAAAGAAAAAAAACCTGAATTCATTAACTGAATTGTTCGCTGCTCACTCTGGTTGATACACTCTTATAAAGTGTTCTGGACAAAATTCCTATTTGTGAAGAATTATGTTATTCTTATTCCACTCACAATTACATATATTCTGTCCCTCTCTCTAATATATGTATAACAGAATATACTTGCTTTACTAATGTGCTATTTTTAAATGGAATATTTTTTAATTACATCAATACTTTAGGATGATAGGGAAACCTCCTTGCATTTTCAAAATGTCACAAAAATTCTGGGCATAAAATTATTCAATTTAATGTTAAACAGTGAAGTGATAACTATTGGTGTTGCATTAAAGCTTTTTTATATGTAAATGGTTGCCCATCTTTCCTATATCAACAACTTGTATTTTTGCATTAGTAGAAGAGAAAATGAGTCATAATCATGATGATGTGCCTAATATAATATATGGTGGAATCAATCAACCCTGTAATAAATTAATAAATGCTGTCACTCAGATGGCCCACTGAATAATAATGAATAGTGCATTTCATTTATCATTGTGCATCTAGGTTGCATACTACCCATTACTGTTAAAATGACTCATCTAATCTTAGAGAACATTCCGTTCCCTTAGACATGGCTTTTCTCCCCTTATATTTTTAAGATTGAACCTATAGAATACATGTGCATAAAATTAGTGTCAAAGTAGACGAGATAAAATGAGGCCCATATCTCTCCAATCACATCTCCACAACAGATCAATGCACAGAGGAACTCTGCATGAGCTCTCAACTTACTGTTTTTTGGTGGTGGAAGAGGCTTGACATGAAGTCTCAATGGCCTTCAAAGGTTTCTAGAGATTAGATGAGTTGAAGTAAGGACTGAATAAATTTTCTAAACTTACCCGTCATTTCAAAGTCCCATGTTTGTCCTTTATCTGCTCTTCACCTGCGAATTAATCCAGTTTTTGCCCTATCCTAAAGTTATTAATATATTCATTATCTCAATGGCCCTTTTAGGTAATATGCTTCAAATGTTAATATTTTCTGAGGGAATGATTTGCAGTTACATTTGTTACTGAGGAGTTTTCACTTTAATATCTAACTTTTAAAACCTCAGATAGGTCTTCTTTGAAAAATGGCATCATAATTGCTGTTGTCTTACAATTATTTCCATAGCACAATTGCTCCTGAACATGACTAAGAACTAGACTCTGTTACAATGTCTAAATTTTACCCAACTGAACAATAGTTTAAGGCAAGGGTGCAGGTTGGATGTGGCCCACCAGACCTGCGGGGCCCCTAAAAAATTTAGAAAATTAATATTTATCTGCCCTGGCTGCCTGTCATGCAGCCCTCTATGGCTTGCCAAAAGTCAGTAAGTAGCCCTTTGTCCGAAATAATTGCCCAACCCTGATTTAAAGCATAGGTGACGTGTAGAGGGGGCAGAGGAGGGCATGTGCCCCCCTAAGATTGGCTGCCACCAAAGCCACCACTAGCTTCTGTAGGTGGTCGTCACCCCAGCCCCCTGCTGATGTGGCCACCGGCGGCTGCGGGCAGTCTCCAGTCGCTGCTCGCTGACAGCAGTGCGGACAGCAGCTGCAGGCAGTCCCCACTTGCTGCCCACCATTCGCCACGCCCTTCCCTCACCACTGACACTGCCATGGCTGCCTGCAGGCAGTCCCTACTCACCACCACTGTGTCCTTGCTGACAACGCCACTGCCGCCTGCGGACGGTTGCCATGCTTCCCCAGTCTCAGGAGCCACACTTCGTTCATGGTTTAAAATTGTTATCCTGAGATCTGTTTCTTCTTGGCACATCATTGCCATCCCATTTGAGCACCTTTGTGGTAGGTGCAAGGATGCAAGAAACACTGCTTCCATTGAGCACCAACCTTTAAGAAATAGGGTTACAGCTGAGGCAGGCAAGGACTACTAGTAGATTATTAATAGATGTTCATATAATGGGCCAATGAACCTTCATTTCTGATATAGGATTACAGCCCTGGACAACTTTTGAAATTGTTGAGAATTTCATCAGAAGAGAAGACTCAGGGGGGACTTGGTGGCAGCCTATAAGTATATAAGGGGGGTGAAAGAACTGTTGTTCACCAGGGCTCCCCAAGGGATAACAAGGTCTAATGGCCACAAACTTCTGGAAGACCGATTTAGACTGGACACAAGGAAAAACTTCTTTATAGTCTGAGTGTCCAGGGTCTGGAACAGACTCCCTCCAGAGGCAGTACAAGCACCTACTCTGGACTCTTTTAAAAAGTGCTTGGATGATTATCTTGCTGAGATCATTTGACCCTGGCAGACTTCCTGCCTAAGGCAAGGGGCTGGACTCTATGATCTCATAAGCTCCCTTCCAGCCCCTAATGTCTATGAATCTATGAAGTACAGACCCCTTAAAATATTCCCAATTATCTGAAAACTTGATTGTTCATATTTATTTAAATTGAACAGTCATCCAGACAACTATGGTTATACTATTTTGCTTTTCTAATTGATGAATCAAAGAGATGTTGGCTGTTACATTTAATTATTTTAAGGGAGAGTTGCATATGTGCAAATTTTGAAGAGAGCAAAAAGCTATTTAGTAGACCTGTCTGACTCGGCAGTGATCCAATCTGGCTTCGGATCCAGCCACTTTCAGATGGCTGTGATCCAGTCCGGAGTTCAAGATCAGGTTTCTGCCTCAATCCAATTGAAGTGGCTCCAAAGCTTCTGAGCCACTTTGGAGATCCAGGCATATTGTATAATGGGGGAATCAATGAAATATCTATAACTTAGTTGTTTTTGGTCTGATTTAAATTAAACTTGCAGGGATGGTAGCCTCTGCTAAGAGAATAAAATCTGCCAAGTTTCAAGAATATCAGTGAAGGGGTTTGAGGGGAACTGTACCCCAAATTCTTGAAAGCCAAACTCATGTCACAGCTGTTTGTTACATCACAGGGGGGTCAAAACTGCAGGGGTGGTAGCTCTTACTGAGACCACGAAGTCTGCCAAGTGTCAAAAAGATCAGTGGAGGGCGTTGGGGGGAACTGCACCTCAAGCTGTGGACAAGCAAAACTCATGACATGGGTGATACGGCATATGTTAAGGTGCAGCGTGGTGTCAGCTGCAGGGATGGTGGCCCCTGCTGCAGCTACGAAGCCTGCCAGCTGTCAAGGAGATTGGTGCAGGGGTTCTGGGGCCCTGCACCCCTAGCTGCTGACAGACAAAACTCGTGCCATGGGTGCTTGTGGGACTGACTGTGTTTGTCATGGGGCAGTTGATTCTTTCCTGTCCTTAGCCTGGTTTTGTAGGTACTAAGTGATGATAATTAACTGGCTACATTAGCTAGGTCCTGTGTATTGAGCTGGTCCCTGAGTAAATCATGATTGACTGGTAACTGGTAACACAGTAGTTTAGCAGCCAGGCCTGCAGTAGTGTCTCCCACCCCCCAGGACGGACACAGTCAGTCTCACAAGCACCCAGGGCACCAGCTGCCAGGGGTGCAGGGCCCTAGAACCCCCCTGCACCTATCTTCTCAACAGCTGGCAGGCGTTGTGGCCACAGCAGGGGCCACCATTCCTTCAGCTGTCACCCTGCTGTCCCTTAAGACACAGTGTCACCCATGTCACGAGTTTTGCTTGTCTGCAGCTTGAGGCACAGTTTTTCCCAAACCCCTGCACCTATCTCCTTGAAACTTGGCAAACTTTGTGGCTTCAGCAGAGGCCACCACCCCTGCAATTTTCACCCTGCTGTGGTGTAACACATACATATGACATGAGTTTTGCTTTCAAGAATTTGGGTGCAGTTTCCTCCAAACCCCTGCACCTATCTCCTTGAAATTTGGCAGGCTTCATGCTCTCAGCAGAGGCTACTGCCCCAAATTTCATCCAAATTGGACAAAAAACAACAAAGTTATAGGCAGACAAGGTTCTTTGGGTGAACGTTGTCTGCCTGTCCTTAGACCAACACAGCTACAACCTACCCCCGTAACAAAGTTAGAGATACTTTATTGTTTCCCCATTATACCCTATGGCCAGATCTCCGAGGCAGCTCCGAGGTGGCTCCGAAGCACTTTGGGAAGTCTGATGAGGCCCGCACTTCGACCAGAATGTGCTGCTTCAGACCCCGAAGTGTCCAAAGCTTCTCTGGATCCTAAGCTCTGTACGAAGCCTCACACAGCCCTACTATTTAGTTTTCTTGTTACTGTCCTGCATGTTCCCGTCAACTGTAATGAAAACAATAGAATCTGCGCCAAGACTGCTTCTGATAAGCAGCTCGTGCTGTCTGGCAGTCACTTTCCCCATCGGGCAAAATGCAGTTCTGTTTGACATTTTAGTTAAAGACCAACATCTTTTAAGCCACTGATTTTTATTGTTTCCTAAGGTGGTCACTTGAGACAGATTTCTCTGTATTTGCACAAACATCTCTCTCCAAATCAGTTTTCTCCCTTCTCAAAATGTTCCAGTTGTTATTATATTTATTAGCTATAGGCTGGCCAATATCCTCTAGGCATTTCACAGACAAAGAGAACAAGGCTCTTCACATCAGAAGTTCACAATCTAAATAATGAGGCTTTAGTGCAAAAGTCACTGCTAACATAAGGAGGCAGAACTCCACTGAGTCCAGCTGAGCTATACTTGCATATTCCAGCAGCAAATATCTAGTTTTATCTTTGTAACATAAGATGTAACTATAGAAATCATTTTACTGTAGTAAATTCAATACAATGATTTTAGTTTAGGAGAAAGGAGGAGGAAAAGATGGGTCTGTCTCATGAGTACTTTTTTCTATTTGTATAATATTGTATAACAAAGGAAGCAAATTGTGAACTAATGACTAAATCTGAGGGGGGAGATGTAACTTTAGAGATATTATTTTACTTATTGCAGAAGCAAATTGACAGTATACTTTTTCTGCCTATGTAAGAAAGGAAGACACAAGACTTCACAGCTGAGGCCATATTGGTTATAGACTCAAGTGAATATATACTGAAATGTATTATGTCAAAATTAGCTAACAGTGCGCTGTTCTGAATCATTTCAACCCTCTTGGTTCAGCTTTCATCATAGCTTTCTGCTTTTAAGGTGGTATAGATGCAAAGCCTTTTGATTACTCTTAATCCTTTTATTTTTGTTGCACTCATGCATAGGAAGTATTGTGGAGCATATGCATTTAGGCTACAAAAGGCCCTGTACAAACCTAAGATGTCGCCTTCAGGCCTGGACCCCTTTGCAGAGTGCTGACCAGAGTGACAAATATGTTCTACACATTTTTTGCTTGCAGTTGTGCATGTGAATATAACTCATCACAGTTCCAGTGTGTTTTCTTTATGAAGGGGACACTGTATGAGTTTGCTGATTTAACAGTTTTCCAGTTAAAAAGACCCATTAAATGTTTCATTTAATGTGTGTGGCACAGATTATAACTCTGGGTGACAACATTTCCAGTTTTGCACAGTTATGCTGCCTTCCATGAATACTAGAACCTACACAGGTCCTCAGGAGGCAAGCACGATTGAGTCATCTGCTGGTAAAGGAGTCATGTGATAGACCAAGGCAATGTGGAGGATGTATCCAAATCAGATAGGTCTGGCCTGAAGAAGGAAAGATGCAGGGAGTAGCAGACCTCATTTTCTGGTCTTTCAGAAGTTCTCCAGGATGCACTGCAGAGATGAGAATGCAAGGTGACTGCAAAGACAGAAGTCATAAGCATCATTAGATAACTCTTGCCCCAGAAGCCCAAGGAAAATTATAACAGTATGAAAGATAAGCAGTAGCACAGAATTCCAGTCTTTGGTGGGTATCCCACCTCCAAGTGGTTTAGGTCCTTCTGGAGGGACAATGCTGAGGTAGTATCAAAGGGGATATTCCTTTTCCTATTCCCCTCTGTGTTTTTTCTCTTGTCAGGGATAATATGGTCCTACTTCTGATTTCACTCTCCAAAATGTTCCTGAAGAATATGACACAGTTGTGCTAACTGCCTTCCAGTAGGGAATGACTACCTGCTGTTGTGACCAAAGAAAGAAGGGGCACATCTGAAGTTCCATTTTCTGTATTTAAGGTGTTTAAATCTCTCTTGACACACTGAGATACTTGTTGGTTTACAATTTATATGGAAGAATAATTGCTGGATTAAAATTGTTTGGCTGTTGCCTGAGTAATTAGTATGCAAATTGCTGTTGTATTACCTCTGAGTCATAACTACAATGACAAATGTAATAGTTGCATATGCCAAATACCATTCTTAGTAATTTTACTATTTGTCAATAGTCACAGCATATGGATATTAATTTCCATATTGAGCAGTTATATATTAAATCAAGAGTGAGAAATATCCTGTCCAGTGCATTTCAGCTTCTTATTATCACATCCAGCACTATGTTATGCATTCATTCCTTTTACGAGCATTAAAGTAGGACATTAATTATGAATACTCCTAAATGTGCTTAAACAAATTAAAAATAAAGTTAATGCAATCCATTCTTTTTGTAATTAAGAAATGTTCACACAGTGCAAACCTACTGCTTGGATGCAGTAGCCATACACATTTCAAATTCTTTTAGCTGTTTTTGTTGAGGGCCTGAAATGACTGCATAATTTCTATGTTTGCAGGCCCTGGGCTGATGGAGTTACACTGTAATGTCTTGGTGAGACACACTGAGCGCTTCTTGCCAGGTATGTCAACTCACTGAGTTCTGAATATGAGTAGTTAGAAAGCAAAATGTTAATATAGGGCCAGATACTGCTGCTCAATGAGAAGAAAATGCTACAATGTGTGTTTTAAGAGCTCCAAAATCTGGCTTTGTTAACCTTGGCACATTTATAAATATCTTTCCATCTTCCTTTCTTGGAGGACAAAGTCAACCTTGGTGTGGGGAGTGCAATTCCTTTCATTGTCTTGGAATTGCACCCACTTACAACATGCCTGAACTTGGCTAATGGTCTGTCCCATGTTTTGTAATAGAACTCTGCACAGATTTCTACATCTACAACTCTGTACTGACTCTGTCCCAGGAGCTGGTGAAATCATCACATTCCAGACAAACTTTTAGATCATTCCTTTCAGGGTTATATTTACTTCATATCTCAATTATGTGTGCTTTTCTGAATATTGAATTTAGAGATTAATCATCGCAGACATTAACAAAATAAGAAGTCATTTAGACCAGATTCTGATCTATTGCATCTTTATAGATCCAAAGCAATTTCAATGAAGTCAGAGCAGCTTGAAATCAGGCAAAAATATATATCCCCTACTCAGCAAGTATTTAAAGTATATTCAAATTCAGTTCTTTGGTATGCTGCTGGTAGGTAAGTACATTATTTTATCAGAATCACATTTAAGTTTTTCTTTGAGCTATACACTCACTTTACTGTGAATTAGATCACAGCCTACTGGATCAGATGCAAGTCTAAAAATATGGGGAATAAGAGAACATTTTTGTTAGATTTTTTTATGTCCCTAGCATTGATTTCTGTGAGACAAGGAAATATGGGCTTCACATGCACAGAGGAGGTTAATTTGGTGTAAATGAGAGCAGCATATGACTCCTAGAGCTCAGGAATTCAGCAGTGTGTAAGCATTTTCTCTTATTTTATGGGCAACATTGTTTTCTGTTAACTTCAAAGTGAAAACAAATACAGCTTTTCCTCTAGAATTCTAGATGGATTGGGAAAACAATAGATGGATGAACAGAAAGGCAAACACATTCCACCAAGTGGATGTTGATTTTACCTTTCTCTGAACTACAGCCAGGAATTAAATAACTGAACCATGATGTGATGATGGAACAGATAGTTTAGACCTAAAAATTATCATCTTGATTTCTATATAATTTTTACCAGGCCAACACAAAT